>NC_060184.1:38386028-38723528 GCF_021184085.1 Oncorhynchus gorbuscha
TTTTATGGTACTGTACTATACAGTGCTACACTGTACCAGATTGAACAGTACTATACCATGCTACACTGTACTGTACTATACTGTATTATGCTACACTGTAGTCTACTGTACAATACTGTATTATGCTACACTGTACTGTACTGTAGTGTATTATGCTACACCGTACTGTACTCTACTGTACTGTATTATGCTACACTGTACTGTACTGTACTGTATTATGCTACACTGTACTGTACTGTACTGTATTATGCTACACTGTACTCTACTGTACTGTATTATGCTACACTGTACTGTACTGTACTGTATTATGCTACACTGTACTGTACTGTACTGTATTATGCTACACTGTACTGTACTGTACTGTATTATGCTACACTGTACTCTACTGTACTGTATTATGCTACACTGTACTCTACTGTACTGTATTATGCTACACTGTACTGTACTGTACTGTATTATGCTACACTGTACTGTACTGTACTGTACTGTATTATGCTACACCGTACTGTACTGTACTGTAATATGCTACACTGTACTATACTGTACTGTACTGTACTGTATTATGCTACACTGTACTGTACTGTACTGTATTATGCTACACCGTACTGTACTGTCCTGTATTATGCTACACTGTACTGTACTGTACTGTATTATGCTACACTGTACTCTACTGTACTGTATTATGCTACACTGTACTGTACTGTACTGTACTGTACTGTACTGTACTGTACTGTACTGTATTATGCTACACCGTACTGTACTGTACTGTATTATGCTACAATGTACTGTACTGTACTGTACTGTATTATGCTACACTGTACCGTACTGTACTGTATTATGCTACACCGTACTGTACTGTAGTGTATTATTGATAGAGGAAAATATGTTTGAAATGACTAATTATGTATACATTCCAATCAGAAACTGACTAGTCCAAATGCTATAATGTACTGTAAGTAACTACACTGTACTCTACTGTACTGGATTATGCTACACTGTACTGTACTGTACTGTACTGTATTATGCTACACTGTACTGTACTGTACTGTATTATGCTACACTGTACTCTACTGTACAATACTGTACTCTACTGTACTATACTATATTATGCTACACTGTACTCTACTGTATTGTACAGTATTGTACTACACTGTACTCTACTGTACAATACTGTACTCTACTGTACTATATTATATTATGCTACACTGTAGGCTACTGTACAATACTGTACTCTACTGTACAATACTGTATTATGCTACACTGTACTCTACTGTACAATACTGTACAATACTGTATTATGCTACACTGTACTCTACTGTACAATACTGTACTCTACTGTACAATACTGTATTATGCTACACTGTACTGTACTGTACTGTATTATGCTACACTGTACTCTACTGTACAATACTGTACTCTACTGTACAATACATACATATATTATGCTACACTGTACTCTACTGTACAATACTGTATTATGCTACACTGTACTCTACTGTACTATACTATATTATGTTACACTGTACTCTACTGTACAATACTGTATTATGCTACACTGTACTCTACTGTACTATACTATATTATGCTACACTGTAGTGTACAATACTGTATTATGCTACACTGTACTCTACTGTATTGTGCTACACTGTACTCTACTGTACTATACTGTATTATGCTACACTGTACTCTACTGTACAATACTGTATTATGCTACACTGTACTCTACTGTACTATACTATATTATGCTACACTGTACTCTACTGTACTATACTATATTATGCTACACTGTACTCTACTGTACAATACTGTATTATGCTACACTGTACTCTACTGTACTATACTATATTATGCTACACTGTACTCTACTGTACTATACTGTATTATGCTACACTGTACTCTACTGTACTATACTGTATTATGCTACACTGTACTCTACTGTACATTTACATTTAAGTCATTTAGCAGACGCTCTTATCCAGAGCGACTTACAAATTGGTGCATTCACCTTATGACATCCAGTGGGACAGTCACTTAACAATAGTGCATCTAAAACTTAAGGGGGGGGGGTGAGAGGGATTACTTATCCTATCCTAGGTATTCCTTAAAGAGGTGGGGTTTCAGGTGTCTCCGGAAGGTGGTGATTGACTCCGCTGTCCTGGCGTCGTGATTATGCTACACTGTACTCTACTGTACTATACTATATTATGCTACACTGTACTGTATGAAGGCACACTGTACATCAAACTACTTTTGTACTGTAATTGTCCAAGACTTTCAAATGTTCTTGAGTGACCTAAGGCCTTCCCAAACAAAGATTAGGTCTCTCACTAGGTACTCCCAGTCAGTAGCTACTGTAGACAGGGTGGTTCTTGATTCACCTGAGAAATGTAGCAGTACATTTCCACAGTAAACTTAAAGTAACTGTCCAGTGTTTCCAGTTTTCTATGACATATGACATATAATTAATTGCAATATAAGTGAAATGGTAATGAAGTATGTTAAAAATCAGCTTTTCTGTGCTGGAATGGTGTGGGCGTATACCGGCCATTAAACTTATTCATGCGAGTTGACCGCTGATTGGACAGCTCCTCCTCAGAGGATGACATCTTCCTCTATGAGAAAATAGCAAACATTTTTTTTTAACTTTTTAAAATGTATTTATGTTTTTGAACGCTTTTTATGTTTTTTTATGCTTTGGCCACGAATACGATTATAGGATGAGTCAAGTACATTATTTGGTTATGATAATTTTCACTGGACAGTTACTTCAAAATGCGTCTTGGAGGAAGAAGGTTATCTCTGCTTTCCGACAGACGTAAAATGTCAGGTTCCTCACTCTGACACCGAGGGAGTGAGATTCCATGATCTCTGTGTAATATACATCCACACATATTTAGGTTTACTTTTCTGTGAGTAAAAATTTGAAATTGAAAATGCGAACGCAACACGCCGTGGTAATTGGCAACGCCAAGCTCGGCTAAAGTTGAGGGAACTAAATCCCACATCAAATTGAAAAAGCATGGTGGCTGAGAGAGAGAGACAGAGAGAGAGAGAGAGAGAGAGAGAGAGAGAGAGAGAGAAGGTCCTGTATCATTGGAGCGGATGAAAGAGACAGAAAAAGCGAGAAAGGGTCAGAGAGCGAGAGAGAATGAGAGAAAAGAGAGAGAGAGAGAGAGAGAGACAAAGAAGAGAGGGAGTATTGTAGCTGGCACAACAGTCATTGGCTTGCCATTAGAGAGAGCAGGGTTGTGTGTATGCAGCAGCATCCTGGTAGCAGTAGTTGTGGCAGTAGCAGCATGGTCTCTGGGGTGTCTTCTCCACTATCTCATAGCCTGCACTCAGCAGAGCACAGCAATCACTTCTCTGCACACCAGCAGCCCAACCAAACACAGATCACAGCCCCAGATTAGACAGGAAATCAAATGAGTCTGGGACTGGAGAGATGGAGGGATTGGGAGGGAGAAGAGGAGGGGTCGGTTTGGGTTTAAACGGTTTGTACAGTTATACAGATTCATTATGGTGGCTGGTGCTGGCAAAGATGGAGGAATGAGGGAGGGAGGAAGGAAAGGAAAGAGGCGGGCGGGGGAAGATAGGGATGGTTTTGGGTTTGTGCTGTGATACAGATTCATCATGGTAGCTGGGGCAGGAGAGATAGAGGGATGAGGAGGGTGGAAAGGGAAGAGAGGGAGTGTAGATCAAGGGGAGAGGGGGAGGAGAGGAGAGGAGAGATGGTTTTGGGTTTGTGTGCTGTGACACATTCATCATGGTAGCTGGGACAGGAGGGAGGAAAGGGAGGAGAGGAGGGATGTGGGAAGGTAGGGAGGGGAAGAGTGGATTTGGGTTCGTGTACTGTGAGTCAAATTTAAAATGGTGGTTTTGGATCTATGCTGGCGAGAGAGAGGGTGCTGAAAGATAGCATGGCACTGCTTGGTAGAACGGAGTTTGAGTTTTAAATACTCTTTATTGGGTCTGGGGGCCCACCACACAATAAATATTCATACAAAACCATAGTTACACATCAATTAAAAACACAACTCCAATTCCACCTCCACAGTAACTACACACAACAGCCTCCGAATACCCCATATACTCAAAAACAGATCGATATTGTTGACAAGTTTATAATAGGCAAACTCAACCCTCATTGGACACGGTGCTATCTAACCTCCAAACGAGCTTCAATGCCATACAACACTCCTTCCGTGGCCTCCAACTGCTCTTAAAAGCTAGTAAAACCAAATGCATGCTTTTCAACCGATCGCTGCCTGCACCCGCACGCCCGACTAGCATCACCACCCTGGATGGTTCCGACCTTGAATATGTGGACATCTATAAGTACCTAGGTGTCTGGCTAGACTGCAAACTCTCCTTCCAGACTCATATCAAACATCTCCAATCGAAAATCAAATCAAGAGTCGGCTTTCTATTCCGCAACAAAGCCTCCTTCACTCACGCCGCCAAACTTACCCAAGTAAAACTGACTATCCTACCGATCCTCGACTTCGGCGATGTCATCTACAAAATGGCTTCCAACACTCTACTCAGCAAACTGGATGCAGTCTATCATAGTGCCATCCGTTTTCTCACTAAAGCACCTTATACCACCCACCACTGCGACTTGTATGCTCTAGTCGGCTGGCCCTCGCTACATATTCGTCGCCAGACCCACTGGCTCCAGGTCATCTACAAGTCCTTGCTAGGTAAATCTCTGCCTTATCTCAGTTCACTGGTCACGATGGCAACACCCATCCGTAGCACGCGCTCCAGCAGGTGTATCTCACTGATCATCCCTAAAGCCAACACCTCATTTGGCCACCTTTCGTTCCAGTACTCTGCTGCCTGTGACTGGAAAGAACTGCAAAAATCGCTGAAGTTGGAGACTTTTATCTCCCTCACCAACTTCAAACATCAGCTATCTGAGCAGCTAACCGATCGCTGCAGCTGTACATAGTCTATTGGTAAATAGCCCATCCATTTTCACCTACCTCATTCCCATACTGTTTTTATACTGTTTTTATTTATTTACTTTTATGCTCTTTTGCACACCAATATCTCTACCTATACATGACCATCTGATCATTCACTCCAGTGTTAATCTGCAAAATTGTAATTATTCGCCTACCTCCTCATGCCTTTTGCACACATTGTATATAGACTCCCCCTTTTTTTCTACTGTGTTATTGACTTGTTAATTGTTTACTCCATGTGTAACTCTGTGTTGTCTGTTCACACTGCTATGCTTTATCTTGGCCAGGTCGCAGTTGCAAATGAGAACTTGTTCTCAACTAGCCTACCTGGTTAAATAAAGGTGAAATAAAATAAAAAATAAATGTCTCGCTGCCAACATTCCCTCCAGCATTCCCACCGCATCCACAGACCCCTGTCCCCGAATGCTGTTCTTTCGGGTCTTCCATATCGCTAATTTTGCTGCCCCTCACACAAAATTAATGAACACAACTACACCCTTTTGACTGAACCTGTACTTTGGCCCAAATATATACAGTTGGGAAGAGAAAACCTCTCCCAACGTTGAGAACCAATCAGTGATCAGTTCAATCATCCCAACCAACCTGGGACACAGTAAAAACAGATGTGCCAGAGATTCCGACTCAGCACAGAATGGACACCCCTCCCCAACAGTAGGATCCAGGTGTACCAGATGCATGTTGGTGGCTATAGCTCCATGTATTATCCTCCATTGGAGGTCAGCTGTCCTATTATCAATAGGCAGTTTATATAATGATCGCCAACAGCCTTTTGGAGAGGCACCTGGACCAAGCACATCCGCCCACCTCGTCGATTTTACCCCTTCCAGGGAAGAGGCATGGGACACCTTTACACATATTCTGTACATGGCCTTCTTTCCCACCTCCTTGAACTCCCCCAGCTCCTGGGTATCGAAGGAAAGCAGCGTCCCCACGTCCTCTTCAAATGCCCCCATCGCAGCACTAACAATCAGTGCAGGGAACACAGAATCCAGACCCTCCTTCCACCGATCAGAATTGGAAGTGTCAGTCACATACTGCAGATGAAGCACTGGCAAGGAGTCGCAGACCTCATCGACGACCTTCCTCAGTAGGCGAGATGATCAGATCCCCGCTCTTTCTCCCAGCTCCTCCAATCTGCTCCTGCTCTGCATTAGATGACCCAGCTTGGTACACCCCACGCCTAACAGGCATGAACGTAGGCTAGCTGAACCCAGAACACGGGACTGGATGGCAGTGTTGTGAAAAAGAGGCTCTTCAAAAAGCCACATCCCTGGTGGCGTGCAGGCCTTACGGGACTTGACAAAGACTCTCCAAGCCTGCATAACAGACTCATAAAATGGAGTCAGGCCAGTCAAATCACCCCCCTCCAGCTTTAAGAGGAAAAGATGCTTGTCTAAGCCCAAACAGCTCGCTCTCCTCATCAATATGTAGGCTGTTTCGACCCAGCTAGAACAGTCTCTGTACAACAATCTCTGGGCTGCTTGGAGCCTGAAAGCCGTGATCCTAGAGGAAATGTCCACCAGGCCTTGCCCACCCTCGTGCAGTGGCAGGTACAGGGCTGCAGCTTTAATCCAGTGTTGTCCAGACCAGAAGAAATTGACAAGGGTCCTCTGAAGCTCTTGTATCAGACCCTTTGGTGGCTGTAAAATCATTAGTCTGTGCCACAGGGTAGAAGCAGCAAGATTATTAGCTACCAGGACCTGTCCCCTATAAGACAGCTGGGGCAACACCCATTTCCACCTTGACAGTCTGGAACACACTTTCTCCGCTACACCCTCACAGTTCTTTTTCTGAAAGACATCGGAGCCTAGAAAACCCCCCAAAGTCTTCATTCCATCTCTGCCCCACTGAAGCCCCCCTGGTAACAGTGGAGTGGCCCCCATCTGAAGCTGACCTGCCCACAGCACTTCACACTTTCCCCAATTGACTCTAGCTGAGGAGGCCCCCTCATACACCTTTAAAGTGTTTGAGAGAACCTTAACATCCTCACCCCCTGTAATAAAAACTATCACGTCATCTGCACATGCAGACAGTGCTATCATGGGACCCTTCATTACACCTGGCACAAAGACACCAGTAAGCTTCGCTCTTAAAAAACAAAGCATTAGTTCAATCGCCAGACTATATAACTGCCCTGAAATTGGGCATCCCTGCCTGATGCCCCTTTCAACAGGGATGGGGCAACTTAAACCACCACCCACCTTCACCATACACTCCAGCATACAGTAAATTCACCCAAGACAGAAAAACATGACCGCAGGTGAGGTTCTTCAGCGGTGCGATCAACAGTAAAATCCACTGTACAGTTCCAGTTACCCCCTAAAACCATACACCCCTCTTGGTCACACTGTCTTAAGGTTTCCTTTAGTTGATCAAATACAGCAATACGCTCTGTACCCTCATTAGGAGCATAAACATAAAAAATAAAAATAAAAAACCATAACATCCTTGACCAATAAAACCCGACCCTTGACAATCTCTGTTGTAGATACCACAGTCACCCCTAAACCTGGGGAAAACAAGATTGCCACCCCAGCACTGAAATTAGTACCATGACTGAGTATATGCTGCCCCTCCCACCACATACCCCAGTCAACCTCATTTTCCTCAGCGCTATGTGTCTCCTGTAGGAAAACTACATTAAGCCTTTTCTGTTTTATTACTTCTAATACCCAAGCCCTCTTATTCCTGTCCCTTCCCCCATTCATATTGAGAGAACCTACCCTTAGTACCTCCATATAGAAAAGAGAAAAGAAAAGCAGAAGTTACCACAGAGAAACCAACGAGAAAAAAGACACCCTATGAAGCATGATCATCATCATTGTTTTTTTTTCTTCTCTTAACCTGAACACGTTTCCCATCACCTTTTGCTGCTGCAACAGCAGTAATAAATTTCCTCAAACGAAACCGCTTCTTCTCACTCAATTGGTCTAACCCCACCGTCTTCTGTAACATCACAGCTGACCTCACAAATTTATCAACATCAAAATAATCTGACAATTTGACAGATTTCCCAAAAGTCTGATCCAGAAACTCATTTACCTCCTCTAGATCATAAACTGAGTCCTCAACATCAGCTGTCATATCTAAAGAGATATCCATATCCTTCTCCTGATCCTCAGCTGAGACCACAGACAACTGACTCCCCTCTACCACATCCCTTTCAACACTCCCCACTTGCACCTCATCACTCGTACCAGGCATCTCCTCCACTATCTGGGAGACTAGCCCCACCTGAACATCACTACTCGTAGTGGGCATCTTCTCCACTAACTGGGAGCCAAGCACCACATGAACCCCAGCACTCGTAGTGGGCATCTCCTCCACTACCTGGGAGCTTAGCTCCACATTAAAACCCTCCTGTACCTCATTACTCGTAGTGGGCATCTCCTCCACTACCTGGGAGCCTAGCTCCACATTAAAACCCTCCTGTACCTCATTACTCGTAGTGGGCTTCTCCTCCACTACCTGGGAGCCTAGCTCTACATGAACCCCAGCACTCGTAGTGGGCATCTCCTCCACTCCCTGGGAGCCTAGCTCCACATGAACCCCTTCCTGTACCCCGTTACTCGCAGTGGGCATCTCCTCCACTCCCTGGGAGCCTAGCTCCACATGAACCCCTTCCTGTACCCCGTTACTCGCAGTGGGCATCTCCTCCATTACCTGGGAGCCTAGCTCCACATGAACCCCTTCCTGTACCCCGTTACTCGCAGTGGGCATCTCCTCCACTCCCTGGGAGCCTAGCTCCACATGAACCCCTTCCTGTACCCCGTTACTCGCAGTGGGCATCTCCTCCATTACCTGGGAGCCTAGCTCCACATGAACCCCTTCCTGTACCCCGTTACTCGCAGTGGGCATCTCCTCCACTCCCTGGGAGCCTAGCTCCACATGAACCCCTTCCTGTACCCCGTTACTCGCAGTGGGCATCTCCTCCACTCCCTGGGAGCCTAGCTCCACATGAACCCCTTCCTGTACCCCGTTACTCGCAGTGGGCATCTCCTCCACTCCCTGGGAGCCTAGCTCCACATGAACCCCTTCCTGTACCCCGTTACTCGCAGTGGGCATCTCCTCCACTCCCTGGGAGCCTAGCTCCACATGAACCCCTTCCTGTACCCCGTTACTCGCAGTGGGCATCTCCTCCATTACCTGGGAGCCTAGCTCCACATGAACCCCTTCCTGTACCCCGTTACTCGCAGTGGGCATCTCCTCCACTCCCTGGGAGCCTAGCTCCACATGAACCCCCTCCTGTACCCCCGCAGTGGGCATCTCCTCCACTCCCTGGGAGCCTAGCTCCACATGAACCCCTTCCTGTACCCCGTTACTCGCAGTGGGCATCTCCTCCATTACCTGGGAGCCTAGCTCCACATGAACCCCTTCCTGTACCCCGTTACTCGCAGTGGGCATCTCCTCCATTACCTGGGAGCCTAGCTCCACATGAACCCCCTCCTGTACCCCGTTACTCGCAGTGGGCATCTCCTCCACTCCCTGGGAGCTTAGCTCCACATGAACTCCTTCCTGTACCCCGTTACTCGCAGTGGGCATCTCCTCCACTACCTGGGAGCCTAGCTCCACATGAACCCCTTCCTGTACCCCGTTACTCGCAGTGGGCATCTCCTCCACTCCCTGGGAGCCTAGCTCCACATGAACCCCCTCCTGTACCCCGTTACTCACAGTGGGAATCTCCTCCACTACCTGGGAGCCTAGCTCCACATGAACCCCCTCCTGTACCCCGTTACTCGCAGTGGGCATCTCCTCCACTCCCTGGGAGCCTAGCTCCACATGAACCCCTTCCTGTACCCCGTTACTCGCAGTGGGCATCTCCTCCACTCCCTGGGAGCCTAGCTCCACATGAACCCCTTCCTGTACCCCGTTACTCGCAGTGGGCATCTCCTCCATTACCTGGGAGCCTAGCTCCACATGAACCCCTTCCTGTACCCCGTTACTCGCAGTGGGCATCTCCTCCACTCCCTGGGAGCCTAGCTCCACATGAACCCCCTCCTGTACCCCGTTACTCGCAGTGGGCATCTCCTCCACTCCCTGGGAGCCTAGCTCCACATGAACCCCTTCCTGTACCCCGTTACTCGCAGTGGGCATCTCCTCCATTACCTGGGAGCCTAGCTCCACATGAACCCCCTCCTGTACCCCGTTACTCGCAGTGGGCATCTCCTCCACTCCCTGGGAGCTTAGCTCCACATGAACTCCTTCCTGTACCCCGTTACTCGCAGTGGGCATCTCCTCCACTACCTGGGAGCCTAGCTCCACATGAACCCCTTCCTGTACCCCGTTACTCGCAGTGGGCATCTCCTCCACTCCCTGGGAGCCTAGCTCCACATGAACCCATTCCTGTACCCCGTTACTCGCAGTGGGCATCTCCTCCACTCCCTGGGAGCCTAGCTCCACATGAACCCCCTCCTGTACCCCGTTACTCACAGTGGGAATCTCCTCCACTACCTGGGAGCCTAGCTCCACATGAACCCCCTCCTGTACCCCGTTACTCGCAGTGGGCATCTCCTCCACTACCTGGGAGCCTAGCTCCACATGAACCCCCTCCTTTACCCCAGCACTCATACTGGGCACCTGCTCACCAGTCTGAGGAACTGGCTCTTCAAATACATCCTTACCTACAACAATACTTTTCTGTAGCATAACATTTCCCTCTAATACAAGTTGCAACCCCGTGCCCTCAACACGGATAACTTGTTCCTCAGCAACAGGTGCTTGTGGCTGCTCTACCGCTGTCGGCTCACCTCTCCCTACATCAGAGGGCCCTGGCGTTACGATGACCACCTGCAACCCTTCCTCGGCCTTCTCCCTTTTCGGGCAAGCATGTCGTTTATGACCAACATCTCCACACTCAAAACACCGTTGACTACCCGTACTAACATAAACCATATACAGTCTACTGTCATACTTGATTTTAAACGATAACTCTAAAGTTTGCTCCGGTGAGTCCAAAAACATAAACACCTGTCGCCGAAATGACATTACCTGTTTCAACGCCGGGTGTTTGCAACCCAATGGGACAACCTTAATTGAACTGGCGAACATCCCAAAGCGCAATAACTCGCGCTCCAATAGCTCATTTGGAATAAACGGTGGTACATTTGAAATCGTTACCCTTGTTGACGGAGAAAAAAGCGGCGTAACTTGAATAAACATTCCTTTAAGAAGTACACCATGCTCAACCATACGATCTACCAGACACTCTTCTTTAAGAAGTACACAATGCTCAACCATCCGATCAGCTAGACACTCTTCTTGAAGAAATACCACCACAGCTTTATTCATCCGGGATGCATAAGCAATATTCTCATAGCCTACCTTCTCTCCTACGGCGACCAGAAACTCCTCCACCGTGACAGCAGCTTCAGTAACACACCTAAAGCCATACCTAAGTGACAGGGACGGCATCCCCATTCGGGCTGCCATCCCCGCCAAAATCAGGGTCATTTCGATACGGAAAACAAAATACTTAATTCTACCACAAAAATAAATAATAATAACCTTAATCAAACCAAAAAAATGCCACCAAGAAATAGAAAACCGAAAAAAAGTTGTGAATATCTAACTCTCCACAACACACGCACTCCTTCACTCAAACAATTCCCAGCATGCACCAATCACTCCCAGCATGCAGAGAGAGAGAGAGAGAGCGCACATGCTTCTCTGCCTGCATCCATGCACGTGAGGGAGAGAATTGGGAAGAATAAAGAGATAAGTATTTGGGGAAGAGAGATAAGGTTCATTAGAGGAGGTGTGCATAATCTGCGTTTTAACCTTACCTTTAGAGGAAGGCCACAGCGGCCCTGTGATAAAGGTGTGGAGCAGCCCAGGCAGCACAGGCCGGAGGCACTTGCTGAATACTGATTAATCCTTCCTTTGTTATCTGGAGACGTCAGCTAATGGTGCTGGTAGGAATATATCTCAGTCAGGCTCTGGGACTGACTGGGGAGGAGAGGACATCCTTCCCTCTTACTCTACCTCTATCACTCCATTGCTCGTTCTGTCTCTGTGTCTATCTCTCTGTCTCTGTCTATCTCTCTGTCTCTGTGTCTATCGCTCTGTCTCTGTGTCTATCGCTTTTTCTGTGTCTATCTCTGTCTCTGTGTCTATCTGTCTCTATCTCTGTCTCTGTCTATCTCTCTGTCTGTCTATCTCTCTGTCTCTGTGTCTATCTCTCTGTCTCTGTGTCTATCTCTCTGTCTCTGTGTCTATCTCTCTGTCTCTGTATCTATCTCTCTGTCTCTGTGTCTATCTCTCTGTCTCTGTCTCTATCTCTCTGTCTCTATGTCTATCTCTCTGTCTCTGTATCTATCTCTCTGTCGCTGTGTCTATCTCTCTGTCTCTGTGTCTATCTCTCTGTCTCTGTGTCTATCTCTCTGTCTCTGTGTCTATCTCTCTGTCTCTATGTCTATCTGTCTCTATCTCTCTGTCTCTGTCTATCTCTCTGTCTCTGTCTATCTCTCTGTCTGTATCTATCTCTCTGTCTGTCTATCTCTCTGTCTGTGTCTATCTCTCTGTCTCTGTATCTATCTCTCTGTCTCTGTGTCTATCTCTCTGTCTCTGTCTATCTCTCTGTCTGTATCTATCTCTCTGTCTGTCTATCTCTCTGTCTCTGTCTATCTCTCTGTCTCTGTGTCTATCGCTCTGTCTCTGTGTCTATCGCTTTTTCTGTGTCTATCTCTGTCTCTGTGTCTATCTGTCTCTATCTCTCTGTCTCTGTCTATCTCTCTGTCTCTGTGTCTATCTCTCTGTCTCTGTATCTATCTCTCTGTCTCTGTGTCTATCTCGCTGTCTCTGTGTCTATCTCTCTGTCTCTGTGTCTATCTCTCTGTCTCTATGTCTATCTGTCTCTATCTCTCTGTCTCTGTCTATCTCGCTGTCTCTGTGTCTATCTCTCTGTCTCTGTGTCTATCTCTCTGTCTCTATGTCTATCTGTCTCTATCTCTCTGTCTCTGTCTATCTCTCTGTCTCTGTGTCTATCTCTCTGTCTCTGTGTCTATCTCTCTGTCTCTATGTCTATCTGTCTCTATCTCTCTGTCTCTGTCTATCTCTCTGTCTGTATCTATCTCTCTGTCTGTCTATCTCTCTGTCTGTGTCTATCTCTCTGTCTCTGTATCTATCTCTCTGTCTCTGTGTCTATATCTCTGTCTGTGTCTATCTCTCTGTCTGTATCTATCTCTCTGTCTGTCTATCTCTCTGTCTGTGTCTATCTCTCTGTCTCTGTGTCTATCTCTCTGTCTCTGTGTCTATCGCTCTGTCTTTTTCTCTCCATCACTCTTTCTGTCTAAGTATGTCTATATGTCTCTCTCTCGCTGTCTTTTTCTTTATCTCCATGTCTGTCTCCCTCTTCGTCTCTCTCTCGCCCCCTCTCATGCTCTATCTTTCAGTCTTTCCGTCTCTTCTATCTGTCTTTTTATCTCTATGATTCTCTCTGTTAATCTTTCAGTCTCTCTCTCTATCTCTCCACGGAGGATAAGAATGAGTGCTCTGTGTCAGTGATGGTGTAAAGGGGTGTGAGAGTTTTCATGAGGCCTGATGTCATATAAATCTGAATTTAACCATGGGATCTGAATTGAAGTCCTCTATTTGTCATAGTATCTCCATCTCAAAATGATTACTGTACTGGACAGATATAGGTCAGGGTTTAGCTTTGTTAGACTGTCAATTGCTGTAATGTTGACTTTGAATAGGCAGTGACTGTAGCTCAATAAAAATGTAGCATTCAGCTGCACTATATAGACCAGAAATCGTTTGTAGAAAAGTGCAGCCAGTTTCAGTTGAAGTTTTCTGCATCTGAGGGCCTTATTTCCAGAGGAGAGATGAAACAGTGGAGAGAGAGAGAGAGAGAGAGAGAGAGAGAGAGAGAGAGAGAGAGAGAGAGAGAGAGAGAGAGAGAGAGAGAGAGAGAGAGAGAGAGAGAGAGAGAGAGAGAGAGAGAGAGAGAGAGAGAGAGAGAGAGAGAGAGAGAGAGAGAGAGAGATAGAGAGAGAGAGAAGCAGAGCAGAGCAGAGCCCTGAGAGCGCCACTTAGTGTCTGTGTTGAACCTCGCTGAACCTCTTTCGTTCGACCAGAGAGGCTCTCCTTCCTCCTTTCTCCACTTCCCTCTCCCTCCCTCACTCCTCCTTCTCTCTCTCCCTCCCCCCTTCCCTCTCTCCTCTTGATGGATTGGCCCATCAGTTAGAAATAATTAAGGATGAGCTGCTGGCTTCTCTGGCTGAATACACCATCATGGTGTCAGGGTCAGATGTTTGAAAGCAGAGCCCTATCTCTCGGTCTCTCTGCTTCTCTTTATAGTCGTACAGGGTTCTTTCGGTTGTCCCCATAGGAGAACCCTTCTATATGGAACTCAAAAGCGTTCTACCTGCAACTAAAAAGGCTTCTTCAATGGGTTCTCCTGTGGAAACAGCCGAAGAACCCTTTTCAGTTTTTTTTTTAGAAGAGTGTACAGAGCATGGGCAATAACATATACACACAAACTCAAACACACGCAAGCACGCAGACACACACACAAACACATACTGCTCCTCCTCCTCCTTTAGTCCTGACCCTGCAGGAGAGGCCAGAGACAAGAACTTAGGCTGAGTTAGGATGTGACAGTATTGCAAGGACAGAAAGAGAGCTGCAACAGGGATTCGAACTGTGGCTCCTATGGTGACGAGGTAAGCGCCTTACCGTCTGCCCCACAAAAGCCTGGTCCTATGGGCAGAGGCAGTACAATGCTGACTTACATCGTGTTACATGGATACTCTCTGCAAGCGATAGAAGTGGTTTGAGGCGGAAAAAAAGGTTGTTTACGGGAGTTTACGGCAAAAACGGTACCAAACTATCCAAGGATCAACCAGCTCTCACAGTCTCACGGCAGAATTAGGATCAACCAGCTCTCACAGTCTCACGGCAGAATTAGGATCAACCAGCTCTCACAGTCTCACGGCAGAATTAGGATCAACCAGCTCTCACAGTCTCACGGCAGAATTAGGATCAACCAGCTCTCACAGTCTCACGGCAGAATTAGGATCAACCAGCTCTCACAGTCTCACGGCAGAATTAGGATCAACCAGCTCTCACAGTCTCACGGCAGAATTAGGATCAACCAGCTCTCACAGTCTCACGGCAGAATTAGACTTTCATCCATGTTTCCCAAACTGAGAATGTGTTTAAAGTTAAGTTTGGGACAGGTTTAGGCATCAACACCAAATTTGTAAGGTTAGGCAGTAACTCCTGATGGTTAAGGTAAGGGTTAAGGTTTGGGGTAGGCTAAAAACAAACATCTCAAATACGACTTTCAATTGCTGGATCTAGAAAGTCGGTCCAATTGCAGAAGTTTTTATTTATTTATTTTTATCTCAATATCAAATCATTTCTGGGTAACAACTAAGTACCTTCCTGTGATTGTTTTCAATTAAAATGGTCCAAAATAAACAAGAATAGCTTCTTAGCAAAGAGCAACATGCCATTTTATACTCAATCTCTAAGGTCTGCTCTTTGGCAATGTTACCCTCCAATGCTTCTTTAGTGGTGAGAGTCTTAGGTGGGCTGGGAGAGTAGGCTTCCCTTTGTTTGCCTCGAAACGAACAGAATGTTTATTTTAGTGTGACCTGGCTTCAAATGGACTGTCCAGTCTATCACTGTCTGCTTGTTTGTGGGCAGTAAAGCACCGATGGCACCACCAAGTCGGTTTCTTTCGCTCTCTTTATTTCTCCTCATTCATCTCTTTATTTGTGTATTTGTATAGCTTTCTCCCACTTCCTTCCCCCCTCTCTCTCTCTCTCTCTCTCTCTCTCTCTCTCTCTCTCTCTCTCTCTCTCTCTCTCTCTCTCTCTCTCTCTCTCTCTCTCTCTCTCTCTCTCTCTCTCTCTCTCTCTCTCTCTCTCTCTCTCTCTCTTTCCTTCAATGCTTTACTCTCTCTCTCTGTCCATCGGTGCTGTTCTCTTGCAGATAAACTTGAAACCATCCTTGCCTCTCCGGTGGTCTTCATTGATGCCACATTTGCAGTAGACACATCAAAAAGCCTCTTAAAAGAGACACACATACACACCCATAAAAACAGGGACCCTGGGGCCAGATTGTGCTTTTTTCCAGTTCATCCGTAAAACATACATTTAGAGCTCCTCTCTAACTTGTCTCTCACTTTTCCCCTAGTAATTGGGATGAATGGAGTCCTGAGAGAGGGGTGTTAGCACAGCAGGGGATTGGAGTGTCTGTGTGTGTTTTTCATATTTCAAGTGTGCTGTCCATAGTATAGGCTGGACACAAAGCTGTGTGTGTGTGCGTGTCCGTGCGCGTGTGTGTGCGTGCGTGCGAGCATTAATGTTTGTGTGAGAAAGGTCTTTCATGTTAGCCACATGGCGCCCTGTCCATCTGTAGCAGGCTTCAAACACAGGTGAGATCAAACTCTGCAGCAACCTGGAGTGCGGTAGCTGGTGGACTGATACACAGAGGACAGGGCAGGTATACATTTCAATGGAATATAAACAGTGACAGGTCAACTGGGCGATGGCTGTCTGGATTTAATGTCACATGAATGGTCATGGTTCTGTGCCCTTGACACAGACCCCAAGTACTTGTCCCCCCACCACCACCTCTCTCTCTCTCTCTCTCTCTCTCTCTCTCTCTCTCTCTCTCTCTCTCTCACACACACACACACACACACACACACACACACACACACACACACACACACACACACACACACACACACACACACATACCTATAACACTTGTTCTTTGGGCAACTCTGTGAAGCCATCTGTCTGTTCAAGTGTAAGATGCAACCTCTGGTAGGTATTTCATCCATTTGAACCTTTGCATTTTTTACACTCATGCTGTGCTCTTATGAAGCAGTTATGAAGCCTTGCACCCCACCAGCCACAATATATTTTACATGAGAACCACACAAAAGCTGGCAGCATCCCAGCTGTGAGATGGAACTGAAAGGTATGAGATGGCTTGCCATCCCCAGAACAGAAACCTATTTTCAATTACATAGGATCCTCTCCTCTCCTCTCAGCGCGCGTGTGTGTGTGTGTGTGTGTGTGTGTGTGTGTGTGTGTGTGTGTGTGTGTGTGTGTGTGTGTGTGTGTGTGTGTGTGTGTGTGTGTGTGTGTGTGTGTGTGTGTGTGTGTGTGTGTGTGTGTGTGTGTGTGTGTGTGTGTGTGTGTGTGTGTGTGTGTGTGTGTGTGTGTGTGTGTGTGAGAAATCGCTCTGAAATGCAATTCCGGTTCATGTCATGAATTCCTGTCCAATCTTTCAACAAAACTTCAGAACAGGTTTGGTTGAAGTGAAACAGATTTCTACTTTTTGCTAAACGTTCTGCAGGTACTGTGTTGATGAATATTTATATACTTTTTGTGATTGGAAAAAAACAAACTTCAGCAAAATCGCCAGAGAACTTTATGTGTCATGAAGTGTGAGTTCGAAGAGAAGAAAACTTGGTGCCACTGACACAAATAGCTTAGTAACTAGGATTCAACAGAAGCAGATTCAATTATTACGCCATTGTGGAGAGTGACTCAATCCAATCTAGATAGTAGTTTTAAGTGGTAATTCACAAGTTTGGTTTCTCGCTATCTGACGAAAGGAGTAGTGTAGTTGATAGAGTTTGGTATAAGGGTTTTTGGCGTGGATAGTAGTCCGGAGGCCAGCCCCAGGTTGTGGATTGGGGTTGTTTGCTGGCCGCCCGGCAGCTTCAAACAACCCCTAACAGGTACCCAAAAGTACCCCAAACAATCTTAAAGTGCACCAAACAACCTCAAACAAGTACCCCAAAGTACCCCAAACAGGTACCCAAAAGTACCCCAAAACGGATACCAAACCTTTAAAGATCTGACCCAGGAGAATGCAGTTAGGTAGTGAAAATGCAAGTGGGAATCACATAGTTAGCAGACTATAAGCTTAATAGAAACAATTTAATTAGTTCACGAAAAAAGAACTGCTTTCACCTGTGTGATAGTTAATATCAAGGAATGAATTCCCATTGAACAAATTCCCATTCAATCTCTTATTTCTGTGTGTGTTCTGCACCAATGTAGAAGGCTGTAAGCAGTTCAAGGACAGGAAGGATTTCACCTGTGTTCAGTACGCCTACATAATATCCCGATGTTTGTGTATAGCTTTATATGACTACCCACTGGGCACAGACGTCAATTCAATGTCTATTCCTCGTTGGTTCAGTGTCATTTCTTTGAAATGACGTGGACTAGATGTTGATTCGACTAGTGTGTGCTCGGTGCGCATTTCCTTTATTCAATCCCTTTCCACTGAAATTCTGTTGAACCAACAGATGTCAAATTGACATCTGTGCCCAGTGGTTTTACTTACACAGAACAAAAATATAAACGCAACATGACCGTCCCATTATTTATGAGCTGAAATAAAAGATCCCTGAAATGTTCCTTAGAAAAAAGCTAATTTCTCTCAAATTTTGTGCACAAATATTTCTCTTTTGCCAAGATAATCCATCCACCTGACAGGTGTGGCATATCAAGAAGCTGATTAAACAGCATGATCCTTACACAGGTGCCCACTCTAAAATGTGCAGTTTTGTCACAACACAATGCCACAGATGTCTCCAGTTTTGAGGGAGCGTGCAATTGGCATGCTGACTGCAGGAATATCCACCAGAGCGGTTGCCAGATAATGGAATGTTCCTTTCTCTACCATAAGTCGCCTCCAACGTCGTTTTAAAGAAATTGGCAGTACATCCAACCGGCCTCACAATCACAGACCATGTGTGGGCAATCACTTTGCTGATGTCAATGTTGTGAACAGAGTGCCCCATGGTGGCAGTGAGGTTATGGTATGGGCAGGCATAAGCTACGGACAACCGACACGAGTGCATTTTACTGATGGCAATTTGAATGCATAGAAATACCGCGACGAGATCCTGGGGCCCATTGCGAGGCCCATTCTGTATTCCCAGTCATGTGAAATCCATAGATTGTGGCCGAATGAATTTATTTAAATCGACTGATTTCCTCAGTAAAATCAATGGAATTGTTGCATTGTTGCCCTTATGTTTTTGTTCAGTATATTTTGAAAGGCATCTCAACCCAGACATCAGTGCAACAAAATACCATGAAGCAGCTGAAGGTCCAGTCAAGCTTTGTCTGTTTGTCGTGTCGGCATTACAAGTCCACTTGGTCCATATATGACAATTCCCAGTATTCACTTCCATTCACTCGTGTCGCTCTCGTGTTGCCTTGGGGTTTCTGAAGAGGTATAACCTCTAAGAAGCACAATTATGAGCAAGGAGAGCTTCCAGCCCGAAAAGGCTCTCAATTCAGGTCCTCCTTATATCACGGAGTATTCAAAACTCAATTCTCATTTCATTTCAATCTTCGGCCTTTCAAGCGTAAAATGCGTTCTTTTGTCACCGATTCAATTGAATTTACAGAATCAGAAAGCGTACCATGACCTTGTCTTTCCCTTGCTTATAGCAGCATTAGAGGTACTTACTTTATGGAGGGGGGGGTGTGAAGTGTGGGAATGTTCAGAGGAATTCCTCCTCAAGCCACCAGAGAGCAACATTAAGCTATCTTTTAGTTTGTGCATAACAAACGGATGTTGCTGCTGATGCAGGGAGCTACTGTAGCATGGAGCTACTGTAGCAGGGGGAGCTACTGTAGCAGGGGGAGCTACTGTAGCAGGGAGCTACTGTAGCAGGGAGCTACTGTAGCAGGGAGCTACTGTAGCAGGGAGCTACTGTGGCTTGTTGCCTCTGCATCATAACTTGCCTCGAATTACAGCCAAAGCAAAAAAATACTCTATGCTTTACACAGTGGAAGAGAGTGAGTGAGAAAGGGAGAGAATGACAACACGCACAGACGCGCAGGCACACACACAAGGTCATTTTGTTTTTTACATTTTTGTTTTAATCAAGGAAGGTTTGAGGTCTGTTCCAGTTATTTGTATGTAATTACTGGATCTTGTTTCTGGCCCAATCAAGACCCATTCAAACTATTTTCTCACCCAATGATCACACAATAACTGTTAGATTTCATTGTAGAAACACACAATAGTGTATTTTAATCTAACTCACACTGTGTTTCAGGTTTCCATCATTAGATCCCCAAGTAGTTCAAGTAATTATATATATATATAAAAAAGTTTTTCAATTAAATAGCTGTTTGTATTGTTGAGGCACTCAAAAGATCATTTCAAAAGTAATTTTATTTGTTTTCTTTTTGAAAGTGTTTTTGTACTTTTTTGGTTTAATCTACCTCTGTACGTGCTCTGCTCCTTCTCTTCACAGTTGCCGTGAAACTTTTTGCTCCCTTTTCTTTCTTACTTCCTTCTTTTCCATCACTCCTCTGGCCCTAACGAGCCATACGACCGTACCATGACCCTTCAGATTCATGTTTCTCTCAGTAGGAAACAACAGCAAAGACCTGCTGAAAGTCCTGTTCACATTTCTCACCCTACTCTTGCTAATACGGCTAAAATGACAGACATTCATGAAGTCGATGAACCCCCTTGCCTAGCAGCGCTCTTCTGTTCCTCTGTTCCGGGTCATAATGCAGTTCAGTCACTTTCAGGCTAATCAGATGCCCTGGGCCATGAAGTCATGAAGCCATCGCCTTTAAGAGAGTCCATGTGCTCCATCCTCCAGACCTCGTCTGTGAGAACGACCTCTTCAGCCTCATGCAGACAATGACTCATAGGCCCAGTTCAAAGATGACAACCTATTCTCTATGTTAGACTGAATTCCAAATCCACTCCTGGCACCTTTATCCTATCGTGAAGGCGATGGATGGAGGTGGCGCTAGCTATGAACACAACGCTCATAGGACCTACATATCGGATCCTCTCAGACCACCACATAATGTCTAGGCAGCGGCGGTCAGCCCATCAGGGAGTTAGGGGGGCACTTTTGATCGGTCAAAAAGTAAACATATAATATCATTCATGGATTATGTTTGAAATGCTCTTAAAAGTGTGCTAAATGTGTACTTAAAATAAAACACAAGCTGTTCAGTTACTTAATACGCTGCCCTCAGTGACAGCCAGCAGCAGCAGCAGCTCCATCTCCGTGGGGCACATAAGCCGTGCGAAACATTGCGTGGATTGTTTTGCCAGCTATTTACCGTGAGGGAGAACTGCTCCAATGAAATCGCAGGATTTCCGAGGATAAATTAAAACAGCACAAAAAGTAAATGGACCCGTCCTGGGGAGCTCAGAACTTCTGGGTCTGCTCTCGTCTCCCTCCCGATGAGTCTCTCACGCCAGACGGCGTGAGACTAGGTCTGCTCTATCAGGTACAGGTGGCGCCAAAGCGAAAAAGCAAGTTGTAATGAAGTTGTAAATAAATAATTGTAAGAGTCACGGGAGCCTGGGACCTGAGAAACCGGACAACTACAACCGACAAGACTCGAAGGACAGAGGTATACACTAACTAGAACCTTCTCATCACGGATGTGATCTACATGTTGCTCATCTGGTTCTACTCTCGGTGACATGTTGTGTGGGCTAAAAGAGTAATACTGAGAAACATTTAAGAAATATTGTAGTTTGCTCAATTATTTTTGTAAATGAACCGGTTCTCTACCGGCTAAATAGCACTCGTTCTAAATTGGATCATCTAAGCTGTTCAAAACAGAGGCAGCACGTGCAGCAGTGGTCATTCGGTATTTGACATGCTAAAGTGAAATAGGTGTATTTATGCTGTTGTTTAAATCCACAGATTGCTTTACACAGTATATATTCTCAAAGAAACTACCAGTAAGTTCGAAAATTTTGCATCATATTTCTGTCATGCTGCTTTGTTGACCTCGCGCGGCCGCCACTGTGTCTAGGGCGTGGTTAGAGGCACGGGTTCGATTTGGGATTCTGCATTACTCACTCCCACTGACCCATGGTGCAAGGCAGAGGCCCTCTGGACCCTGGCCTTTTTCCATTTCTTTAACCATTACCAAGCGGGAGAAAAGCCCTAGAGCTGCCACGCCTGCCCAGTCAGTTCTAATCTCTCAACTACGCACCATTAAATGGGGCTTATTAAGAGTTTAACTGAGATCAGCAGAACCACCATCCAAGACATTCAATTGAAAATCTAAAAAATTACAAACTCAGAAAAGCACAAAACCAGGTGGCGAAAGGATTCGTGTCATTTGCCAAAGCCCTTGGTGTGTTTTCTCTCTCCTCTCTCTCCTCCAGCCTGGCCTCAGAGCCATACGAAACATACTTTACGTAATCCTGAGCACCTCCAAGATGTATGATACCTACTAATGGTCTAGCTACTTTAGACAGAAACTAAAGTAGGGAGGTTTGTCAGGGAGGATGGTTGGGTCTAGAAATCCAAAGGTTGTGTGATCGAGTCGCGTCGGGGACAACTGTAGCATTTTAGCTCACCCTTCCCCTATAACTCTTACTCTAAACATAACCCATTTCACATAACCTGCTACATAAATTCACCTGACCTTTGTCGTTTTAATTCCCCTAACCTTTATCGTTAGTTCTCCTAACTACCAAATGTAAATTCTCCCCATAATTCTCCTTTGTTGTTGCAGTGCAACGAGCAACCTGGTCTCAAAGAATGGCGTATAATACTGCACATCGCCAAGATCTATGATAAGTTACAGCATGTCATTCAATTTGTATTTGTATGCTATTGTACAACTGGGTAAGATGTATGATACTATACATCATCTAATTCGTATGATATTGTACGACCGCTATTCCATTCAAAATGTAACCTAATGTAAAGTAAAATATTATACTAAATGGAGTGTTACAGATGTACATATAGAATAATACGAAATGCCCTGAGACCATGTTGTCTCCTCTCCTCTCGCTGTCTCTGTCTCTGGATTTGAAGTGTGATTGAAGCGTGTCCCGGGGTGGTTCTGGCATTAGAGCAGGGATCACAACTCTCACAACTTCGCCATGAAAAACACCTGATACAAACAAAACAAGATACATTTGTAAATATATAAACAGCTTGTGGTTGAAAATATCAAAATCGTTGTTCATTTATGTCGCCGTCCAGGCAATTTGCCATTTACAACAACAAACTATTTCCATACTATATCAATTGACAGAAGGGCAAAAATAATTCTGGATTGAGACAAATGTTTGTAGCAGGAGGATTGCACCATACCTGCAGTGTACATGTGCCACCATCCTCCTACACATAACATCCAATAATACTACACACTTCTTCCACTTATTCCCTAGCTTAGGGTAAAAGTTTTATTCAGTTTATCTGCAGATACACCAGACTTGTGTCACACAATCTGCTGCGGAACATGTGTACAACATGAAAGTCATTTACAGCTTACCTCTGGCACGAGATGAACAGGACTGATGACAACCCTATAGACACACACCCTTCTCCCATCGCCTTCAAATGCTCTCTTTATCTGGCTATTGCTGCCTCCACCTCAGAAAGCCAACTTGGCTGAACATGGCTCCAGTACACCACGGACTCATCTCTCCCAGACAGACAGACTGAGCAGACAGACCCAGCAGCCTGAGCATCCAGTCGCTCCTGTCTCTCTGCTCACCAGGGACCAGCACCAAGTGGACCTTTTATCTGTGTTTGTCAAGCCTGAGATGACACAAACACACGGCACATGCAGGCAGACAGAAGTGGTGGAAAAAGTACCCAATTGTCATACTTGAGTAAAAGTAAAGAAACTTGAATGGAAAATGACTCAAGGGCCTCCCGAGTGGCGCAGCGGTCTAAGATACTGTATCGCAGTGCTAGAGGCGTCACTACACACCCGGGTTTGATGCTTTACTTGGCTCATTGCTCTCTAGCAACTCCTTGTGGTTGGCCTGGCACCTGCAGGCTGACCTCAGTCGTCAGGTGAACGGTGTTTCCTCTGGCACATTGGTGCGGCTGGCTTACGGTTTAAGCGGGCGGGTGTTAAGAAGTGCGGCTTGGCTGCTGTCATGTTTCGGGGGGTCAAATATAAATCATTTCAAATTCGCCTTCATTAAGCAAAGCATACAGCACCCTTTTCTTGTTTTTTACATTTATGGAAAGCCTGTGCTGCTAAACATATAAAATACAACAAGTACTTTTGGGTGTCAGGAAAAATGTATAGAGTAAAAAGTACATTCGTTTCTTTGGGAATGTAGTGAAGTAAAAGTAAAAATTGTCAAAAATATGAATAGTCAAGTAAAGTACAGATACCCCCCCAAAATCACTTAAGTAGTACTTTAAAGTATTTTTTACTTAACACCACAGGCAGATAGGAACCCCCTACCCCGCAAAAAAAATATAGGCATTGTTTGCTGTAAGCCCACACAGCTCTCAAGGAAAAGCTTCCATGCTATACTGCTGGTGAAGCTAGTTGTGTATATAAAGCTTCCATGCTATACTGCTGGTGAAGCTAGTTGTGTGTGTAAAGCTTCCATGCTATACTGCTGGTGAAGCTAGTTGTGTATATAAAGCTTCCATGCTATACTGCTGGTGAAGCTAGTTGTGTATGTAAAGCTTCCATGCTATACTGCTGGTGAAGCTAGTTGTGTATGTAAAACTTCCATGCTATACTGCTGGTGAAGCTAGTTGTGTATGTAAAGCTTCCATGCTATACTGTAAAGCTTCCATGCTATACTGCTGGTGAAGCTAGTTGTGTATGTAAAGCTTCCATGCTATACTGCTGGTGAAGCTAGTTGTGTATATAAAGCTTCCATGCTATACTGCTGGTGAAGCTAGTTGTGTATGTAAAGCTTCCATGCTATACTGCTGGTGAAGCTAGTTGTGTATGTAAAGCTTCCATGCTATACTGCTGGTGAAGCTAGTTGTGTATATAAAGCTTCCATGCTATACTGGTGCTATAAAGCTTCCATGAAGCTAGTTGTGTATGTAAAGCTTCCATGCTATACTGCTGGTGAAGCTAGTTGTGTATATAAAGCTTCCATGCTATACTGCTGGTGAAGCTAGTTGTGTATGTAAAGCTTCCATGCTATACTGCTGGTGAAGCTAGTTGTGTATGTAAAGCTTCCATGCTATACTGCTGGTGAAGCTAGTTGTGTATATAAAGCTTCCATGCTATACTGCTGGTGAAGCTAGTTGTGTATGTAAAGCTTCCATGCTATACTGCTGGTGAGCTAGTTGTGTATATAAAACTTCCATGCTATACTGCTGGTGTAGCTAGTTGTGTATGTAAAGCTTCCATGCTATACTGCTGGTGAGCTAGTTGTGTATGTAAAGCTTCCATGCTATACTGCTGGTGAGCTAGTTGTGTACTGTATGTCTCATAGCTGGCTTCGTTGGTTTCTCCTGTCTTCAGTCTGAAAGTCAATGTATGTTCAGCCTAACCCGATTTAAATACAAATGTTCACAATGGTGGTGTAACAACTCTCGTTGGTGGAAGAAGGAGTAGACCAAAGCACAGAGTGGTACGTGTTCTTGATGTCTTCAATAAACTGAACACTGAATACAAAACAAACAAAGGAAAACCGAAACAGTCCCGTATGGTGAAAACACTGAAACGGAAAACAATCACCCACAACTCAAAATGGGTAAACAGGCTACCTAAGTATGGCTCTCAATCAGAGACAACGATAGACAGCTGCCTCTGATTGAGAACCATACCAGGCCAAACACATAGAAAAATAAAACCTAGACCTACAACATAGAATACCCACCCACATCACACCCTGACCAAACTAGAAATAGAAACATACAAAGCAATCTACGGTCAGGGCGTGACAGGTGGAGAGCATGGTTGTATCTGATATGAAGAGGACCACACAGCCAACATTTATCTTTAAGACTAACTATGTATTTCTCTCTTATTAATTATGCATCATGTGTGAGGTGTAAGAATGGAATTTTCAGGTGAATTGACTATAATGGTAGATTTAAAACCTTTTCCTTTGATACTCATAATCTACCACCTCGATACTGAGTGCACCAGAGCGTTCTTATGGTATCATTTTTCTTGCTTCAGGTAAACATGGTCATTTTGGCCCAACAGGGCTGAGGCACCCCAGTCAGCCTCGTTTAGTGGAAGTATCCATCTGCAGTGTGATTCATGATGTCTCGACAGGAAGCCGAGCGCCGATGATCCGTAGTGGAGGTATACTACCCCCGTGTGGCCGTATAGAGTAACTACAGTTTACCGACAGACCCTTTTCTTTATGTAACCTTTATTTTAACAGGTTAGTCATGCGAAGACCACCATCTCGTTCACAGATGAGCCCTGTACACACACCAATCAGCCTTTTGAATTGCCCAACCCTCTTCCTGGAGATCTACTGTCCTGTAGGTTTTCAGTCCAACCCTAATTTAGCAGATCTGATTCAGCTAGTCAAAGTCTTGTTGAGCAGCAAATTAGTACAACCAGGTGTAAAATTAGGGTTGGACTGAAAACCCAAAGGATGGTAGATCTCCGGGAAGAGGGTTGGGCAGCCCTGCCCTAGAGGCGCCAATTCATCCAACTTTAGAGAGGGTTGGAGATCATTCTACAAGTAAGGTGTAAAAAATAAACTAAAAGCAGATTTACCTAACTCAGAGGAGACGGAAGGGATCTCCATTCCTGAGACTGGGTCTGATATCTCCTACCTCTGTACGTTAACAATGAAGTAAGGTACGGTGGAAGTTTATGCAGGAGTGCTTTATAAACAAAAAGAGTGCAATGCATTGATCTATGAGACTTCAGAGAGGGCAGGCCTACTTTCTAATACAGAATAATTGAATGACACAATGAATGGTGGCGAGTGGAATTTCGGGGAGGGAGTTCAGTTAGGATTGAATGAATGCCTCTACTGAAAACTATATTTTGGACACAAAAGTCTCACCTCTACATTTTCGAGGTTCTCCATTTTACATTTGTAAGACACTTTGGGATTTTGAAAAGAAAGGCGAGTTAAAAAGCAAATGTATTTTGACTACCATCCAAGTCACGGACTCAAGCAGCCAGATCTTGAATCTAGTGTTACTGCTGGGCTGTAAAAATCATAGGCTGACGCACACCCAAAACATTTGGTAAAGGTGCTGACTCACAGAGAGTGAACTGTCAAAAAAAACAAGTTGCACACTATATATAGCAGGGGTACTCAAGTACTACTTGAGAAAGTCCAGTCACACACATTTCCTAGGTGGCAAAGGTCCAGATGGATACTGCCATATATTGGTTTAATAACAAACACGCACCTCGCAACTCATGGGACCCCAAACTGTTAACACCCCTCTAGTTTTAAAGCATATTTCCTGCAAATTATACACATTTTGCCATATCTTATGTTCATATACCTGAGTAACGCAACAAAATCAATGGGGACCCCCTAGGGGTCAAGGCCCCTAGACACGTACTCTGGCCATGCAAGGTCTGCATAGCTGATTAGCTAACATGGGCTAGTTGATCAACTGGACATTTCTGACAGGGAATAAAGAGCTCTAAGGTCTGTCAGCGATATAGTAGGCCTGCTGTTTCTGAATCTCTCGTGGACAGATGATGTAACAAATAGTACCGTAATCGTTCTTAAAATCGAGCATCTGAACAAAAAAAATCACACAAGATTTTAGTTCTGGGTTAACCGAGAAGCCCTGATACAGATGGTGGTGTGGCAGCTTTGTTGATGTAACACTCTGCACAGGATCAGGGAAAGCCTCTGTTCCATTAACACTCAGTGTTTGTGTGTGGGAGGGGGGGCATACTCTCTCGGGAGTACTCTCTTCCAGACAGGAGCAAGGAGTGTATGTTCACAAGATAGCTTTAGCTTAGTAAAGAAAATGGAGGAAGGACATACCACAAAACAATTCAATCAAACAAAAACAGGTTTCAGTGCAGGGAGGGTATTTCAACATTATCATTAACTTAAAGCATAATTTCATACAAAATAAACAATGCTTCCTAAGCAGCTCTGCCACAGCTTCACCACAACTGCTTCCCTCTCACCTGCACCTTTCCCTGGGCAGCCGCACCACAACCAAAAGAAAGGTTATAAATGGGTAGGAAAGCACAGTGAGCAAATCACATCACTCAATGAATCACGAATAAACTAGCTCTCACTTAAACGCACATGGGCAGAATCAGGCACAGTAATTAAGAGCATTCGTCAGACACCTGTGACATTTATAAGACTTGTATGCCCTATAAACAATAATGAGCCGGTAGGACGCCATGAAATGGTAGGCTAAAGTCATCAGGACGTTGTGTCATGGTCACCTGGAGGTTTTGTCTAGTTCCCGGTTGGTCACGGGGATGTCCCAGAGGACATTTTTAGAACTTTCTTTGGCTATTGTGTCATGGTCCCCTAAAGGTCTCCTGAACATTTGTGGGACGTTGTGTCATGGTCCCCTGGAGGTTTTGTCTAGTTCCCGGTTGGTCACAGGGATGTCCCAGAGGACATTTTTAGAACTTTCTTTGGCTATTGTGTCATGGTCCCCTAAAGGTCTCCTGAACATTTGTGGGACGTTGTGTCATGGTCCCCTGGAGGTTTTTGCCTAGTTCTCGGTTTGTCCCAGGGATGTCACAGGATGGTCACAAAGAAACTTTCTCCCCCAAAAATCGAACATTTTATCCAGGTCACGTGCACCCTAGTTTCATTACACATCACCTCTTGTTACTGTTGCCAAGCCCATCAAGGCCCTGATTAGGGAATGACTAATCCAGTCACAGTTACATTTATTTTGGCAATGCTAGGGACATCAACACCGGGGCCCCTCAGGGGTGCATGCTTAGTCTCCTCCTGGAGTCCCTGTTCACCCACGACTGAGTGGCCAAACACGACTCCAACACCATCATTAAGTTTTCTGACGACACGACGGTGGTTGGCCTGATCACCCACGACAAAACGAGACAGCCCTATACGGAGGAGGTCAGTGACCTGGCAGTGTGGTGCCAAGACAATAACCTCTCCCTCAACGTCAGCCAGACAAAGGAGCTAATCGTGGACTACAGGAAACGGAGGGCTGAGCACGCCCTCATCCACATCGACATGGCTGTAGTGGAGCATGTCGAGAGCTTCAAGCTCCTCGGTGTCCACATCACTAAAGGATTATCATGGTCTACACACACCAACACAGTCGTGAAGAAGGCACGACAACGCCTCTTCCGCTTCAGGATTTGGAATGGGCTCCTTAGGTCCTCAAAAGGTTCTACAGCTGCACCGTCGAGAGCATCTTGATTGGCTGCATAACCGCTTGGTCTGGCAACTGCTTGGCATCCAACTGCAAGGCGCTACAAAGCGTGGTGCGTACGGTCCGGTACATCACTGGGGCCAAGCTTCCTGACATCCAGGACCTATATACTAGGCGGTGTCAAAGGAAGGCCCCAAAAATTGTCAAGACTCCAGTCACCCAAGTCATAGACTGTTCTCTTTGCTACCGCATGGCAAGCGGTACAAGAGCGCCAAGTAAAATTGATGTCTGTGCCCAGCAGGATGTAGTTGGTGCTTCACTCTGATGAAGGTAATAAAGACTTAACTCCAGTGTTATAAATCTTAGCTATAATACTCCCTGATATCTCCAGAGTGCCGAAATGTCAGTTCGCTCAGTTTAGTCATTCAATGAATACCTGGAAGAGCTATTGAGTGTTACTTTACATTATCTTCTCAACGCTATCTGATCATAACAAATCCAGCCACCTGCACTCATATTGATCGTAGTTAATAAGGTAAGTGGTCCCTCTCCGTTGTAGCATGTTGAGCTAGCAGGCGCCACCACTAAGCTAGGGTGGCTTTACTGAGCTCTGGCCGAAAGATTGAGGAAGGTCAAAGTTGATATGACACAACCAGCGAGACGGGTAAGTCATACCAATTACAATTACCATTTTTTTATTTCATGAGGCAAGTCAGTTAAGAAAAAATTCTTACGTACAATGATGGCCTACCCGAGAACAGCGGGTTAACTGCCTGATTTTTACTAAACTCTGTTGTGTGGGGGGTTAAAGTTGTTAAAATAATTTGACTTTGGTGTCAAAGGGGCTTTAATTGATTGATTGATGTTTTGTTCCATCTTTGTGGATAATATTCGCTGATTATACATACGTCTGATATCTGCATGGATACAGAAATAATTTTGTTAGAAATGTATTTTAATGTCCCAGATTTACAATCTTCAACTATATTTAGATATTTTTCTTTAAATGCACTTTCAATAAAGATTGCTCGCCTGACAAAAGTGCTCAAACTTCCTAATCCATTTGGTCTATCCTTGAGGTTTATAAAAATCGAACGGCTCGGGAGGCTGTATGCTCAATGTAGCACTTTGGCCTGTATGCGCAAGGATCTGTGTCCCTCCCGCCACAATGACATGTGCCTTGGACTGTCACCAGCAACACAAGATAAACATAATTTCTCATCAAGCCTACTCATTTGTACGGGGCACATGTTATGTGGCATGATGGAGACATTTGAATGAACAGATCATCAATATGGCATGAGTGAGGCAGCATAACAAGCAAAGGGACCTGGAAGTGTGAACTCGCATTGTCATCATTTTAGGTTAATTGCACGTCTGAACTTTGTTCACAACACTAGGGGATAGAAACAACTCACACTTTCAGAATCAGCTTTCAAAGAACAAAAGGGACCACAGCAGTTAGCTGTGTGAGCTGCGTTCAGTATGAGAAAAAAAACATGCTGCAACGTTCAATGAAATGGAAAAGGTGCTGTTCTGAATGACTAGTTAAAAACAGGAGGGGTTCATGATTGGGGGAACACTGTCAGCATGGCCGTTGCACTTTAAATGCGTCAGTCATTGCTTCAAGCCACACCCGCCACACCCACGTACCTCAAAGTCTGTTCAAGAACGTCATCATGCCAGGTAGTCCTGAGGCATGGTCCTAGGGCTCAGGTCCTCCGAGAGAGAGAGAAAGAAAGAGAGAAAGAGATAATTAGAGAGAGCATACTTAAATTCACACAGGACACCGGATAAGACAGGAGACATACTCCAGATATAACAAACTGACCCAAGCCCCAAGACACATAAACTACTGCAGCATAAATACTGGAGGCTGAGACAGGAGGGGTGAAGAGACACTGTGGCCCCATCCGATGATACCCCCGGACAGGGCCAAACAGGGAGGATATAACTCCACCCATTTTGTAAAAGCACAGCCCCCACACCACTAAAGGGATATCTTCAACCACCAACTTACCATCAGATCACGTCAGTGACTCAACCCACTTAAGTGACGCACCCCTCCTTGGGACGGCATGGAAGAGCACCAGTAAGCCAGTGACTCAGCCCCTATAGGGTTAGAGGCAGAGAATCCCAATGGAAAGAGGGGAACCATCCAGGCAGAGACAGCAAGGGCAGATCGTTGCTCCAGAGCCTTTCCGTTCACCTTCACACTCCTGGGCCAGACTACACTCAATCATATGACCCACTGAAGAGCTGAGTCTTCAGTAAAGACTTAAAGGTTGAGACCGAGTCTGCGTCTCTCACATGGGTAGGCAGACCATTCCATAAAAATGGACCTCTATAGGAGAAAGCCCTGCCTCCAGTTGTTTGCTTAGAAATTCTCGGGACAATTATGAGGCCTGCATCTTGTGACCGTAGCGTACGCGTAGGTGTGTACGGCAGGACCAAATCAGAAAGATAGGTAGGAGCAAGCCCATGTAATGTTAGCAGTAAAACCTTGAAATCAGCCCTTGCCTTAACAGGAGCCAGTGTAGGGAGGCTAGCACTGGAGTAATATGATCAAATGTTTTGGTTCTAGTCAGGATTCTAGCAGCCGTATTTAACACTAACTGAAGTTTTTTTAGTGCTTTATCCGGGTAGCCGGAAAGTAGAGCATTGCAGTAGTCTAACCTAGAAGTGACAAAAGCATGGATTAATTTTTCTGCATCATTTTTGGACAGAAAATTTCTGATTTTTGCAATATTACGTAGATGGGAAAAAGCTGTCCTTGAAACAGTCTTGATATGTTCGTCAAAAGAGAGATCAGGGTCCAGAGTAACGCTGAGGTCCTTCACAGTTTTATTTGAGACGACTGTACAACCATTAAGATTAATTGTCAGATTCAACAGAAGATCTCTTTGTTTCTTGGGACCTAGAACAAGCATCTATGTTTTGTCCGAGTTTAAAAGTAGAACGTTTGCAGCCATCCACTTCCTTATATCTGAAACACAGGCTTCTAGCGATGGCAATTTTGGGGCTTCACCATGTTTCATTGAAATGTACAGCTGTGTGTCATCCGCATGGCAGTAAAAGTTAACATTATGTTTTCGAATGACATCCCCAAGAGGTAAAATATATAGTGAAAACAATCGTGGTCCTAAAACGGAACCTTGAGGAACACCGAAATGTACAGTTGATTTACATTTACATTACATTTAAGTCATTTAGCAGACGCTCTTATCCAGAGCGACTTACAAATTGGTGCATTCACCTTATGACATCCAGTGGAACAACCACTTTACAATAGTGCATCTAAATATTTTAAGGGGGGGGGGGTGAGAAGGATTACTTTATCCTATCCTAGGTATTCCTTAAAGAGGTGGGGTTTCAGGTGTCTCCGGAAGGTGGTGATTGACTCCGCTGTCCTGGCGTCGTGAGGGAGTTTGTTCCACCATTGGGGAGCCAGAGCAGCGAACAGTTTTGACTGAGCTGAGCGGGAACTGTACTTCCTCAGTGGTAGGGAGGCGAGCAGGCCAGAGGTGGATGAACGCAGTGCCCTTATTTGGGTGTAGGGCCTGATCAGAGCCTGGAGGTACTGAGGTGCCGTTCCCCTCACAGCTCCGTAGGCAAGCACCATGGTCTTGTAGCGGATGCGAGCTTCAACTGGAAGCCAGTGGAGAGAGCGGAGGAGCGGGGTGACGTGAGAGAACAAACCATTCACAGAGACAAACTGATATCTTTCTGACAGATAAGATCTAAACCAGGCCAGAACTTGTCCGTGTAGAACAATTTGGGTTTCCAATCTCTCCAAAAGAATGTGGTGATCGATGGTATCAAAAGCAGCACTAAGGTCTAGGAGCACGAGGACAGATGCAGAGCCTCGGTCTGATGTCATTAAAAGTTAATTTACCACCTTCACAAGTGCATCTCAGTGCTATGATGGGGTCTAAAACCAGACTGAAGCATTTCATATACATTGTTTGTCTTCAGGAAGGCAGTGAGTTGCTGCGCAACAGCTTTTTCTAACATTTTTGAGAGGAATGGAAGATTCAATATAGGCCGACGAGTTTTTTAAATATTTTCTGGGTCAAGTTTTGGCTTTTTCAAGAGAGGCTTTATTACTGCCAATTTGAATTTGAATTTGTCCCAATTCTTTTGGTGCCCTAAAATGGGGGGACTATGTACAAAACGTTCCGTCATTTCTAAACGGTTCACCCGATATGGATGAAGAGGATTTGATTTCAAATCCAAACTTTTGGAGAATAGAGCCAAAAGAAGAAAAAATGCTTCACTGTTCCAATAATTATGGAGGTTACTGTATATCTCGTCTGTCATTTCTCTCTCTTCCACACTCTCTACATTTGTCTCACTTTTTCCTTTCCCTCACTCCATCTCTCTGTTCCACCCTCATTGTCCCTCTCTATGCCCCTCTGAGTCCATTTATCCACCAATCTGCCTTATGCATTGTGCAGTGTGAGAATGTACTGTATGAGAAGCAAATCTACGAGAAGACAATTGAGGCATTTGGATTGTGTATGCGTGCCATTCAAATGGTGAATGGGCAAGACATATTTTTAAGTGCCTTTGAACGGGGTATGGTAGTAGGTGCCGGGCTCACCTGTTTGTGTCAAGAACTGCAATGCTGCTAGGTTTTTAATGAATGGTCCATCACCTAAAGGACATCCAGCCAAATTGCCCGGCGAATTGAGGCTGTTCTGAGGGCAAAAGTGGGGGCTGCGACCAATGTTCACTCTAATTCTAATTAGCAGTGAACACTGAGGCTGTACCCTTACAGTTTTAGGCTATTGTGGCTATTTGAGCATAATATAGGCCTACCAACAAAACCAATGGAGCAAATCCCAGAACATTTTCACATGGACATTTTTATGATATAGCCTACAATAGCTACAATAATGACGTGTTTAATGCAGGCCTACATTGCATGAGACTTTCATTTTAAAAAGTTTTTACATTATGAAGGGCCAGACATGAATTCATTATTGTTTACTTGGTCTGTAACACCATTGGGCAAATAGGTGACTGTAAATTGCATTTCATTGTGTTGTAAGTAAACCACAAAAAATAGTGTATTATTATTACCACACAGAGAATTCGACAATGTAAGCTAACCCTCTGCCTATTGACTTATTTGCATATTCATACCTTTCTCAAAATACAACCCTGCCCCTTCAATTAAGACAAGCTTTTTACCTGACTGACTTTTCAAAGACAGCTTGAAATGTAGCCTACGCGTTTTGTGCTCTTGTAAGAAGCAGTAACTCCCCATTGCTGACCAATACTTATCTATCATCCAGCTAATAACTGGCTAACTAGCAAAGAGATGTGCACACCCGTGGCTCTGCGCTGATCTGAAAAGCGTATTCACTCGCGGGTGATTGAAAGACCACTCGTGGGCTACACCCGCCAATATAATTCTACTCCGTTGCTCTCTAGCTCTGCCTACAACAAAATCACAGGCTCAATCTTGCAAAGTTCGATTTGTTTTGGTTTGTTGCATAACACGTGATGCTATGACCTTGCAACCCTTCATTTATACCCAGCACCACCCGCATCCCCTGAGTCTTCTAAAGCTAACTCTCTCTCCTCTGCTCTCATCCTTCTAGATCTATCGGCTGCCTTCGATACTGTGAACCATCAGATCCTCCTCTCCACCCTCTCCGAGTTGGGCATCTCCGGCGCGGCCCACGCTTGGATTGCGTCCTACCTGACAGGTCGCTCCTACCAGGTGGCTTGGCGAGAATCTGTCTCCTCACCACGCGCTCTCACCACTGGTGTCCCCCAGGGCTCTGTTCTTGGCCCTCTCCTATTCTCGCTATACACCAAGTCACTTGGCTCTGTCATAACCTCACATGGTCTCTCTTATCATTGCTATGCAGACGACACACAATTAATCTTCTCCTTTCCCCCTTCTGATGACCAGGTGGCGAATCGCATCTCTGCATGTCTGGCAGACATATCAGTGTGGATGACGGATCACCACCTCAAGCTGAACCTCGGCAAGACGGAGCTGCTCTTCCTCCCGGGGAAGGACTGCCCATTCCATGATCTCGCCATCACGGTTGACAACTCCATTGTGTCCTCCTCCCAGAGCGCCAAGAACCTTGGCGTGATCCTGGACAACACCCTGTCGTTCTCAACCAACATCAAGGCGGTGGCCCGTTCCTGTAGGTTCATGCTCTACAACATCCGCAGAATACGACCCTGCCTCACACAGGAAGCGGCGCAGGTCCTAATCCAGGCACTTGTCATCTCCCGTCTAGATTACTGCAACTCGCTGTTGGCTGGGCTCCCTGCCTGTGCCATTAAACCCCTTCAACTCATCCAGAACGCCGCAGCCCGTCTGGTGTTCAACCTTCCCAAGTTCTCTCACGTCACCCCGCTCCTCCGTTCTCTCCACTGGCTTCCAGTTGAAGCTCGCATCCGCTACAAGACCATGGTGCTTGCCTACGGAGCTGTGAGGGGAACGGCACCTCAGTACCTCCAGGCTCTGATCAGGCCCTACACCCAAACAAGGGCACTGCGTTCATCCACCTCTGGCCTGCTCGCCTCCCTACCACTGAGGAAGTACAGCTCCCGCTCAGCCCAGTCAAAACTGTTCGCTGCCCTGGCCCCCAATGGTGGAACAAACTCCCTCACGACGCCAGGACAGCGGAGTCAATCACCACCTTCCGGAGACACCTGAAACCCCACCTCTTTAAGGAATACCTAGGATAGGATAAGTAATCCCTCTCACCCCCCTTAAGTTTTAGATGCACTATTGTTAAGTGACTGTCCCACTGGATGTCATAAGGTGAATGCAACAATTTGTAAGTCGCTCTGGATAAGAGCGTCTGCTAAATGACTTAAATGTAAATGTAAATGTCTTCTCAGGCACTCCCTGGGTGGCTTCCCAGTGTAAACGTGCATATTCCATGCATAGCTTGACTTGGCATAACATGCTGCCCATATTTTGATGTCATATTTTTCAGGCTTGTTTGGCATATACTGTCGGAAGGGACAGCATCCTTTGAATGGAACAAGGCATTCATCCACTGTAACACAAGGACCAGGATTGTACAGTAACTGTAAAATTTCCATCCGTGTGTCCCATACATATCTGATTTCAGCTAGTTTGTCTCTTTCACATTGACCGGGTCTGGTATCACGGTTATACGGAAGGGTGGAAATTCTGTACAATCCTGGTCCTCATGTTACAGTGGATGAAAGCCTTGTTCCATTCAGAGGATGCTGTCCCTTCTGACAGTATATGCCAAACAAGCCTGAAAAATATGGCCGAGCAGCCGCTCACAAACCTAAGATCATCATTGGCAATGCCAAGCTTTGGCTGGAGTGGTGAAAAGCTCGCCACCATTGGTCTCTGGAGCAGTGGAAGTGCGTTCTCTGGAGTGATGAATCACGCTTCATCATCTGGCAGTCCGACGGACGAATCTGGGTTAGTGCCAACTGTAAAGTTTGGTGGACAAGCAATAATGGTCTAGGGCTGCTTTTCATGGTTCGGGCTAGGCCCCTTAGTTCCAGTGAAGGGAAATCTTAACGCTACAGCATAGAATTATGGTCGGACCAGCGTTGAACAGACCTCAGCGCGGGAGCTTCTTGTTTTAGTTTCTGTCTGTAGGCAGGGATCAACAAAATGGAGTCATGGTCAGCTTTTCCGAAAGGAGAGCGGGGCAGGGCCTTATATGCGTCGCGGAAGTTAGAATAGCAATGATCCAAGGTTTTTCCTGCCCTGGTTGCACAATCGATATGCTGATACAATTTAGGGAGTCTTGTTTTCAGATTAGCCTTGTTAAAATCCCCAGCTACAATGAATGCAGCCTCCGGATATATGGATTCCAGTTTGCAAAGAGTCAAATAAAGTTCGTTCAGAGCCATCGATGTGTCTGCTTGGGGGGGAATATATACGGCTGTGATTATAATCGAAGAGAATTCCCTTGGTAGATAATGCGGTCGACATTTGATTGTGAGGAATTCTAAATCAGGTGAACAGAAGGACTTGAGTTCCTGTATGTTGTTGGGGCCACACCACGTCTCGTTAACCATGAAGCATACGCCCCCGCCCCTCTTCTTACCAGAAAGATGTTTGTTTCTGTCGGCTCGATGCGTGGAGAAACCAGCTGGCTGCACCGACTCCAATAGCGTCTCTCCAGTGAGCCATGTTTCCGTGAAGCAAAGAACGTTACAGTCTCTGATGTCCCTCTGGAATGCTACCCTTGCTCGGATTTCATCAACCTTGTTGTCAAGAGACTGGACATTGGCGAGAAGAATGCTAGGGAGTGGTGCACGATGTGCCCGTCTCCGGAGTCTGACCAGAAGACCGCTTCGTTTCCCCCTTTTACGAAGTTGTTTTTTTGGGTCGCTGGCTGGGATCCATTCCGTTGTCCTAGGTGAAAGGCAGAACACAGGATCCGCTTCGCGAAAGTCATATTCTTGATCGTACTGATGATGAGTTGACGCTGCTCTTATATTCAGTAGTTCTTCTCGACTGTATGTAATGAAACCTAAGATGACCTGGGGTACCAATATAAGAAATAACACGTAAAAAAAAACTGCATAGTTTCCTAGGAACGCGAAGCGAGGTGGCCATCTCTGTCGGCGCTGGAAGTATGGTAAGTATGGTAAAGTCTGTTCAACACTGGTCCGACCAATCTGATTCCACACTCCAAGACTGCTTCCATCACGTGGACTGGGATATGTTTCGTATTGTGTCAGTCAACAACATTGACGAATACGCTGATTCGGTGAGCGAGTTCATTAGAACGTGCATTGAAGATGTTGTTCCCATAGCAACGATTAAAACATTCCCAAACCAGAAACCGTGGATTGATGGCAGCATTCGCGTGAAACTGAAAGCTCGAACCACTGCTTTTAATCAGGGCAAGGTGACCGGAAACATGACCGAATACAAACAGTGTAACTATTCCCTCCGCAAGGCAATCAAACAAGCTAAGCGTCAGTATAGAGACAAAGTATAATCTCAATTCAACGGCTCAGACACAAGAGGTATGTGGCAGGGTCTACAGTCAATCACGGATTACAAAATGAAAACCAGCCCCGTCACAGACCAGGATGTCTTACTCCCAGGCAGACCAAAACATGCGGACTCTCCTTCACTGCAGCTGACGTGATAAAAACATTTAAACGTGTCAACCCTCGCAAGGCTGCAGGCCCAGACGGCATCCCCAGCCGCGCCCTCAGAGCATGCGCAGACCAGCTGGCTGGTGTGTTTACGGACATATTCAATCAATCCCTATCCCAGTCTGTTGTTCCCACATGTTTCAAGAGGGCCACCATTGTTCCTGTTCCCAAGAAAGCTAAGGTAACTGAGCTAAACGACTACCGCCCCGTAGCACTCACTTCCGTCATCATGAAGTGCTTTGAGAGACTAGTCAAGGACCATATCACCTCCACCCTACCTGACACCCTAGACCCACTCCAATTTGCTTACCGCCCGACTACAGCTCGGCATTCAACACCATAGTACCCTCCAAGCTCGTCATCAAGCTCGAGACCCTGGGTCTCGATCCCGCCCTGTGCAACTGGGTACTGGACTTCCTGACAGGCCGCCCCCAGGTGGTGAGGGTAGGCAACAACATCTCCTCCCCGCTGATCCTCAACACAGGGGCCCCACAAGGGTGCGTTCTGAGCCCTCTCCTGTACTCCCTGTTCACCCACGACTGCGTGGCCACGCACGCCTCCAACTCAATCATCAAGTTTGCGGACGACACAACAGTGGTAGGCTTGATTACCAACAACGACGAGATGGCCTACAGGGAGGAGGTGAGGGCCCTCGGAGTGTGGTGTCAGGAAAATAACCTCACACTCAACGTCAACAAAACTAAGGAGATGATTGTGGACTTCAGGAAACAGCAGAGGGAACACCCCCCTATCCACATCGATGGAACAGTAGTGGAGAGGGTAGCAAGTTTTAAGTTCCTCGGCATACACATCACAGACAAACTGAATTGGTCCACTCACACAGACAGCGTCGTGAAGAAGGCGCAGCAGCGCCTCTTCAACCTCAGGAGGCTGAAGAAATTCCGCTACACTCGCATTAACATCTGCTAACCATGTGTATTTGATTTGATTTGATTTGATTTGATTTGATTTGATTACATTTTAGACCATGCTGTGCTTCAAACTTTGTGGCAACAGTTTGGGGAAGGCCCTTTCCTGTTTCAGCATGACAATGCCCCCATGCACAAAGTGATGTCCATACAGAAATGGTTGGTCGAGATCGGTGTGGAAGAACTTGACTGGTCTGCACAGAGACCTGACCTCAACCCCATCGAACACCTTTGGGCTGAATTGGAACGGCGACTGCGAGCCAGTCCTAATCGTCCAACATCAGTGCCCCACCTCACTAAAGCTCTTGTGGCTGAATGGAAGCAAGTCCCCGTAGCAATGTTCCAACATCTAGTGGAAAGCCTTCCCAGAAGAGTGGAGGCTGTTATAGCAGGACCAACTCCATATCAATGCCCATGATTTTGGAATGAGATGTTCAACAAGCAGATGTTCACATACTTTTGGTTATGTAGTGTGTATATGCTATAATAAACAAGATATGTTGGTAGCCAGGCTAACAAAGTATATTGTTGTTGACCGTATATTTTATTGACGCTTTAAAGCTGTGTTTATGTTTCATTGCATTCATTAAATCCTAGGTTGTCGTTATTGTTTTTTTGCCAGTCGATGTATACTGAACAAAAATATAAACGCATCATGCAATTATTTCAGTCAATTTAAATAAATAAATGAATCCCTAATCTACAGATTTAACATTACTGGGCAGGGGAGTGCATAGGCCTAGCAGGGCATATGCCCACCCACTTGGAAGCCCAGCCAATCAGAATGAGTTTTTCCCCTCAAAGGGCTTTATTACAGACATAAATACTCCTCACCACCCAGCTGTGTAATGATCATGCTATTTAATCAGTTTGTTATAGTTCTCACTCCTATTTTCATATCATTTTATAATTTCATCAGTAGACAGACACACGTGTTATATCAGTCAGGCCTAAACCAGGTATTTATAAACCTCAGATAATGTGTTCATGGTTTCTTGACTATTATTTCAGCTACAAACTGTAGTAGGAAGGAGTCAATGCAAAAGTAGTCACTAACGTTTGTCTAATTTTGTTTTTACAAAAGATGAATAAAAAAACTGTTGTCTGTCTATAGCTTTGCCTCTTGACGGAATTCAACTTATTAACTGCTATACAAAGATTTACCACAAAAAATGTTGTAAATATTTTTGTAAGGTATTCACTGATTATACAGACTAAGGTGGGACTCGTTATTACACTTCAGTTGTGGAAGAATGAGTTCAGAACACAAGCAAAGCCGGGTAAAGGACTGATGTGGTTTCTCTCACACATCTCTACCACAAGGTGGCATCGGAAGGAATTTGATTTACAATAAATTGCAACCCCGTGCACGGTCTTGAAGAACATGTCCATATATATAATTGACCACATTATCACTTGAAAATTTATTACAGGTGGTTTCATTAAATGCACATTATTAAGTTGCAATATTCAACATGAATATGCACTTTGTATTTTTTTTTTTTTTTATGAACAAATACAAAGAACTGCATCTAATGTCAGATTTCTTTGTCAGATTTTGCAATCAAAGTCTAAATAATTATTTTATGGTCCTGTAAAATATATTTATTAAGCAGAGCACTAATGATGATGATCTCCCTTTGCACCAAGGCAAGCCAAACCGCAAAAAGAATACTGTTTTGTTGCAGGTTAGGAGAATTTAAGCAGCAGGTTATGAGATGGAGGTTATGGTTGGTGTTAGGGTTAGCGAAAATGCTCTCCTAACCTGCTACGAAAATCACTTTGTATCGAAGTGAGAGATTGCGCCTCCGGTCCTCGCACAACCGAGGTGAAAGTTCAGCAGTGCGCCTTGTAAAATGGCGGCTGAATTGACCAGAGAGTGGAGCGATGAGCAGCTCAAAAGTGATGATCTATCCAAAAAAGACGTTATTAAGTTCATTCAGGACAATGCGGCCCACTCGGTATGTTTTATGTTTGATCAATGCATGCATTGATTTAACAGCGCTATCTAAAACGCCATTGCTCACTTTTAGTGCGCACGCATGGTGATATCAGTTACCTCCGCATTGGTGCACCACTGCCAATTTAGCTTGATGCTAGCTTGTTAGCCTAGCATGTAACAGTTCAAAATGGCATGCATGTTTAGTCCCATTCGTTTTGTATATCACCATGCTGTGTCAAGTTTTTTTTGATACGACTACTTATTTAACTTTGAATATATTCTTCGCCGTTGGGCCAACCGGTAGCAAATGCGTTGTTGCACCAGACCGTAAAAACAAGCTACGAATCAGAGATGGTGTATTGGGTTAGTCTGGCTAACACCTCAAATCAAGGTGTAGGCTAAACAGTAATATGCTTACGTATAGGCCTTCCCCAACAATGTAGAATATATTTAAAAAATATTTTATAATAATAATTGGGGGGAAAACAAGGAATAAATACACAATGAGCAGTGATAGCTTGGCTATATACATAGGGTATATGTAGGTAGGTACAGGTACAGATTCCTTTACTTTTTCCACATTTTGTTAAATTACAGCCTTATTGTAAAATGTATTAAATATATTTTCCCTCTTCAATCTATGCACAATACCCCATAGCAATAAAGAGAAAACAGGTTTTTAGAATGTATTTTTTTTTAACCTATTTAAATAAGTATTCAAGACCCTTTGCTATGAGACTCGAAATTGACCTCCAGTGTATCCTGTTTCTACAACTTGATTGGAGTCCACCTGTGGTCAATTAAATTTATTGGACATGATTTAGAAAGGCACTGTCTATATAAGGTCCCACAGTTGACAATGTATGTCAGAGCGAAAACCAAGCCATGAGGTAGAAGGAATTGTCTGTAGAGCTCTGAGACAGGATCGTGTTGAGGCACAGATCTGGGGAAGTTTACCAAAAAATGTATGCGGCATTGAAGGTCCCCAAGAACACAGTGACCTCTATCATTCTTAAATGGAAGAAGTCTGGAACCACCAATACTCTTCCTGGGAGACTAGTCAGAATGGAGGGAAAGATGAACAGAGCAAAGTACAGAGAGATCCTTGATGAAAACCTCCAGAGCGCTCAGGAATTCACACTTGGGTGAAGGTTCACCTTCCAACAGGACAACGAACCTAGGCACACAGCCAAGACAACACAGGAGTGGCTTCGGGCAAGTGTCTCAATGTCCTTAAGTGGCCCAGCCAGAGTGTGGACTTGAACCCGATTGAGCATCTCTGGATAGATCTGAAAATAGCTGTGTAGTGACGCTCCCCATCCAACCTGACAGCTTGAGAGGATCTGCAGAGAAGAATGGGAGAAACTCCCCAAATACAGGTGTGCCAAGCTTATAGTGTCATACCCAAGAAGACTCGAGGCTGTAACTGCTGCCAAACGTACTGAGTAAAGGGTCTGCATGCCTATGTAAGATGTCTACTGTGAGATGCTTAAGACAGCACCACAGTGGCAGACCACATGTAACAACACCTGCACAGGATCGGTACATCCGAACATCACACCTGCAGGACAGGTACAGGATGGCAACAACAACTGCTCGAGTTACACTGAGGAATGCACAATCCCTCCATCAGTGCTCAGACTGTCCGCAATAGGCTGAGAGAGGCTAGACTGAGGGCTTGTAAGCCTGTTGTAAAGCAGGTCCTCACCAGACATCACAGGCAACAACGTCACCTATGGGCACAAACCCACCGTCGCTGGACCAGACAGGGCTGGCAAAAAGTCCTTTGACGAGTCGTGGTTTTGTCTCACCAGATTTGGTGGTCAAATGTGCGTTTATCGTTGAAGAAATGAGCGTTACATCAAGGCCTGTACTCTGGAGCGGGATCGATTTGGAGGTGGAGGGTCCGTCATGGTCTGGGGCGGTGTGTCACAACATCATCGAATTGAGCTTGATGTCATTGCAGGCAATCTCAATGCTGTGCGTTACAGGGAAGACATCCTCCTCCCTCATGTGGTACCCTTCCTGCAGGCTCATCCTGACATGACCCTCCAGCATGACAATGCCACCAGCCATACTTCTCGTTCTGTGTGTGATTTCCTGCAAGACAGGAATGTCAGTGTTCTGCCATGGCCATTGAAGAGCCCAGATCTCAATCCCATTGAACACGTCTGGGAATTGTTGGATCGGAGGGTGAGGGCTAGGGCCATTCCCCCCAGAAATGTCTGGGAACATGCAGGTGCCTTGGTGGAAGAGTGGGGTAACATCCCACAGCAAGAACTGACCAATCTGGTGCAGTCCATGAGGAGGAGATGTACTGCAGTACTTCATGCAGCTGGTGGCCCCACCAGATACTGACGGTTACTTTTGATTTTGACCCCCCTTTGTTCAGGGACACATTATTACATTTCTGTTAGTCACATGTCTGTGGAACTTGTTCAGTTTGTCTCAGTTGTTGAATTTTATGTTCATACAAATATTTACACAAGTTAATAAGTTTGCTGAAAATAAACGCAGTTGACGGTGAGAGGATGTTTATTTTTTTGCTGAGTTTATTTATCTTTGCAAAAATGTATAGAGACCTGTCATTTTGGGGTATTGTGTGTAGATTGGAGAGAGAGAAAAATACAAATGAATACATTTTAGAATAAGGCTGTAACATAATGTAGCAAAATGTGGAAAAAGTTTGCTCTGTAGATATGTACACATAGGTAGGGTTAAAGTGACTAGGAAACAGGATAGATAATAGACAATAGCAGCAGTGTATATGTCGGGTGTGAGTGTGGTGGTAGAGTCAAGAGTTACTGCAAAAAGGACCAATGCTGATAGTAAAGGTAGCTGTTTGCTTGGGGGTAGAAGCTGTTCATGAGCCTTTTGGTCCCAGACTTAGCCCTCCGGTACCGTTTGCCGTACGGTAGCAGAGCAAACAGTTTATGACTTGTGTCTTTGACCATTACACCGCCTGGTGTAGAGTTCCTGGATGGCAGGTAGTTCGACCCCTCTGTAGCGCGTACTACTTAGTGCAAGGACGCTGTCAGTGTGTTCAAAGTGTTAGTCCTCTGTCTTCCGTCTGTTTTGCATAAACGTGTTGTAATATGTCTATGGGAACCCAAACCTTAACAAGTTTTTAGTAATTTCATGTTTGCACTTTTTTGTTTTGAAGAAAATAAAAAATATTGCACTGATATGAAAAATATCTTCCTTGTGTTTCCAAAAACGTACTACAAGCTATGCGTGTTTGAGTGCAGTCGGGGCTCTTAACTTCCCTGTCCAGAAGATACCTTCATTAATAGACACAAAAAGTAGTTAGTCTATGAATGGGCTCGCTAACACCTAAATCGACGTCAATGTGTCCCATGAGTCAGGCTTGTTTTTTGGTGGCCAATTTTGGGAAAGAATAATGGCAGAGCGTCAATTTGCACCAAAGGGTTGACTGTTACTTTCATGCCGCAACTACCCTCTTTGACATCATTACTTTTGTTTTCCAGTTTCTTGCCGAGCACAAGCTGATGGGAAATATCAAGAATGTTGCAAAAACGGCAAAGAAAGAGCAACTGATTATTGCCTACAACGACTTGTTCGAGAGCAAGGTAGGTGGACAAGATGGCTGGAGTGCTGCATATTTTAGAAGCATATGGCATGACGTTATAAGATGTCCATTATGAATGACAACATTGTTTTTTGTTTGTTTGTGCAACTACCAGAGGTTTTTAGGGTCGGAACCCATTGAAGATGTGACGGAGCATGTGAAAAATGTGAAGATTGACGACAAGCCCAAAGAAGTCGTGGAAGTCGCGGACGAGGTAAACGACCCAATGTTTGAAAAGCTTTTCCCGCTGAAATAAGCATCGGGGTAAAAGTGCTACATTTTGTATTTAAGTTGGAACAAATCTCGGAAGTTACTGCAATCTCCACTTACATCCAATCTCCACTGGCGGTCGGAATAATTGTATTGTTAAAATGGTCACTTGTGTTATGCATTTCAATTCCCAGGGTCCTCCTAAGTTCTTCAAGTCTGTGCTGAAGAAAGGAGACAAGACTAACTTCCCTAAGAAGGGAGACAATGTGAGCTGTTGGTACACTGGCTCCCTGGAGGACGGCACAGTGTTTGACACCAACATCCCTGCAAGTAAGTGTTCTCTCTTACACACACATGCAGACTATCTCTGTCTCAAACACACATATTGTCACTGTCACATGCACTCCCTCCTCCTCAATTTCCTTTCTCTCATTGATGCCAATAGTGATTTTACTGTTTCCTCTGCCCTCCCCTCTCCAGCTGCCAGAAAGAAGAAACAGAGCAAGCCACTGAGCTTCAAAGTTGGCCTGGGCCGGGTCATCAGAGGGGTAAGAGAGGGGAGATTGATGTTATATTTCGGGCTTCTGGGTGACGCAGCGGTCTAAGGCACTGCATCTCAGTGGTTTCAAATCCAGGCTGTATCACATCCGACCGTGATTGGGAGTGCCATAGGGCGGCGCACAATTAACTGACTTGCCTAGTTAAAGGTTCAATCTGATATATATATATATGTATGTGCCTTATTGCAACCATTTCCCTTGTGAAAAATAGATTGCAACAGTTATCACTAAGTCTTATGATAAATGTTTTTCTCCCGCAGTGGGATGAAGGCATCCTAACGATGAGCAAAGGTGAGACGGCCAAACTGGAGATTGAACCAGAATGGGCCTACGGGAAGAAGGGACTTCCTGACTCAAAGTATCCTTTACATTGGAACATCATGGGAACTATGGGCTAATATTTAACTAGGAGATTAAAGTTGAGGCTTCACTTTCTGCTATGTTTTACACCACCAGTGATGGTCAGGACGATTGCAAATCCTCCGAGAGGAGTCTTCTCCTGTACAATGGCTCTATCGTAGCTTTGTCGATACTAATTGAATTTGAGCTGGATTTCTAACCACCAAGTCTTTTAAAAAGTGGAACTATAAAATGAATGTCTCCCTCTTCGAATCGATATGCAACTGTTTCCTGTGTGCTTCCCTTAACTCTCCCACCACCAGAATCCCACCCAACGCAAAGCTGATCTTCGAGGTCGAGCTGGTGGCTGTCGATTAACGGCAGAAACCAACTCCAGGGCGCACTTCTCTCCGTGGACGGGGAAAACGCGGTAGTCACCAGATGGCCATGCGCAAAAGGACAGAAGTGGCTTTCATTGTCAGAACTTTGAAGAACCTGTAATATATGGTCTTAATTTACATTTAAAGGTTTTAGTCTGGTTGTTTCAAGTCTTTTTCTGCTTAAGCCAAGTCCTTTATCATTGTCTTGGCATGTTTGGCATATTGTCTGAAGCAGGAACAGGCGTGGGACCAGGTTAGGGTTATTTGTGCCTAGTTAGGTAGGTGCTTTACTTCTGCCCTTTCCAGCATGGCCAGATAGTGACGACCGGGCAACACTGTACAGGCGGGGCATCCTTTCTGACAAGTTACACACCGCAGAGGTTTTATTCCTGTTTTTTGTTTGTTTTTATTGCATGTATAATGTTCTTGTAAAGATTAAACCAATTTTGGAGACTAAATTGACATATGCATCTGAAATCTTGTTTTATTGTGCACCTTCAGTAAGTGTTTGAATGGTCAAGAAAACTGGGCATCAGTGAATGGTTTGGAAGTAAGTTCCTGCACTTGAAATCAGACGTATGATCAAGTTTCAATGTCACATGCACAAGTACAGTGAGACGTATTTCTTTTCACTGAACATTGTAAATATGTTCCTGGAACTGAATGACCCTGTATATAGTATGCTTGCTTTCTTGTTCCTCTTATTTCTAATTTAAATTTATTGATTAATTGTTGGCTTTAGAGCTTGCAAAAAAGGCATTTCACTTGTGCATGTGACAACTTAACTTGACAGTGCCAATGGTATGTCATCAGATGTCATACCTGTCATTTTCAACCTGAAGGTGGGCAGTTTCATGTAGTAGCACACAATATATATTTTTTTTAAACAGCACTGGTTGTGTTGAAAAACGTTGTGCTTTGACTCCTGCTGAACATGGCCTAGTTCTTTTTGGAAATGTATACTTGAAATACTATTTTGAGTATGAAGATTTATACTACACACGAGAAGTCTACCCTCAAGTCACTTTGGATAGCTGTCAGACTATATATAACTCCTCTTGGACTATCACATGGTGTTGGTATTTCCAGTTTGATGTTCCTTGGTGTTCACATCAGAGGACTTGACATGGACCAACAGCGCCTCTACTTCCTAAGGCAGCTGAAGAAATTTGGCATGCCAACCAGTGTCCTCTCCAAATACCTCTGCGCCATCGAGAGCATCATGGCCTGGTAAGGGAATTGCTCCATCCACAACCGCAAGGCCCTCCAGCGGGTGGTGAAGACGGCCCAGGTTCCCACCCACTTGAAACGGTGCCCGAGGAAGTCCCGCAGCATCAAGGACCCCACATGAGCTGTTCAGCCCTTAGTGTTAGGCAGATTGTAACAGGCTCAGAAGGTCATTCTCCAAGCCATCAGTAATGCTACACAACTTAAAACACTCTGATACATGTAAATATTGTTACTACCTGTATTATACTTCTGAGCCATTTACTTTGCAACAATAAATCAAATGTATGAACATTGTCGATATAGAACCTGTAAGCATTTCGTTGGACCGGTGTATACTCCTCGAACTCAACTCTGGACCTTGAAGCCAGTTTCAACTCTTACCCTATGGAGGTCCAGATTCCGCTGGTTCTGTTCTACCTGAATTGCACCCGCCTGTTGTCTCAAGTCTAAATCAGTCCCGATTAGAGGGGAATAAACATTTTTTTAAATGCTGTGAAACTGGCTTCAAGGTCGAGTCGAGTTTGGTTATACACCATATGTAGCTTTTACAAAAAACTAATAAAACATTACATTTCCAAATAAATCATTAGTAACTAGAACAGGAAAATTCAGATTGAAATAAGCGGGTACAATTATCATACAACAGCAAACCAGCAGTACTACAGCCAGGCTCAATCACTTGTCTGAACAATCCTTTCTATTTCTGTATTATCAAGCAACCCTGTGTCAAAATGCATAATCACCCAAGAAATTACACAAGTTCTTCTTTAGTCTAAGCCAAATTTTTATTCTGTACAGGAGGAAAACCTTTCAGTGGGTCAAAATGAAAGGGTGTGATCACAAGCATTCTCCTGGGGGACAGTGTTTTTAGGAGTTGGCGTTGGGGCCCTTCTTCTTGCCGAAGGTGGGCACAACATTGACGAAGCGCCTGTTGTACTGGATGCGGCGCTTGGCACGACCAGTCTTCTTTTTCTTCTTCTCCTGTTTGTCAACCTGAAGTGATAAGAGAGAGTGCTACTGTGGTCACTACTCTGCAGAAATACATTACATTTAGCAGACACTAATCCAGGAGCTGTGATGACTTTCAAACAACCAGACAATGTTACAACTGCCACAAGATCAACTACAAAATCATAGCCAACTAACAATCTAAATATTTATATTTTAAATGCAGAAAGTGTCTGCTGACCTTGGGTGTCTGTCCCCTCACTTTACCGGCACGGGCCAGGGAGCCATGGACCTTTCCTGGTGGAGAGAAACCAAAGAGTGATTATTCCAAGTGAACATACAGCAATGGAACTAATGACAATAGAAATTCATAGTATCTTTAAGTAAACTACTGATCTGGAACTGTATGTGCAGCAGGTGGTCTAGCAGTTAGAGCATTGCACCAGTAACCAAAAGGTTGCCTTTTCAAATCTGAGTCAACAAGGGGAATAATCTATTGTTCTGCCCTTGAGCAAGACACCTAAGCCCCCACAACAGCTCCCCAATGTGGTAGCCCCCCTGAATTTCCCAGATTCAGACAGGTTCTGTTACAAGCAGAAGTCAAGTTTCGGTTGGGCTGTTTGTGCAATTGACAATAAAAACAAGTGTACCAGAAATCCTATTAATAAGTCAAAACAAGGTGTCCACCCTATTTATTTCAACAATCCAATCCTCTTGTGTGATTACTTTCAAGGTGGGAAGGAAGCATTTTCAAAGTATTCAAAAATCAGGCCATATTTGATGCGCCGTCATTTTGAGAACTGACCTCCTAGCAGTCTGCCAGCCACCTCCAGGGTGCAGTGCTCAGAGATGCCACATTCCACCAGAGAGGAAGCATCCTCCAGGGGGGAGCCGGCCAGCAACAACACCTGGTCCTCCACTAGGAGACCCTCCAGACTCTGGACATGGACCTGAAACAACACACAATGGTTTGATCCAGACAATTTACATACATGTAACAATCGAGACAAGAGCATGCATAATACGATTGGTGGCTGTGGTATTGTAGAATCCAAACAGTACACCAGTTACCATTACACAATTAACATTTTCATTGATGTACCCTAGCTTGGCCTCACCTTGAGATCTCGGACAGTCTCCTGTCCTGTCACCTCAAGGGTGTGAGTGTTCTGGGCACGCAAGAAGAGCTGCATCTTGATGCTGTGGATAGGAAGAGATGGCCAGTTAGCGTCCAGTATGAAAACAGCAGGCAGGAAGTGGGGTGTCATCATTAGTCCACATGTGACTTGAATCCCCTCTAAAAAGCAATCATGACTGAGCTAGGCTTGAAGAGAGACAACTTAAGCAGGCAATATGTCAAACTATTTGTAGATACCTACAAATCAATAGATAGCCATTTAGGAACCAATAACTACAACTTTGCAGGAACGAGAGCAATGCTAGCTAGTTGAATAGCCAACTAGCTAGCATCGCAGTAAGGTTGAGGAATGATGAAGTTCACTGGCTAACGTTAGCTTAAGTTGTAGTTAAGACAGTTAGCCCGGCAATACGTTTTCAAATCAGCAACATGACAAATATGTGAAAATAAGTTTGATTATACGACCATATGTATTATACTACACAATTATAGCTCGCTAGCTAAGCATCCATAAGTGTTTGCTAAGCGACAGTTGCTTGATTAATGTTAGTTAGCGTAAGCTAGCCACGAGGCATGCGGTTTCGGAAAAATTATTAAAATTGCCAAATATAAGGCAATCCAAAAAAACTATTGTTCGTCGTGGATGGTAAAGTACTTACGACCAATATTCCGACCTGATATGTTGTCTCTAAAGTGTATAAAATTAAACATTTCCTCTCATTTTGCACAGGCCTTACCTCGTTTGATGCTACTCGTTCAACACTATGTTAAAAAAGGACTGAGGGAGCGTCGGCGGTGCGCATGTGTCAATGTGTGACGTCGACAAGAAGAGAACCATGGAGATCCTATTAAATTACTAGAGGAGTCGTGTCACAAACCCTAAATTTTGCGTATTGCAGCGTGAATGTCAGCCATCTTGGTCAGGGAGAAATTCCAAACTGGTCTAGTTGGGAATGAATGGCAGTAGAGAGAGGCATGCTTTTAATTATGAAGAAAAGTAAAAGGCATGTGATGTATCAGAAATGGTGTAATGGAATATTAGTCAACCTAAGATAGTCATAATTACAGAGTTTACATTTACATTTACATTTAAGTCATTTAGCAGACGCTCTTATCCAGAGCGACTTACAAATTGGTGCATTCACCTTATGACATCCAGTGGAACAACCACTTTACAATAGTGCATCTAAATATTTTAAGGGGGGTGAGAAGGATTACTTTATCCTATCCTAGGTATTCCTTAAAGAGGTGGGGTTTCAGGTGTCTCCGGAAGGTGGTGATTGACTCCGCTGTCCTGGCGTCGTGAGGGAGTTTGTTCCACCATTGGGGAGCCAGAGCAGCGAACAGTTTTGACTGAGCTGAGCGGGAACTGTACTTCCTCAGTGGTAGGGAGGCGAGCAGGCCAGAGGTGGATGAACGCAGTGCCCTTATTTGGGTGTAGGGCCTGATCAGAGCCTGGAGGTACTGAGGTGCCGTTCCCCTCACAGCTCCGTAGGCAAGCACCATGGTCTTGTAGCGGATGCGAGCTTCAACTGGAAGCCAGTGGAGAGAGCGGAGGAGCGGGGTGACGTGAGAGAACTTGGGAAGGTTGAACACTAGACGGGCTGCGGCGTTCTGGATGAGTTGTAGGGGTTTAATGGCACAGGCAGGGAGCCCAGCCAACAGCGAGTTGCAGTAATCCAGACGGGAGATGACAAGTGCCTGGATTAGGACCTGCGCCGCTTCCTGTGTGAGGCAGGGTCGTACTCTGCGGATGTTGTAGAGCATGAACCTACAGGAACGGGCCACCGCCTTGATGTTAGTTGAGAACGACAGTTTGTTGTCCAGGATCACGCCAAGGTTCTTAGCGCTCTGGGAGGAGGACACAATGGAGTTGTCAACCGTGATGGCGAGATCATGGAACGGGCAGTCCTTCCCCGGGAGGAAGAGCAGCTCCGTCTTGCCGAAGTTCAGCTTGAGGTGGTGATCCGTCATCCACACTGATATGTCTGCCAGACATGCAGAGATGCGATTCGCCACCTGGTCATCAGAAGGGGAAAGGAGAAGATTAATTGTGTGTCGTCTGCATAGCAATGATAGGAGAGACCATGTGAGGTTATGACAGAGCCAAGTGACTTGGTGTATAGCGAGAATAGGAGAGGGCCTAGAACAGAGCCCTGGGGGACACCAGTGGTGAGAGCGCGTGGTGAGGAGACAGATTCTCGCCACGCCACCTGGTAGGAGCGACCTGTCAGGTAGGACGCAATCCAAGCGTGGGCCGCGCCGGAGATGCCCAACTCGGAGAGGGTGGAGAGGAGGATCTGATGGTTCACAGTATCGAAGGCAGCCGATAGGTCTAGAAGGATGAGAGCAGAGGAGAGAGAGTTAGCTTTAGCGGTGCGGAGCGCCTCCGTGATACAGAGAAGAGCAGTCTCAGTTGAATGACTAGTCTTGAAACCTGACTGATTTCGATCAAGAAGGTCATTCTGAGAGAGATAGCGGGAGAGCTGACCAAGGACGGCACGTTCAAGAGTTTTGGAGAGAAAAGAAAGAAGGGATACTGGTCTGTAGTTGTTGACATCGGAGGGATCGAGTGTAGGTTTTTTCAGAAGGGGTGCAACTCTCGCTCTCTTGAAGACGGAAGGGACGTAGCCAGCGGTCAGGGATAAGTTGATGAGCGAGGTGAGGTAAGGGAGAAGGTCTCCGGAAATGGTCTGGAGAAGAGAGGAGGGGATAGGGTCGAGCGGGCAGGTTGTTGGGCGGCCGGCCGTCACAAGACACGAGATTTCATCTGGAGAGAGAGGGAGAAAGAGGTCAGAGCACAGGGTAGGGCAGTGTGAGCAGAACCAGCGGTGTTGTTTGACTTAGCAAACGAGGATCGGATGTCGTCGATCTTCTTTTCAAAATGGTTGACGAAGTCATCTGCAGAGAGGGAGGAGGGGGAGGGGGAGGAGGATTCAGGAGGGAGGAGAATGTGGCAAAGAGCTTCCTAGGGTTAGAGGCAGATGCTTGGAATTTAGAGTGGTAGAAAGTGGCTTTAGCAGCAGAGACAGAGGAGGAAAATGTAGAGAGGAGGGAGTGAAAGGATGCCAGGTCCGCAGGGAGGCGAGTTTTCCTCCATTTCCGCTCGGCCTTCCGGAGCCCTGTTCTGTGAGCTCGCATTGAGTCGTCAAGCCACGGAGCGGGAGGGGAGGACCGAGCCGGCCTGGAAGATATGGGACATAGAGAGTCAAAGGATGCAGAAAGGGAGGAGAGGAGGGTTGAGGAGGCAGAATCAGGAGATAGGTTGGAGAAGGTTTGAGCAGAGGGAAGAGATGATAGGATGGAAGAGGAGAGAGTAGCGGGGGAGAGAGAGCGAAGGTTGGGACGGCGCGATACCATCCGAGTAGGGGCAGTGTGGGAAGTGTTGGATGAGAGCGAGAGGGAAAAGGATACAAGGTAGTGGTCGGAGACTTGGAGGGGAGTTGCAATGAGGTTAGTGGAAGAACAGCATCTAGTAAAGATGAGGTCGAGCGTATTGCCTGCCTTGTGAGTAGGGGGGGAAGGTGAGAGGGTGTGGTCCTTCTGTAGCTCAGTTGGTAGAGCATGGCGCTTGTAACGCCAGGGTAGTGGGTTCGATCCCCGGGACCACCCATACGTAGAATGTATGCACACATGACTGTAAGTCGCTTTGGATAAAAGCGTCTGCTAAATGGCATATATTATATATTATTATTATTATAGGTCAAAAGAGGAGAGGAGTGGAAAGAAGGAGGCAGAGAGGAATGAGTCAAAGGTAGACGTGGGGAGGTTAAAGTCGCCCAGAACTGTGAGAGGTGAGCCATCCTCAGGAAAGGAGCTTATCAAGGCATCAAGCTCATTGATGAACTCTCCGAGGGGACCTGGAGGGCGATAAATGATAAGGATGTTAAGCTTGAAAGGGCTGGTAACTGTGACAGCATGAAATTCAAAGGAGGCGATAGACAGATGGGTAAGGGGAGAAAGAGAGAATGACCACATGGGAGAGATAAGGATCCCTATGCCACCACCCCGCTGACCAGAAGCTCTCGGGGTGTGTGAGAACACGTGGGCGGACGAAGAGAGAGCAGTAGGAGTAGCAGTGTTATCTGTGGTGATCCATGTTTCTGTCAGTGCCAAGAAGTCGAGGGACTGGAGGGAGGCATAGGCTGAGATGAACTCTGCCTTGTTGGCTGCAGATCGGCAGTTCCAGAGGCTACCGGAGACCTGGAACTCCACGTGGGTCGTGCGCGCTGGGACCACCAGATTAGGGTGGCAGCGGCCACGCGGTGTGGAGCGTTTGTATGGTCTGTGCAGAGAGGAGAGAACAGGGATAGACAGACACATAGTTGACAGGCTACAGAAGAGGCTACGCTAATGCAAGGAGATTGGAATGACAAGTGGACTACACGTCTCGAATGTTCAGAAAGTTAAGCTTACGTAGCAAGAATCTTATTGACTAAAATTATTAAAAATGATACAGTACTGCTGAAGTAGGCTAGCTGACAGTGGCTGCGTTGTTGACACTACACTAATCAAGTCGTTCCGTTGAGTGTAGTAGTTTCTACAGTGCTGCTATTCGGGGGCTAGCTGGCTAGCTAGCAGTGTTGATTACGTTACGTTGCGTTAAAAGAACGACAATAGCTGGCTAGCTAACCTAGAAAATCGCTCTAGACTACACAATTATCTTTGATACACAGACGGCTATGTAGCTAGCTATGTAGCTAGCTACGATCAAACAAATCAAACCGTTGTGCTGTAATGAAATGAAATGAAAAATGTGATACTACCTGTGGAGCGAAGCGGAATGCGACCGGGTTGTTGAGTGCGGAAGTTCTATTCAGTAGACGTTGGCTAGCTGTTGGCTAGCTAGCAGTGTCTCCTACGTTAAGGACGACAAATAGCTGGCTAGCTAACCTCGGTAAATTAAGATAATCACTCTAAGACTATACGCTCTAAACTACACAATTATCTTGGATACGAAGACAGCAAAGACAACTATGTAGCTAGCTAACACTACACTAATCAAGTCGTTCAGTTGAGTGTAATAGTTTCTACAGTGCTGCTATTCGGTAGACGGTGGACGTTTGCTAGCTGGCTAGCTGCTGGGCAGATAGCAGTGTAGACTACGTTAGGACGACGAAATACGAAGTTGCAATAGAAGTGCTGACTGTTTCACTTTGTTGTCCTCTTTCTTTTCCTTTTTCTTCTGTCCTTCTTTTGTCCTTATTTTGTCTTCCTTTATTCTGTTAACTAGATATTTTTTGTTGTTGTTTATACGGGTCTTAAACAAATGTTCTGTATAAGTAGCCTCTAAAATATAGCGAACAGACCATCAATTACTGGAAAGCTGTGAGTCCTATTATATGATACAATATCAGGACTTGCTGCCTTTACAACTCGTCTAAGTCCTATCATTACCTGATTTGAGCCAGTGTATGGTTGTGGATTGACTGCATTGTTCAAATGGAATGTTGGCAGTTCATTTGAAAAAAAACATGGAATCATTCCTCTAAAACTGTCTGGCTAGCAGTTTAACAATGCAGATAAATTCTTCAAATTCATGTTTTAAACAATATCTTATCACAGCACTGGCAAACCATGGTTGATCAATATGGATGACCTTGGAACCATGATAAGGGACACGGTTCTTAGAATCCCTTCTAGTACTGCAATTCCTAATTTCTAAACTCGGCAAAAAGAGAAATGTCCTCTCACTGTCAACTGCATTTGTTTTCAGCAAACTTAACATGTGTAAATATATGTATTTTACATAACAAGATTAAACAACGGAGACATAAACTGAACAAGTTCCACAGACATGTGACAAACAGAAATAGAATAATGTGTCCCTGAACAAAGGGGGGAGTCAAAGTGAAAAGTAACAGAATCTGGTGTGGCCACCAGCTGCAATAGATCCGGGCTCTTCGCTGGCCATGGCAGAACACTGACATTCCTTTCTTGCAGGAAATCACACACAGAATGAGCAGTATGGCTGGTGGCATTGTCATGCTGGAGGGTCATGTCAGGATGAGCCTGCAGGTAGGGTACCACATGAGGGAGGAGGATGTCTTCCTCGTAACGCATAGCTTTGAGATTGCCTACAATGAGAACAAACTCAGTCCGATGATGATGTGACACAACGCCCCAGACCATGACGGACCCTCCATCTCCAAATCAAACCCGCTCCAGAGTACATGCCTCGGGGTAACGATCATTCCTTCAACGATAAACGCAAATCCGACCATCACCCCTGGTGAGACAAAACCGAGACTTGTCAGGGAAGGACTTTTTGCCAGCCCTGTCTGGTCCAGAAACGGTGGGTTTTTGCCAATAGGCAACGTTGTTGCTGGTGATGTCTGGTGAGGACCTGCTTTACAACAGGCCTACAAGCCCTCAGTCCAGCCTCTCTCAGCCTATTGCGGACTGTCTGAGCACTGATGGAGGGATTGTGCATTCCTGGTGTAACTCGGGCAGGTGTTGTTGCCATCCTGTACCTGTCTCGCAGGTGTGATGTTCGGATGTACCGATCCTGTGCAGCTGTTACGTGGTCTACCACTGCAAGGACGATCAGCTGTCTGTCCTGTCTTCGACGTCTCACAGTAGACATTGCAATTTATTTCCCTGGCCACATCTGCAGTCCTCATACCTCCTTGCAGCATGCCTAAGGCACGTTCACGCAGATGAGCAGGGACCCTGGGCATCTTTCTTTTGGTGTTTTTCAGTCAGTAGAAAGGCCTCTCTAGGGTCCTAAGTTTTCATAACTGTGACCTTAATTGCCTACCATCTGTAAACTGTTAGAACTGCATGTTCATGGTTCATTGAACCAGCATTAAACCCTTTACAATGAAGATTTGTGAAGTTATTTGGATTTTTACAAATTATCTTTGAAAGACAGGGTCATGAAAAAGGGATGTTTCTTATTTTTTTGCTGAATTTATGTAGTGCACTGGCTGAGGTCACTCCCATCCACAACATAAAAATCCTATTAGAACTGCTTGATTAAGACCATAAACTACATCAGCTTTGTAGTGGTGGGTTAGACTTGGGACAAAAGCCAGCATACGCCACATCCTACTGTACCACCCCATGACCATGGTTGATGTCTGCGGAGTATGACCTATGCTTTCATCTATAAAATGTGTACAAGGAGTAAGTACATGTCAATTACAGAAACTTATGATTGGGTAGGAGAAGGTCATTTGCTCTCCAATCTTAACAGATATGCTGCAATTGCAGTGATAATAATATTGTATAAAAATGGTTAATTCAGGGAACAAAACAAGAAATAGGATAATGTCTTTATTATGAAATTAAGTCCAAAAAAACAAAAAACACAAAAAAAGAATCTTCATTCATTTCTGTTCTTGTCCCAGAAAAAAAAAAAAACTTAATCTTAGGAAAGCAGAGAAGAGGCTGAGGGAGGACTCGGAGCACAGCAGGTATCACTACCTCCATACAAATCTATAATCTGTATCAAACATAACTAGTTTCCCCACACAGAGATATCGAAGAGGAACCAATCTAAAAATTAAAAATATAATTTGGCGTAATTTTGACTGTGGGGGGAAAACAAATAATAATCTGAAGTCCGCATTACCAACACATGCGTAAAGAACACAAAAAAACAGCCAGTCAATGAATGAATGATGGTGAGATGGTGATTACAATGAATATGTCAAATGGCCAATGGAAACAAAAGGACATAAACAACAAATCAAAGAGGAGCTGAGCTGAGAAGTTGGGCTGGGTAGAAAGGATGCTTCCTCTTGAATTGCCTTCTTCAGAAGGATCTCTGTCCATCAGTCTTTGAAACATCATGTTGGTGGAGGGGGGTAGTACTGGTTATACTGCTGGGCATACTGGTTGTACTGTCCCCAGGAATGCTGGCCCCAGTTATTGTACTGTTGCTGTAGAAGGAAAGCAAGGAAAGACAGGGTTAGTTGTCATTCCTGTCAGCGTCACCAGATGATAGAGTTCAACCCTATCGTCCTCCCATTTAAAAATATTTTAAAAATCTAGTGAGAACCAATTGTCATGGAACGCCTTTGTCAGGAATGGTATAACATTTGCAATTTGTATTGAAAGGTGACGTGTATAACAATGTTTGACTCTGCTCTATCATAGGACTCACTTGGTACCAGTTGTAGTTGTAGGCAGAGTTGTCTCCCTGCATCATGTGCCCTGAGCCTGGGTGGTCGTCTGTACGCTGTCTCTTCGACTCGGGCTCCTGGGAGCTGCAGGGACACGAAGGAACAGGTTCATGTCAATCAAGAGCACCCAACTAAATCAATTCAGGTATGGCGATTCACAACCTGCTATGAAGCTTCCTACTGTGTTGTACTCAATGGCGTAAATGTTAAACAGTGAGAGAAGTGAACAAATTCAAATCTTACCCATTCTCTGCTTTCCTCTTTGTCGACTCATGTTCTTTCAGAAGCTTCTGGTGTTCATCGTATGCAGTCACTAACCTAGGAGGATGGAAAAAGAGTACATGGTTGAGATTAGGAGTGCAAGCATGCCATATGGATTCATTGTCATTAATTGACTAATCAGAACACTGGTCAGTGAAAATGTACTCATTGTTTGAGGGTGTAGGTACTGTAGGTGAACTGACTTATTGATGTCGCTGCCAAAGTCCTCGAGGAACTCGACCTTGCGTTGAGAGAAGGTGAGGCGGCAGTCGAGGGGCAGCGGGCTGCTCAGGGCGCGGTCGAAGCAGGCCAAGATTTCAGCCTCATTCTGCTGCACGTCCCCACTGTACTCCAGCTCTAGCAGGTTCAGGTACAACTTAGGACTCGTCTGGAGAGACACACACGCAGATTAATGAACTCAAATGGTTTCTCTAAACACATTTTCTCTGAATCAAACTCCCTTTGACTCCATGTACTGTATCTCAATATCAAGATCCTGAAACAAGTGATTCCATTCGTCGAGCGCTGTGATCTTACCTGGTCCTTGTCTATGGTTTCCAGCAACACCTTGCGGGCCTTGGTGCGGCTCCTCTGCACCTTCAGCAGCTGCCGGGCCAGCTTCACGGCATAGAATGACGTCTCGCTGGCGTTCTTCCCCGATGCCATCGCCTCGCTCAGCAGGGCCTCTGCCTCCTCCAGGTTGCCGTGGCGACGTTCCAGGCTGACCCGCCGCAGACGCACCATGGCCAGGCCCGGTACCACCTCTTCCAGTGACTTCAGGATGCCGCGCGCCTCCTCTATGTTCCCTGCAGGGAAACAAAACACAAAAACGGGGTTGAATGTTTCTTACTAGTCTGTATAGAGGGGCTACCAAGGCTTTTGAACTTCTATTACGTGATCGTCTCAGCCTCGTTAGTCGAATGCACTTGTCTGTCAATCACATCAGGTAAAGGTCTGACAAGTGAGGTGTGAATTGTGGGGCTGGCACAATAATCATATAACCAACAACTATGGACAACCACCATTAACCACAATTCTTATGTCAGAATTGTCTTAATACGTTCATTTTAATAGGGTGAGGATTCATTTTTATTTTCAAATAGACAAAGTTGACCTAATAATAACATTTTTTACAGTTGAAGTCAGAAGTTTACATACACCATAGCCAAATACATTTAAACTCAGTTTCCACAATTCCTGACATTTAGTTCTAGTAAAAATGCCCTGTCTTAGGATCACCACTTTATTTTAAGAATGTGAAATGTCAGAATAATAGTAGAGAGAATGATTTATTTCAGCTTTTATTTCCTTCATCACATTTCTAGTGGGTCAGAAGTTTACATACACTCAATTGGTATTTGGTAACATTGCCTTTAAATTGTTTAACTTGGGTCAAACGTTTTGGGTAGTCTTCCACAAGCTTCCCACAATAAGTTTGGTTTAAATTGGCCCATTCCTCCTGACAAAGCTGGTGTAACTGAGTCAGGTTTGTAAGCCTCCATGCTCTCACACACTTTCAGTTCTGCCCACTCCAATACCTTGACTTTGTTGTCCTTAAGCCATTTTGCCACAACTTTGGAAGTATGCTTGGGGTCATTGTTCAATTGGAAGACTCATTTGAGACCAAGCTTTAACTTCCTGACTGATGTCTTGAGCTTCAATATATCCACATAATTTTCCTCCCTCGTGATGCCATCCATTTTGTGAAGTGTACCAGTCCCTCCTGCAGCAAAGCACCCCCACAACATGATGCTGCCACCCCCATGCTTCACAGTTGGGACTGTGTTTTTCAGCTTGCAAGCCTCCCCCCTTTTTTCTCCAAACATAACGATGGTCATTATGGCCAAAGTTCTATTTTTGTTTCAACAGACCAGAAGACATTTCTCCAAAAAGTATGATCTGTGACCCCATGTGCAGTTGTAAACCGTAGTCTGGCTTTTTTAATGGCAGTTTTGGAGCAATGGCTTCTTCCTTGCTGAGCAGTCTTTCAGGTTATGTCGATATAGGACTTGTTTTACTGTGGATATAGATACTTTTGTACCCGTTTCCTCCAGCATCTTCACAAGGTCCTTTGCTGTTGTTCTGGGATTGATTTGTACTAAAGTACGTTCATCTCTAGGAGACATAACGCATCTCCTTCCTGAGAGGTATGACGGCTGCGTGGTCTTATGGTGTTTATACTTGCATATTAATGTTTGTACAGATGAACGTGGTACCTTCAGGCTTCTGGAAATTGCTCCCAAGGATGAACCAATTTATTTTCTGAGATCTTGGCAGATTTCTTTCGATTTTGTCATGATGTCAAGCAAAGAGGCACTGAGTTTGAAAGTAGGACTCGAAATATATCCACACCTTCAATTGACTCAAATGATGTCAATTAGCCTATCAGAAGCTTCTAAAGCCATGACATCATTTTCTGAAATTTTCCAAGCTATTTAAAGACACAGTTAACTTAGTTTATGTAAACCTCTGACCCACTGGAATTGTGATAGATCATTAATTGTGTCTGTAAACAATTGTTGGAAAAATGACTTGTATCATGCAAAGTAAATGTCCTAACCAACTTGCCAAAACTATAGTTCGTTAACAAGAAATGTGTGGAGTGGTTGAAAAATGAGTTAATGACTCCAAACTAAGTGCATGTAAACTTCCGACTTCAACTGTACAGGAAGAGGGTAAGGTTGGTACATGTTCTTTTACAAGCAAAAAACGGCACAGTCGGGAGGAGATTTCTCAAAAACATTTAATTTAGACGGGAGGGAGGGAGTTACCAAAGCTGTGTTGCATTCATTAATGGGGCGGCAGCGTAGCCTAGTGGTTAGAGCGTTGGACTAGTAAACGGAAGGTTGCGAGTTCAAACCCCCCAAGCTGACAAGGTACAAATCTGTCGTTCTGCCCCTGAACAGGCAGTTAACCCACTGTTCCCAGGCCGTTATTGAAAATAAGAATATGTTCTTAACTGACTTGCCTGGTTAAATAAAGGTAAAATAAAGTATGCATGTAGTAGCCAATTTTCATAGATGCATTATGGTACTTTACAAGCTCAAAACCATTTAACAAAATTGACAACCATGGTAATTTGCTTGACAATTAATCCTTACCCATAACCATCACAGCTTTATGTGGATGTTAAGTGGGAACTACAAACACCACTCACCCTGCTGCTCCTCGAACGCGGCCCACAGCAGGTGAATGTTGGGCTTCTTGGATAGGTGGATGGTACACGCCTTCTTGTACACATGTCTCACTCCCTCAATGCTGTAGCTCTCTAGATATTTTGCATACTTCAGTGTGAAGCAAGAGAAAGAGAGGAGGGTTGGAGAAAAAGGGGAGGACGGGGTGGATGGAGAGCAGGAGGTGGAGAGAAGACGAGGAAGGGAAGGTGACAACAACATTTTAAAACACTTATTTCTGGTTTGCTCAACCAGTGAATTTCTTCATTGACAAGATCGTGTTTTAGAAATGTTCTTTGTAAACCCATCAGCACCTTCATGGAACCAATAAGATAAGTTTCTGTAAGGTAGTGGGAGACGGAGAAGATGCAACGTAGTAGTTGGCAAATGCTGGAGTCAAATCTTGTGTGGCAAAGCTGGCCATCCCCTAATACAACAGATACAGTGGTTAACAGATCAACGTTACACGCAAAGAAGAGATGTTCAGGACGATTTACTGTTGTCAGGAAGTGATGCAATCGTTGATGGGGGAAGTGCGGGGGTCATTATTTTTGAGTTGGGGTTGAAGGTCAAAGGCTATGGTTGGGTTACCTTCATCCAGAAATCCTCGTAGAGAGCACAGGCGATGAGGCAGCGTTCGAACAAAACGACCACGCGTTCGGGAGTGCCATTCTCGATCTCAAATTCCAGATACTCCTTCCAGTTGCTGAGCTGGGTCTTCTCCAGTGCTTTAACGTGGAAGTAGGGCCGTTTTATCTGAGGGGAAAAGGGAAACACGGCATTCAAAATGGCAGCGGACCAAAGTGTACAACCATTTCAAAAGTAACGTTATTAACAATGGAAGGAAATTGAGGGATAGTTCACCCCAAAAATCAACATTTGTCAAATATTTTCATACCTCGTACTCCATCTATTGTGTAGACATCTGTAGGCCTCAATCCCAAATGAATGGGAAAGAGTGGCACCATCCAATTCCATCTCCACCCAGCTTGACAAAGCCCACTTTAGAGGTATGAAAACTTTGAGGTGAACTATTCCTTTTAACAATATGAAATACAATTGGATGATATTCTGATCATTAAAGACAGAAGTCAGTACTCACCCCCTCCTCAAAGGCCCAGCGCTTGCTGACCTCCTGCTCGTTTTGGTTGAACACCTCCTGACGCGACTCGATCACCTTGTGGCGCATGTTCTCAATCTCTGTCACTCTCTAAACATAACAAGACACTCAACGTTAACTGCTTGACTTTAAAACACAATCTCGTAACCATCTCATTCTCCACTGATGTGCAAACTGCATGTCCAGCTGCCAAGGTTATTTACATCACCCTGAGGCTGAAAGAGAGCCAGAGACAAGCAGGGGCTCTGCCTGTCGAAGGTGGCCTACCCAGGGAACGAGGCCCAACCCAGGGCAGGATATGTACCATATCCACCCTGTCTGTAGGCCAGTCCTGGTGCTGGGGACTGGATAGGACGAGCCACTCAACTAGGCCAGCCAGCCACGATTTGTCCACTCCAAATCCCTGACTGGATGATGCCCACGTACTCATTGGCTTGGCTGCTGACGGAAAGACACCTGCACAGATTTGTGTTTCACCCCATGGATGATGTCTCCATGGGTGATGTCTCCATGGGTGATGATAAAGAGACAAGGGCCTCCTTCCTAACTCTCTGGTATGTTGTGGTACATCAACCCCCCTGAAGGTGAGACAGCAGAGTCATACCTTAGCAGGATCTGGGAGGTCCTCTGTGCCGGCTGGGAGTCCCTCAGGCTCTGCGGGTGTTGCTTCCTCTCCATCCTCATTGACTGTGACTGCATTGGCTTTGGCTAGCTCCACCCTGAGCTGGACAAACTCCTCCTCTGACAGGAAGTGTTTGGGGTTGTTGTTCTGCACATGCTCTTTGAACCTGAAGAATGACAATCAGTACATCACTAAAAGAACAAAAAAGTACTACCAGAAAATAGTGCCCCTGAAAGTAAGTGTGGCTGACAAGGTTAGAACTAATGTCTGTGTTTGATTTCTATCAGCTACCCACTACCTGAGATGTTGACCATAACCCTCATGGACGGTTTATCAAAACCCATTATGAATGAGCTGACCAGTCATACCTCTGGAGGTGCTGTGAGTAGAGCTGGGTGGGTATGCCCAGGATACGATCGTAGATGGCCGTGACGTTGGCCAATCTCTCCTGCTCCGTCTCCCAGTTGATGTAGGCCTCCCACAGACGGTCAGAGCGGAAGTCTGTCCCTGCTGCCAACACAGCATGCTCATACGCACTGTAGGATAGGACACAGACAACATGATTTTGGGTAGGTTACTTTCTAAATGTAATCCGTTAGTTACCTGTCCACATTTATCAGTAATGTAACTGTTGGGTTACCCAAGCTAAGTAACGTAATCTGATTGCGGTCCCTTTAAAAAGGCATTAGAAGACAAAAAAGGATCCATGCCTGTCACCATAGTGGTCTTTGACTTGTGGTCAGACTAGCTCAGGCGGAACAAAATTAAACTTGCACTTTTTTTCAATGCTGAATTGAAGATCGTTGAGAAAACAAAAAGTTGTCAATAAAAAAAATTCTGCAAACATATTTTCTGAATATTAATAATATTATTCAAAAGCATCTGATTAGTTATTTCTTGGAAAACAAATTACTCCCAAACCCTGTTAACAATACACTATGACCTGTAAAACACTTGGTTTTGGAAGTGTCACAAGGTTCTCACACACAGGTGTGTTTTGTAGAAAAAAATATTTTTATATTTTACCCCCCTTTTGTCCTCAATTTTTGTAGTATCCAATTATTAGTAGTTACTCTCGTTTCAACTCCTGTACGGGCTCGGGAGAGACGAAGGTCGAAAGTCATGCGTCCTCCAAAACACAACCCAACCAAGCCGCGCTGCTTCTTAACACAGCGCGCATCCAACCCGGAAGCCAGCCACACCAATGTGTCGGAGGAAACGCCTGGCGACCTTGGTTAGCGTGCACTGCGCCCGGCCCGCCATAAGAGTCGCTGGTGCGCGATGAGACAAGGATATCCCTACCGGCCAAACCCCCCCTAACCAGGACGATGCTAGGCCAATTGTGCGTCGCCCCACGGACCCACAGCCTGGGCGCGAACCCAGTCTCTGGTGGCACAGCTAGGGCTGCGATGCAGTGCCCTAGACCACTGCGCCACCCGGGAGGCCCCCGGTGTTTCAATTTTCAGTGAGGACAAAGCTCTTCACTCACGCTCTAATGCGTGACGGTGTCTCTGGGTCTTCAGGGTCAGCGTTGTCCTTGATGAAGGACAGGTAGTGGAGCCACAGGTCCACACTCAGGGGGATGGCATGCACACCCCGCCGGTACACCTGGGGATAGGAGGCAAAAACAACATTGGAGAATGAGACAACCAGTGTGAAAATTACTGAATGAATGACTGTCACAGTAAGGACCCAAACAGTAGACAGCACAAAGCTCCAGCCCCTAACCCTGTCAAGCCCTTTCAGATCAGGACAGAGGATAGGAGGAGAAGATGTCCATTTACACAATTAAACACCACTACATGAGCCCAGCCACAAAGAGACTTACCTCCTCTGCCACCTGTGCATTGCCATGTTTCTTCTCAGTGTCAGCTAACTTCTTCCAGTAGCCGTAGCAGTAGGGGTAGCGCAAGAAAAACGCATCAAACGCCTTCCTCACCACACCAAGATGATTCTGAGGCGGCAAAAAAAATTACATTTCCAACTTGCTTCCTGACAGAAAAACCTCAATGTTTACATGTAGTATTCAATACAGCAGATAAAACCTAGTCACAATACAAGCAAGGGTCAACATAAACATTTCAGGACTTTTCCACACTCACCTCTTGCTCCACATACTGCAGCAGGTAGACCCAACCATTGAAGTCTTCAGGGTTTTCCTCACACCCTTTAGCCAGCTTCTCATACTCAGAAGGGATAAGAGGCTCTGTAGGGACAGCTGGTTCCTCAACAGGTTCCACCTGCTCTGCCTCTTTGGATTCTTCAAGTTCCATGTTAGCTGGGCTACTATCTTCTGCAACCATTGGTGGCTGGGCTTGGACTGGATCTTGTTGCTGTTCTCCAGTGTCGGACAACTTCTCGCTCTGTATCAAAGGCTCTGTGGCTGTGTTGTTGTGTCCATCCTGACTCTCGTCTGACGATGCCTCCATTTGGTTCTGTTGTTCTGCCCGTGGAGAACGAGACTGCTCATCTGAATCCTCATGCTCCCGACGCTCCTCTTGGAAGAGTTCAGCGCTCGCTAACTGGAAGTGCTGCACCGCCTGTTCAACAGATCCTAGATCAGACTGCTGGACCTGGTGCTGCTCTATTACCTCTGGCGACGACTGATCTGACTCCGAGTCCGAGTCGTGGATAACCGTGGTGAGGTTATGGGGATCCTGGTCAAGGGGGAAGGAAATTATTACCAACAAGCAACTAAGAAAATAGGCAAGGGACTGCCTCATGTTTGAGAGAGCACCACTGTTGAAAGATGAAAGTGTTGGTGTTTAGACCTACTAGTAATGCAGGCAGACAAAATAGCATTTGCAATGTTGTTGTACAGAATAATAACAAAAGGGATACATTGGCCTTGTCATTACAACTACATCCAGGGCAAAAGAGGTCAAACCCCACGTGCATTTCCCACACTGACCTGATCCATGGTCCATTCAGCAGCATGCGTGAGGACAGGCAGGTCAGGGAGAAAGTCCTCTCCGTTGCCCTCCATGGCTGGGGACTCCACACTCTCAGGGCTGTCTGTGTCCAACATCCCCGTCATGGGCTCGTCTGAGAGGTGCAGGTCTGGGGAGAGGAAAACATATTGCACGTCAATATCACAAGATCGAGAAGGGACAGTAATTATTAGTTAGTATTACAGAAAATTGATTGATGTGGAATCACGTATGACTGGGTGATATGGCTGGTCCCATGTTTCATGAAATCCCAGAAAATGTCCGTACTAGGAGTTTGAACATTAAAACAAAGTTGGGATCTATAACGTTAATATAAACCCCTAACCAAAAAAAACAGTATCTTCCCCCACTGCAATTAATTAAAATCACAGTTCAGTTACACACCAAAACTATATTTTTTTACGTGTTATAGCGGATATACTATGAAGGCCTGTGGAGATTGTAATTCAAAAACAAAACAGATGAAGAGGCAAACTTCAGGCTCCTTGGTGAATTTGCAAAGCATGCAAGACAAGATATTGCGAGATGCAGATTATCAAAACATATGAGAACGCTTCTTCTGCCTCTCTCAATCCCTCCGTCACACTGGCTTGCCTGCGCTGTCTCTTCACTAATGATGCAAGTGTGTGTTCAAGCACAGTGTAGCCTGCTCAGTTTTTGCGGCATGAAATCAGCGGGCTACCGGTAGCATGTATCGATTACGCTTTTCAGGCATAATGGAATGTGTCCCCATGAAAGTGCCTCGGCTGCATCTTATGTGTCTGTTAGGGTAGGCTACCCTACGGTTTTATTGTTTTATGCCAGCACAAAACCTTTTCTGGTGATATGAACAGACATTTTACTTGTCTGTAAAGGAACGCCACTTCTGAAGCCGGACTAAAGTCCATCACAAGGCAAACAGAACTGTCAACCAAATAAATCGAGCTGCTTCGTGCAGCCTGCACGCAGACCACTCTTTCCATAAAAAAGTACTGTTTGTAAAATACCAAGACATTTAGTAGAAATACAACATAAAAATAAAATACAAGTATTAAAACACAACAGCAGCATATCAATCAGCAACCTTTGTTGTAAAGGAAAAAACAGAATATTTTAAGCCAGAGCAGAATTCTACCATCTTAAAAAAGTACAAAGATTTTTTTTTATAAATAACCCAAGAATGACCACAGCCTGTCTTTTCCAACGGGAACAAAATCAGTGGGCAGAACAAGGAAGGAGGTTGGAGATTCACCTGGCACGTTCTAGCATGCATTTGCATATTTCCGTTAGGGAACACCTTCTCTGAAGTGTGCAATAACTTCTTATGGCTGCAGGGGCAGTATTGAGTAGCTTGGATAAAAGGTGCCCAGAGCTCCTCAGTCCCAGTTGCTAATATATGATGACTAGATGTCAACCATCTTTAGAAACTTGATTGAGGATTCTACTGTGAAGTGGGACCGAAAGAGAGGAATGAGTAAGAGGTCTGCCAGCAGTCACGTGCTGATCATTTGCATTTCACATGAGCGGTAGCTGCGTTCCTTTGCTTTTCTAAAGACAAAGGAATTCTCCGGTTGGAATATTATTGAAGTTTTATGTTAAAAACATCCTAAAGATTGATCCCATACATCGTTTGACATGTTTCTACAGACAGTAACGGAACTTTGACATTTCGTCTGCAACTTGGTAACGTGCTTCATGGCTTTGGATTTGTTTACCAAACGTGCGAACACAAGTAGCTCTTTCTCTCAAAAATGGACATTATCGAACAAAACAAGCATTTATTGGGAACCGATTCCTGGGAGTGCATTCTGATGAAGATCATCAAAAGTAAGCAAATATTTATAATGCTATTTATGGAATACTTTTGACTACCCAACATGGCGGATATTTCTCTGGCTGGTTTGGGCTCTGAGCGCCGTTCTCAGATGATGCTTTTTACGCAAAGTTTTTTTTAAATCTGACACAGCGGTTGCATTAAGGAGAAGTGTATCTAAAGTTCCATTCTTAACACTTGAATTTATCAACATTTATAATGAGTACTTCTGTGAATTCATGTGGCTCTCTGCAATATCACTGCATGTTTTAGAACTACTGAACGTAACACGCCAATGTAAAATAAGATTGTTGGATATAAATATGAACTTTACTGAACAAAACATACATTATTGTGTAACATGAAGTCCTATGAGTGTCATCTGATGAAGATCAAAGGTTAATGATTCATTTTCTCAATTTCTGCTTTTTGTGACTCTCTTTGGCTGGAAAAATGGCTGGGTTTTTCTGTGAGTTGGTGGTGACCTAACAATCGTTTGTGAAGCTTTCGCTGTAAAGCATTTTTGAAATCAGACACTGTGGCTGGATTAACAAGAATGTAGCATTAAAATGGTGCCTAATACTTGTATGTTTGGGAAATTTGATTGAGATTTCTGTTGATTTGTATTTGGCGCCCTGCAATTTAATTGGCGAGGGGTCCTCTAGCAGAACCTAGACAGGTTAATACAATAAAAGGTCAATACACTGCATTTCAAACAGGCATGAATAATGTAACTAATTCAGGGCTTGTAAAATTATACCTTGGCTTAATATAGTCTTTCCACAACCATAAGACTCACTAATATTGTAATTATTTTAACAAAATAAATTAGATCTGCAATAATCACTGACCTGGCTTTAAAGTCTATGAAAACGCCATTTTTGTTACAGATTTAACCAGAACCATGCACAGCCACTAATGATGACCAACTTCTTGTAGCAGGCATTATAGAAAATGAACACATGTCCCATAAACACTCAAGTGAGTAACCAGCTAAACTTTATATTTAAAGTCTAGCCAACTTGGATCTACTTGCTTGCCAACAAGGTAGAGTAGTTAAACTTACGAATACACCTGTCCATCACTAACAACTTAGCCTGTTCACTTTGTTTACATTTACATTTACATTTAAGTCATTTAGCAGACGCTCTTATCCAGAGCGACTTACAAATTGGTGCATTCAACTTATGACATCCAGTGGAACAGTCACTTTACAATAGTGCATCTAAATCTTAAAGGGGGGGGTGAGAGGGATTACTTATCCTATCCTAGGTATTCCTTAAAGAGGTGGGGTTTCAGGTGTCTCCGGAAGGTGGTGATTGACTCCGCTGTCCTGGCGTCGTGAGGGAGTTTGTTCCACCATTGAGGGGCCAGAGCAGCGAACAGTTTTGACTGGGCTGAGCGGGAGCTGTACTTCCTCAGTGGTAGGGAGGCGAGCAGGCCAGAGGTGGATGAACGCAGTGCCCTTGTTTGGGTGTAGGGCCTGATCAGAGTCTGGAGGTTTAGACACTGAAAGTGGCCTATCTGTATAAAAATATGTTCTCAGAATGAGAACGAGTTGCCAATGTCTTATAGAAATGCATCTTATGCTCATTGCACATTTATAAAACACAGACATCTAGCACATAAGTATGTGGCTAAAATGCTTCTAGCAGTACGTTCTGAGACAGAAACTGAGCATACACTTTCCACAAACATGTTCTCTGTTCTACATTTTGGGAGTTGAGACAAAAAAAAAAGGTATCGTTAGAAAGGATTCTCAACTATTACAGTAAAATAATGTCCAAGTGTTTCGGAGTCCATATGCCCAATTCTGTTGGACCAAACCTCAAATAGCGTGTTTAAACTTCATTCATTGTCAGAGAGGAAGAAGTTATCTTTTGTCGTTGTGTGTGGCAGGGGCTTGGTGTCTGTGTAAAGGTGCCTACAGCACAGAAGGAGCGAAGGAGACAAAAATGATTAAGGCGGGAAAATGAAAACCTTGATACTTGCAAAAACGCTCTAACACATGAATTTTAGTTAATACGATATGATCACACAGCACTTGGAGTAAGAAGTGGATCCAGACAGTGCTGACATAAAAAGCAACGCCAAAGATCACATTGACATGACTGGATTATGGGTAGCCTCAATTAGAATCCAAGAGTGAAATACGAACATGTAGGCTCAGCATCCCTGAACAGTCCATTACAAGTAAGAATGCTGAACAAACTTAATTCCAACTTTACTTGTTGTCCTCTGATTTCGGCAACATAGAGGTAATATGGTACAAAATATCTACAGGGAAGTGTTATCAACATGACTTTCAGTACGCTGATCTGTATATAGGTTTGTATTTCGGTTTTAGAATTTTTAATACAAATGAAATTCGCACTTATACAAGCACCTGCACAGTATGGTTGAGTCTAACCAAACCACAGACAGGAACGCCAAATCTTCCAGCTGATTGCGAGGAAACATGCTTCAGTCCCCTACATTTGTCTATTGTATACATAAATTGTGCATCACGTGCAATGCCTCAAGAGATTGAAAATACAAGCCACAGAACCTTCAATGCAGTCGGAAAGTATTCAGATCCCTTCACTTTTTTCACATCCTTATTCTAAAATGGATTAAATAGTTCCACCCCCCCAAATCTACACACAATACAAAAAAAAACAGATTATAAATGTTGGCATTTTTTTTACTGAAGTTACATTTACATAAGTATTCAGATCCTTTAATCAGTACTTTGTTGAAGCACAGTTGTCAGCGATTACAGGCTTGAATCTTCTTGGGTATGACGCTACATTCTCGGCACACCTGTATTTAGAGAGTTTCTCTCATTCTTCTCTGCAGATCCTCTCAAGCTCTGTCAGGTTGGATGAGGAGCGTCGCTGCACAGCTACTTTCAGGTTTCTTCAGAGAGGTTCGATCAGGTTCAAGTGCAGGCTCTGGCTGGGCCACTCAAGGACATTCAGAGACTTGTCCCGAAGCCACTCCTGTGTTGGCTTGGCTGTGTGCTTAAGGTCGTTGTCCTGTTGGAAGGTGAACCTTCACCCGACTCGTCTCCTAGCCTCTGCTGCTGAAAAGCATCCCCACAGCATGATGCTGCCACCACCATGCTTCACCTTAGGGATGGTGCCAGGTTTCCTCCAAACGTGACAGTTGGCATTCAGGCCTAAGGATCTTGTTTCTCATGGTCAGAGTCTTTAGGCAAACTCAAAGCGGGCTGTCATGTGCAGCCTCCTTTTACCGAGGAATAGCTTCCAACTGGCCCCTCTACCATAAAGGCCTGATTGGTGGAGTGCTGCAGAGATGGTTGTCCTTCTGGAAAATGCTCCCATCACCAGAGGAACTCTGGAGCGCGGTCAGAGTGACCATCAGGGTTTTGGTCACCCCCCCCCAATACCAAGGCCCGACTCCCCCAATTGCTCGGTTTGACTGGGCGGCCAGCTCTAAGAAGAGTCTTGCTGGTTCCAAACTTCTTCCATTTGACAATGATGAAAGCAACTGTACTTGGAGACATTCAATGCTGCAGAACATTTTTGGTACCCTTCCGCAGATCTGTGTCTTGACTAAATCCTGTCTTGAAGCTCTACAGATAATTTCTTTGAACTCATGGCTTGGTTTTTGCTCCGACATGCACCGTCAACTGTGGGACCTTATATTGACAGTTGAGTGCCTATCCAAATCATGTCCAATCAATTAAATGAACCACAGGTGAACTTCAGTCAAATTGTAAAAACATCTCATGGATGATCAATGGAAACAGGATTCACCTGAGCACAATTTCGAGTCTCATAGCAAAGGGTCTGAAATAAAGGTGTTTTTTTTGTTGCTAAAATTACCCAAAACCTACTTTCGCATTACGGGGTTTTGTGTGTATAATGATGAGAAAACAAATTTGAGAATAACACTAAAATCTGGAAAAGGTGAAGGGGTCTGAACACTTCTCGAATGCACAGTAACGCAAAAAAGTTGGGAAAACAACATCTCCACGTCCTACCATCAACCGGTTAAGTACGATAAATATTTTTATTCAACATTCTGGCCTGTAAAGACTTGCGTCTTTGGTCAGACTGAAAGTCCATGGAGAAACCACGGTAACAATGTTTTTGTTTAGGCAGGGTTATAGGTTCCTATTTTGTTACTCGTTTTCAGTTTATATATGTGTATATGTGTGTAACAAAATACATTTCATACATACTCCAGATTAGTAACCTGAACCATTCAAGTCGCGCTCAACTTTATTCAAGTAGTTGTAAACCAAAGAATCCCCACCGACCGCAGCTCCTGACTTCTTCAGTCACATCGACTTGTGCAAGCATGCGTACTTCCGTGTTAAGGAACATAGCTAGCATGTTAGCTAGCACAGGCGCGCGTGATGGCGTATAGTAACGTCAGCTATCATATCTAACTAAACATTTTACTTGCTCAATCAACAACAACCAAAATATCTAACTATCTAGTTAGCCCACTTGTAATGATAGCTAGCCAGACCCCCATTGAAACACGACGCAGTAAACACAACAGTGAAGTTGGCTTAGTAACCTAACCAACCGTAGCCAGTTAATTCAAACGGATCTAAATACCTAATTTACCCACTGACCGTATATCCTCGAAAATAAGACGTTAGTAAAGTTCACATATGCTGTGTGTCATTGTAATGATAGTAGGGAAAGGCGACCGTTTAATTTTAATCTAATAATTGGCTGAAAGTCTTAAACAGTACCACAGCGTAGTGAGATCTTCAGCCCTGCCTCGGGTTGGGCCTAACGACGTTAGCTGCTAGCTAGCCAGACCGCACACGTCCACCACCATCTTAATATAATAATCACATTACAGCAAGCGGAGTGTTAACAAGTTCAGGGAAAAACATGTATAAATATTTTTTTCCAACTTACCAGTATCTTCCATGAAATTCAGTTTAGACAAATGTGTATTTCTGTTACTTTAAACGTATCTAACCAACAACATGTAGCCGCGTTTCTACTCTCATTCTCCAGCGACAACTTTGAGGAGGCTTCGGAAGGGCAGACAGAATGTGCGCATGCGTAACGTTCTCAATAGTTACCACAAACACAACGTCAAAATGGCTATATCGTAAATATTTGCTTTTGGTTTAAGGTTTCGGTCAGGTATAAGGTTAGCAGTGTATTTCATGTTATGTTTAAAATCAGATTTTAAGAAGATTCATTGTAGAAAGAGGCGGAGTTTAGCCATAATGTATTTGTGGCTGTAGTAACTAGTGACGACCCATGCGTACTGTAGGGGGGTGGATCCACTAAGATAATGTCTGTGTTCGAGAGGATCAAAACCGTAATGTATTCATGGCTAAATTGTGACTGACTGATCTACATAAAATAAAGAGTAGTTATATATGATACAATGTTCTTTGTTGAGTAGTCAGTCGGCTCCAATGTCGAACAAGCCCAAAGTAACCAAGAATGTTTACACTGTATATCTGTCGACTTGTGTTTGTCTGGCTACTTCGTAATGAATCCAACAAACGTAGCCAGTAGAGGCTGCAGTCACGGTTATGCAAAATGGTGAATAAGAATAAGATAATAATATACCTATTTGTCATTGGCTTTGTTGCCACTATTTTACATGATTTAAAAAACAAACATTAATTTATCATTGAACTGTAGAAGAATTGGAATAGGAGCATAGATTTGACTAAGGTCTAGATTCGAAATAATAGAAGAAATCCAATTTAGGCGAGGAGTGTATTCACTGACATTTAACCTCTCCCTGACCTACATGTTTCAAGCAGACCACCATAGTCCCTGTTCCCAAGAAAGCGAGGGTAACCTGCCTAAGTGATTACCACCCCGTAGCACTCACGTCAGTAAACATGAAGTGCTTTGAAAGGCTGGTCATGTCTCACATCAACACCATCATCCCGGAAAACCTAGACCCACACCAATTTGCATACCGCCCCAACAGATCCACAGATGATGCCATCTCAATCGCACTCCACACTGCCCTTTCCCACCTCAAAGGAACACCTATGTGAGAATGCTATTCATTGACTCCAGCTCAGCGTTAAAAACCATAGTGACCACAAAGCTCATCACTAAGCTAAGGACGCTGGGAATAAACACCTCCCTCTGCACCTGGATCATGGACTTCCTGACAGTCCGCCCCCAGGAGTTAAGGCTAGGCAACAACACATCTGCTATGCTGATCCTCAACACTGGGGCACCTCAGGGGTAGATGCTTAGACCCTTCCTGTACTCCCTGTTCACCCACGAATACGTGGCCATGCATGACTCAAATCCAATTTTATTTGTCACAGGTGTAGACCTTACAGTGAAATGCTTACTTACAAGCCCTTAACCAATAATGCAGTTAAGAGAAATACCAAAAAATAAATTAAATAAATAAAAGTAACAAATAATTAAAGAGCAGCAGGAAAATAACAATAGCGAGGCTATATACAGGTGGTACCGGTACAGAGTCAGTGTGCAGGGGCATTCGAGGTTAATGTGGCAATATGTACATGTGGTTAGAGTTATTAAAGTGACTATGCAAAGATAATAACAGAGTAGCAGCAGTGTAAAAGAGGGGGGACAATGCAAATAGTCCGGGTAGCCATTTGATTAGATGTTCAGAAGTCTTAGCGCTCTGGTACCGCTTGCCGTGCGGTAGCAGAGAGAAAAGTCTATGACTAGGGTGGCTGGAGTCTTTGACAATTTTTAGGGCCTTCCTCTGACACCGCCTGGTATAGAGGTCCTGGATGGCAGGAAGCTTGGCCCCAGTGATGTACTGGGCTGTACGTATTACCTTCTGTAGTGCTTTGCAGTCGGAGGCTGTGCAGTTGCCATACCAGGTAGTGATGCAACTAGTCAGGATGCTCTAGATGGTGCAGCTGTAGAACCTTTTGACGATCTGAGGACCCATGCCAAATCTTTTCAGTCTCTTGAGGGGGAATAGGTGTTCTAGTGCCCTCTTCACGACTGTCGTGGTGTGTTTTTGGACCATGATAGTTTGTTGGTGATGTGGACACCAATGAACTTGAAACTCACGACCTGTTCCACTACAGCCCCTTCAATGAGAATGGTGGCGTGTTCGGCCCTACTTTTTCTGTGGTCCGCGATCAGCTCCTTTTTGTCTTGCTCACATTGAGGGAGACACCTACTCATTACAGGCTATTTCTTTACAGTGCCTTGCGAAAATATTCGGCCCCCTTGAACTTTGCGACCTTTTACCACATTTCAGGCTTCAAACATAAAGATATAAAACTGTATTTTTTTGTGAAGAATCAACAACAAGTGGGAAACAATCATGAAGTGGAACGACATTTATTAGATATTTCAAACTTTTTTAACAAATCAAAAACTGAAAAATTGGGCGTGCAAAATCATTCAGCCCCCTTAAGTTAATACTTTGTAGCGCCACCTTTTGCTGTGATTACAGCTGTAAGTCGCTTGGGGTATGTCTCTATCAGTTTTGCACATCGAGAGACTGAAATTATTTCCCATTCCTCCTTGCTAAACAGCTCGAGCTCAGTGAGGTTGGATGGAGAGCATTTGTGAACAGCAGTTTTCAGTTCTTTCCACAGATTCTCGATTGGATTCAGGTCTGGACTTTGCAGTCGCAACACCATTTTTTAATTGTGCATCAGGTTCCTGGTTATAAATAATGTCTATGATCTAACGAGATTGGAATGCGTCATCTAGCGATGTTAGGCCTACTGCTGCAGAACATACCATGGCAGAGTTTGCAAACCAATTGGCACCCAATTCATTCAAATCATGATATGGTTCTGTCAGGTAAGGAATCCTTGCCTTTAACGTTCAACTGAGAAGGTTTTTGAGAAAGGTCTTTATCTACCCACAATACAGTTATCATCATTGGGGCTCCCGAGTGGCGTGGTGGTCTAAGGCACTGCATCTCAGTACAAGAGGCATCACTGCAGTTCCTGGTTCGGATCCAGGATGCATCACATCCGGCTGTGATTGTGAGTCCCATAGGGCGGTGCACAATTGATCTGGGGTCGTCCGGGTTTCGCTGTCATTGTAAACAAGAATTGATTATTAACTTACTTGTCTAGTTAAATAGTTAATAAAAAAATCTTAAAAAGTGGCTAATTGGCTACATACAGAGTGACAGACAAACGTGCACATCAAAACAAACAGGTAGAAATGAATTGGCAGTGTTACATTTGGCTTTTTAAGGCAATAGTGGCTAACTATTGGGGTCATGTCAATATGGCTTGATTGTATAGTAGCAGGGAGCTTTATGTTGAAAAATGGCAAGCTCCTCATAGGTGGACTGAAAGCTAATCGTAGCTCGTGATCTATCTGTTGGAGATGCCTGATCTAGACTCTAAAACCTACATGCTTACCCTTTCAAAGTAGGAGGTACATATGCATATAAAAGATGACTGATCACTGGTCAAAATATTCAGATTGTGATGTCATGATCTGGGCAAAAAACTCCATCCCACCTTCCAACACTTTTTTTGTTTTACACAAATAGCTCTTACACAAAAAGGGCATTATCATAATATTCACAATATCATTAAAAAATGTTTTTAACTTCACTGCCCCTTTAAAATAATCCAGAGCATGCAAACAGAATTAGCCTAACCATATGTATTGGGATTTATAATTAATTGCATTGGAGTTTGCACGTAAGCCTTACACTATATGCAATTTGTTACGTTAAATGAATGTTTAGGTACACAGCAGGGATAATTATTTCAGTAATTGTAACATCAAGATTTCTCAAAATCGTCATGGCTATTAACCCAGTAGCCTACTCTGAAATGCATCCACATTTTCTGTCTGTAGCTTACCTACAAACACACAGAAAATGTGGATGCATTTCAGAGTTGGAAGCAAGCTTCCAAGTCAAAACAGTTCACACATTGTAACGATGTATGCAGAGAGTCGGGAACAAGTTCAGGGCGTGAATACGATTAACAAACAAAACAAGAACCACTAACAGCGAACCGGCATGAAACCGATACAGAAACAATAACGCCTGGGAAAGGAACCAAATGGAGTGACATAAATAGGGCAGCTAATCAAGGAGGTGATGGAGTCCAGGTGAGTATCAATAAGCGCTGGTGCGTATGACGATGGTGACAGGTGCGTGTAATAATCAGCAGTCTGGTGACCTAGAGGCCAGAGGGAATGTACGTGCCAGTACCCCCTCCCTGACGCATGGCTCCAGCCGCAGGGACGTCCCGGGGATCAGGAACGGATCGGCCACCTCTGCCAAAGCGCGGGAACCTGGCGAGCCAGCTGTGGCATGGGAACCTGCCGAGCCTACCGAGTCTTGACAAGCTAGCTGAGGCATCCTCGGTAGAGTCAGCAACAGACGCTTGACCCGCCAACCAAGTCTTGACACCAGATGTACCAGCTGAGGCATGAAAAGCCTGACGAGCAGGCTGAGGCATCCTATGTTGCTCCGGCAGCGGAACCCAGACCAAACATCTCCAACACAAAAATACAAAAACACTCCCTGATGCTTCTCTTGGGTGAGGCGTTATTCTGTAACAATGTACACTGAGAGTCGGGAAGCAGGTTCAGACAGTGAATACATGTAATAAAGGAACAAAACAAGAACCACAAACAGTGCAACGACATAAAACCGACACTAACGCCTAGGGAGGTGTGCGTAATAATCAGCAGTCTGGTGACCTAGAGGCCAGAGAGGGAGTATACATGACACACATACAGCGCCTTCTGAAAGTATTCAGACCACTTGAATTTTTCAGACATTTTGTTACATTACAGCTTTATTCTAAAAATATAAAAAAATATATAAATCCTCTGCAATCTACACACAATACCCCATAATGACAAAGCAAACACTTTTTATTTTATTTTAGCGAATGTATTAAAAATAAAACAAAACTTATTTACATAAATATTTAGACCTTTTGCTATGAGACTTTGAAATTGAGCTCAGGTGCATCCTGTTTCCAATGATCCTCCTTGAGATGTTTCTATAACTTGATTGTTGTCCACCTGTGGTAAATTCAATTGATTGGACGTGATTTGGAAATATACACAACTGTCAATATAAGGTCCCACAGTTGTTAGTGCATGTCAGAGCAAAAACCAAGCCATGAGGTCGAAGGAATTGTCTGTAGATGCGCCGAGACAGGATTGTGGAGAGGCACAGCTCTGGGGAAGGGTACCAAAACATTTATGCAGCATTGAAGGTCCCAAGAACACAGGGGCCTCCATCATTCTGAAATGGAAGATGTTTGGAACCACCAAAATCTTTCTAGAGCTGTCCGCCCGGCCAAACTGAGCAATCAAGGGAGACGAGCCTTGGTCAGGGAAGTGACCAAGAACCCGATGGTCACTCTGACAGAGCTCTAGAGTTCCTTTTGTGGAGATGGGAGAAACTTCCAGAAGGACAGTCATACATTTACATTTACATTTAAGTCATTTAGCAGACGCTCTTATCCAGAGCGACTTACAAATTGGTGCATTCACCTTATGGCATCGATATCTCTGCAGCACTCCACCAATCAGGCCTTTGTGGTAGAGGGGCCAGACGGAAGCCACTCCTCAGTAAAAGGAGGCTGCACATGACAGCCTGCTTTGAGTTTGCCAAAATGCACTTAAAGACTCTCAGACTATGAAACAAGATTCTTTGGCCTGAATGCCAACCGTCACGTCTGGAGGAAACCTGGCACCATCCCTACAGTGAAGCATGGTGGTGGCATGCATCATGCTGTGGGGATGTTTTTCAGGCGCTGGGCGACTAGTCAGGATCGAGGAAAAGATAAATGGAGCAAAATACAGAGCGATCTTGATGAAAACCTGCTCCAGAGCTATCAGGACCTCAGACTGGAGTAAAGGTTCACCTTCCAACAGGACAATGACCCTAAGCACACAGCCAAGACAACACAGGAGTGGCTTCAGGACAAGTCTCTGAATGTCCGGGCCAGAGCCCGGACTTGAACCTGATCTAACATCTCTGGAGATACCTGAAAGTAACTGTGCAGCAAAGCTCCCCATCCAACCTGACAGAGTTTGAGAGCATCTGCAGAGAAAAAGAATGGGAGAAACATCCCCAAAAACAAGACTGCCAAACTTGTTGCGTCATACCCAAGAAGACTGCCAGCGAATACCACATCGAAAGGTGCTTCAACAAAGTACTGAGCATATTTCCATTTTTTATGGTGTTCTAAGGCACTGCATCGCAGTGCCAACTGTGCCACTACAGATTCTGGGTTTGAGTCCAGACCGGGAGACCCATTGGGCGGAGCACAATTGGCCCAGCGTGGTTAGGGGAGGGTTTGGCCGGCAGGGATATCCTTGTCCCATCGCGCAATAGCGACTCCTGTGGCGGGCCACGCACAGTGCACGCTGACACGGTAGCCAGGTGTACGGTGTTTCCTCCGACACTGGTGTGGCTGCCTTCCGGGTGACGTGGGCATTGTGTCAAGAAGCAGTGCGGCTTGGTTGGGTTGTGTTTCGGAGGGCGCGCTGCTCTCGACCTACGCCTCTCCCGAGTTCGTACGGGAGTTTCAACGATGAGGCAAGATTAACTAACTACCAATTGGATACCACGAAATTCAGGATCATTTTTTTTTTTAATTAAAACTTTTTTCTAAAAACCTTTCATTATGGCGTATTTTGTGTAGATTGAGGGGGAAAGAAACAATTAAATCAATTTTAGAATAAGTCTAACGTAACAAAATATGGTTGACTTTCCAAAGGAACTGTATGTTGTGACAAAATTGACCTTTTTGTTAGTTTTGGTTTTCGGGTGTTTGTTTTTTGGCTGGTGGTGTGCACAAAAAATATTCAGACAATTTCAGTAGTATACGCCTCTTCGTCAGAGATTGGTCAACAGTACTACAAGTAGGAGTGGGCTATGGACTGGATTCTTCAGTTAAGTGTTTGTCATTCAACGAGATTACTCATTTTCATGCAGTTTTTCACTTGGGAAATACTGTACCAAACATCTTGGATGTAAAATCGCAAACATTTTGGCAAAAACTTTAAAATTACAATGTCTTGAGCTGCAAAGACATTTTGGGCGACCTGACCAACTTCACATGGAAATGCGTTATCTGTCATTCCCATTGAAAGTGAGTCTAAGAAGTGGTAGATCTGTTTTATTTCTATACTTCCCGTTCTTAAGTTTAGTTTCTGCATCTTTTACTTTTGGTTTGTACACCAGTTTGCAAAAGCTGAAAATACAATATTTTTGGGGTTGTGGAAAATACACTGCTCAAAAAAATAAAGGGAACACTAAAATAACACATCCTAGATCTGAATGAATGAAATATTCTTATTAAATAATTTTTTCTTTACATAGTTGAATGTGCTGACAACAAAATCACACAAAAATTATCAATGGAAATCAAATTTATCAACCCATGGAGGTCTGGATTTGGAGTCACACTCAAAATTAAAGTGGAAAACCACACTACAGGCTGATCCAACTTTGATGTAATGTCCTTAAAACAAGTCGAAATGAGGCTCAGTAGTGTGTGTGGCCTCCACGTGCCTGTATGACCTCCCTACAACACCTGGGCATGCTCCTGATAAGGTGGCGGATGGTCTCCTGAGGGATCTCCTCCCAGACCTGGACGAAAGAATCCGCCAACTCCTGGACAGTCTGTGGTGCAAGACATGATGTCCCAGATGTGCTCAATTGGATTCAGGTCTGGGGAACGGGCTGGCCAGTCCATAGCATCAATGCCTTCCTCTTACAGGAACTGCTGACACACTCCAGCCACATGAGTTCTAACATTGTATTGCATTAGGAGGAACCCAGGGCCAACCGCACAAGCATATGGTCTCACAAGGGGTCAGAGGATCTCATCTCGGTACCTAATGGGAGTCAGGCTACCTCTGGCGAGCACATGGAGGGCTATGCGGCCCCCCAAAGAAATGCCACCCCACACCATGACTGACCCACCGCCAAACCGGTTATGCTGGAGGATGTTGCAGGCAGCAGAACGTTCTCCATGGCATCTCCAGACTGTCACGTCTGTCACATGTGCTCAGTGTGAACCTGCTTTCACCTGTGAAAAGCACAGGGCGCCAGTGGTGAATTTGCCAATCTTGGTGTTCTCTGGAAAATGCCAAACGTCCTGCACGGTGGTTGGGCTGTAAGCACAACCCCAACCTGTGGACGTCGGGCCCTCATACCACCCTCATGGAGTCTGTTTCTGACCGTTTGAGGTCATTTTGCAGAGGTCATTTTGCAGGGCTCTGGCAGTGCTCCTCCTGCTCCTCCTTGCACAAAGGCGGAGGTAGCGGTCCTGCTGCTGGGTTGTTGCCCTCCTACGGCCTCCTCCACGTCTCCTGATGTACTGGCCTGTCTCCTGGTAGCGCCTCCATGCTCTGGACACTACGCTGACAGACACAGCAAACCTTCTTGCCACAGCTCGCATTGATGTGCCATCCTGGATGAGCTGCATTACCTGAGCCACTTGTGTGGGTTGTAGACTCCGTCTCATGCTACCACTAGAGTGAAAGCACCGCCAGCATTCAAGTGACCAAAACATCAGCCAGGAAGCATAGAAACTGAGAAGTGGTCTGTGGTCACCACCTACAGAACCACTCCTTTATTGGGGGTGTCTTGCTAATTGCCTATAATTTCCACCTCTTGTCTATTCCATTTGCACAACAGCATGTGAAATTTGTCAGTCAGTGTTGCTTCCTAAGTGAGTTTGATTTCACAGAAGTGTGATTGACTTGGAATTACATTGTGTTGTTTAAGTGTTCCCTTTATTTTTTTGAGCAGTGTATATTTCACAGCGGTTTTGTCACCAACTGAAATTAAGAACTATTTTTTGCAACCAGGAAATGGTGGAATGATTTCTGCATAGTTCATCTTTTAATTCTGACAAATTTGATTAATTGTCACTAGTTATGTTGTTGCTACAGTGTCTCAAGAGGGACAAATAGTAATATTGCTGCTTTTTTCCCCCTAATTCTTCAAGCGAAGATCTTTTTAAGGGAGTATGTAAGTTTGCTTCTCCTAACCAAGTTCTGGTAGAAGCAAACTGAACCTTTGTAAGGATGTGTGCTGAGAATCGGGAAGCGAGTCAGTGATTTATCAATAAGCGAAACATAATATAAAACACCAACAACGCACAGACATGAAACCAAAACAATGTTGACTGGGGAAAGAACCAAAGAGTGACACATATATAGGGCATGTAATCAAGGAGGTGATTGAGTCCAGGTGAGTGTCATTATGCGTATAACCATGGCGTGTGCCATATGGAGCAGCCTGGTGACCTAGAGGCCGAAGGAGCACACGTGACAAATCTAGTCAAATGTACTTGTTGTAGATTAAAGGCTGTGTGTGATGACAAATTACTTTTTGCGGTTAAATTCCCATGTACCAAATAAAAAAATACATGTTAAATGTGTTTCCATCGCATTTAACTCTACTGATGGTTTTCTCACAAAATGTAGTATTGACACTTGCACTCTAGCCAACAGCTTCTCAGAAATAGTGCTGGTGAGAATATTATGTATGAAAGAGCAATAATTTTAATGCTACAAGAATAAGACCCTCAATATTTATTGGAAAGGAGCATAAAGCTCATCACCTTGCACTTTCACCAACCTGTTAAGTTAATGTCACGTGTGCTCTCTCAGGTTTCAAGGTCACCAGGCAGCGCCTCATGACACTGACCTGGACTCCATCACCTCCTTGATTACCTTCCCTATATTTGTCACTCCCCTTGGTTCTTTCCTCAGGTGTTATTGACTCTGTTTTCATGTCAGTGTGTTTGTGGGTCTTGTTTTATGTACCATTTATTTACTAACCATTCACTCCCTGTACTTGCTTCCCGACTCTCAGCGTACATCGTTACAGTTCATCATAACTTATTTCACCTGTAGCCTAATAAACTGCATGGTTTCCCGAGTCATAGGAAGAGGAACACACACCATATAAATTTACAGTACCAGTTGTTACTTTCCCCAGTTTCTGTGTTGTGGGTTTGTAAGTGTGTATTTCAGAAAATGGCTTCCTGGATCCCTAAAGCAGCTGATTGGTCAGCCCCATCGCTGATTGGAGCTCTGACCCCTCCCTCTCGTCAGAGATACAGCTGTCTCTTCAATTACTAACTCCTTCTCCAGCTTGATAAAAGCCAGTGTTGCTTTGTCATGGAAGAGAGCTTCTTTTTAATGTCTTGTGTTGGCTATTGTGGAGGCGGAGAGTAAGTGGTTTAATATCTTTTTGTAGCCGCTTTTTGTAGCCGCTATGCGAATAGGACTTAGTGTTTTTGGTTAATGACATTTTTCACTTAAAGTTTTGGTAATCATTCTGTTTCATTTGTTCCTGGGGGGGAAGGGAAATGCACCTTGGCAGTGTTGAGGCCTGCGGGCCTACATAACCCGTAGTATTTAATCTGTCTCTGCACACTAGGTAAGACCTGGGCAGACCACCCCCTGAACTTTGTTTAGGGCACCAGGTTGGCTAAGAAGTGTGAAGTTAGGAGAGGGGGTGCTAACTTTTCATTTCTTTGCTTTGGTTCTGTCCAGCCCCTTTTCCCCACTTTACTGTGTTTAGGAATAATACATTCCCTGTAAACTGTATTTTTCCCTGCTTCTGTTGTCCTTCCCCGCATGGGGCGGCAGCGTAGCCTAGTGGTTAGAGCATTGGACTAGTAACCGGAAGGTTGTGAGTTCAAACCCCCGAGCTGACAAGGTACAAATCTGTCGTTCTGCCCCTGAACAGGCAGTTGTTCCCAGGCCGTCATTGAAAATAAGAATGTGTTCTTAACTGATTTGCCTGGTTAAATAAAGGTAAAATTAAAAAAGAAAATCTATGATCACATACTTATTCACTCCACGGGGAGTTGAGATGTAGCAGGGTGTTGCGTTCCCTCAAAGAGGCCTACGTAACACAGTCAAAAGTTTGGACACACCTACTCATTCAAGGGTTTATATTTTGATTTTTACAAATCAAAATATATTTTAGATTCTTCAAAGTTTGCCTTGATGACAGCTCCGCACACTCATGGCATTCTCTCAACTAGCTTCACCTGGAATGCTTTTCCAACAGTCTTGAATACCTTCCCACATATACTGAGCACTTGTTGGCTGCTTTCCCTTCACTCTGCTGTCCAACTCATTCCAAACCATCTTGATTGGGTTGAGGTCAGGTATTTTGATTCAGCACTCCATCACTCTCCTTCTTGGTCAAATAGCCCTTACACAGCCTGGAGGTGTGTTGGGTCATTGTCCTGTTGAAAAGCTCATTATAGTCCCACTAAGGGCAAAACAGATGGGATAGCGTATCGTTGAGGAATGCTGTGGTAGCTATGCTGGTTAAGTGTGCCTTGAATTTTAAATAAATTCACTGACGGTGAGTTTGACCATGAAGTCCTCATGAGAGCCAGTTTCATCATAGGGCTTAATGGCTTTTGCGACTGCACTTAAACTTTCGAAGGTCATGAAATTTTCCAAATTGACTGACCATGTTTTAAAAGTAATGATGGACGGTCATTTCTCTTTGCTTATTTGAGATGTTCTTACCATTTTACCACAGAAGGCTATCTTCTGTGTACAACCCCTACCTTGTCACAACACTACTGATTGGCTCAAACTCATTAACTAAAGAAATTCCACAAATTAAGGCACACCTATTAATTGTAATGCATTCCAGGTGACTACCTCATGAGGCTGGTTGAGAGAATGCCAAGAGTGTGCAAAGTTGTCATTAAGGAAAAAGGGTGGCTGCATTGCACAATCTCAAATATAAAATATTTTTTGTTTAACTCTTTTTTGGTTACATGACTCTATATGTGTTACTTCATAGTTTTGATGTATTCACTACTATTCTACAATGTAGAAAATAAATAACCCTTGAATGAGCAGGTGTGTTCAAACTTTTGACTGGTGCTGTATATCTCATGACTAAGTTTCTGCCACCATTTCTCGCATCATTAATTTTAACACAAAAAGATCCTTGTCAAACGAACAAATGATCTGTCTGCAATCTGCATGAACTACCAAACCTATCGTTTTCCATCACAGCTGTAATTATTTTTTTTTGTGTGTGTCTGACTTTACTCGGTTAAAGACTGGATGGAAACGTAGTTAGCTGACATTGATTCTAAATTTGGACATTGCAACAAATCTTGCATTACTTGTGTCATTATTTAGACACACAGTCTAGTGAACAACCATGACGTCATAACGAGGCGCATTATCACGGAACATGACGTAGACAAAAGGGAGATCAGATTGATTTCTAGATTTGTAAACACAGAACCAGATAATCACATCACAAAATTAAACCGTACTGTTTTCGTAATAATACCCAACAACTGGCGTCCATTTCAACTATCATACGATCGTTTTGCTGTTGAAGTCCCTCGGTGTGCGCATGCCAAATGGCGTAGTGCATGAGCAATCGAGAGGAAGTGGCGGGTGATCTGGGTCCGCACCTTTTCCGGTAACACAGCACCGCAACCGCTTTGACTGAACGACTGTAAGAGAGAGGCAAGAGCGGGGAGAATCAACCTGGGGACCGGGGGTTGCCGCAGTTGTAGGTAAGCTACCTATCACATTTTCCAACGCGACGCCTTTTGTGTAATCGTTTAAATGACATTGCGCGCTATTTTCAGGGTGGAACAGTGCACTTTTGACATAAGGGTAGCCGATTAAAGTTGTGCTCCGTCTGTCTGACACCCCTCCCTTTTCTGAATTGCTCTTGTGTTACAGGGAGAGAGAGAGGAAGAACGGAAAGTCGGATGAATCAATTACCTTTTGAGCATTCTAGACCTGGTTGTCCCGGCGAAGATACGACTGGGGGTGATCTTATTTGTCTCCGGTACAATGAACTCCCGAATAGAATCGTTATTTTGAATCCGCCGATTGGAATAAGGGCAAGGGGACAGCCGGCAGACAAGGAGGAAGTCGGAACTACTACGGGCTTTTGAGAGGGCCTACTTTCTTAAACGCAACTATTAGGCTATATTTTTGGTATTTCTTTCTACATTATTGAAAACACCAAGGTACGCACCGGGACCTGAAATTTAGATTCAAATGATATCTGGTTGCTAGGCCAATCGTTTGAATCAAAGGGACTGAATTATAGTGTTGTGGATTTTAAAAATATTTCCCCACCCTCTCAAGGCACCTAGACGTCAAATTCTCAACCACTTCAATTTCCCTTTGCACACACCTCATAGTTCCTAGTTATTTTCCGACAGCTGTTAAGGTAACGGAATATTTGTATCTTTCAGTGAATAATTGTCCATTGCTTGCCCGCCATTCTAGACACAAGAATATTTGGAACAGTCGTTTGTAAAAAGGATACGTGTGTCAACCTTCCGCTGATAGACTGTCACGTGGACGTCTGCTGTCAGGCAACCTGCTACCGCAATAGAAACGAAACCTGTAACTTTTTTAAAAATATCAATTTCTGCTCTCTTGAAATCATAGGGAAGCAATTTAGATTTTTTTCCTAAGGAAGTGGATGTTCATGCACATCCTACAATATGGGGAAAATGCTCTCAAAGATCTTTGGCAACAAGGAGATGAGGATATTGATGCTTGGACTTGATGCTGCTGGCAAGACCACCATTCTCTACAAGCTGAAGCTGGGCCAGTCCGTCACCACCATTCCCACTGTCGGCTTCAACGTTGAGACGGTAACCTACAAAAACGTGAAGTTCAACGTGTGGGACGTCGGGGGCCAGGACAAGATCCGACCGCTGTGGAGGCACTACTACACCGGCACCCAGGGTCTCATCTTCGTGGTGGACTGTGCCGACAGGGACCGGATCGACGAGGCCCGCCAGGAGCTCCACCGGATCATCAACGACCGGGAGATGCGAGACGCCATCATCCTGATCTTCGCCAATAAGCAGGACCTGCCCGACGCCATGAAGCCCCACGAGATCCAGGAGAAGCTGGGCCTGACCCGGATCAGGGATAGGAATTGGTACGTTCAGCCATCGTGTGCTACCACCGGTGATGGACTATACGAGGGTCTGACCTGGCTCACCTCCAATTACAAATCTTAATGTTCATCACTTCTATGTTCAGCCTGGACTGTTTAGTTACAACAAGCAAAAAAAGAAGTGAAATGAACAAGAGATGGAAAAAAAAATTACAAGCTGAGGCAATTAATGAATAATATGACTTCTCAGATGATTAAATGAAAAGTTTGATTCTACTTTTTTTTCTTTTGATAATGACTTCCCTATAACCCACGTTTTCTTTATAAACAAAAATACTATTGTTTTGGCTGGCTTTTCTTTCATACCTTTTCCAGGCCTTGGCTCTGTAATATACTTCGCTCACGTTCTTGTCACTCAATACTTTACTTTCAGAAGCTCTGAAAGATGCATATTCAAAAACAAAATCTCTTGTATGATGTTTTGGGGGATGGCAGGGTTCTATAGATACATTAGACAGCCTTTTCATACAGTATTCTCATTCTCAACTTCCACCCAAAAGATGGCAAATGCCCCTTTTGAGGATGTTACCCATTCATATCTGTGCTGGAAACAAAGGGGCAGCATCAGCATATCAGTTCAACTGCCACCATGTTTTTTTTTTTATAATTAAGATGGTGTATTATGGACATGTAAGGACCTAATGAAGAAGTACTTTTTTCACAGTTGATTGATTGTAAAAAAAAATTTTTTGCTGAGATTGAAGAAAATGTGTTGGCACGTAACTCCTTAAACAGTGATTCCATCCAGGATGTCTGCTAGGGAATTTTTCTAAAAAGACACTATATGGATGCTGGAGTATATGGAAACTGACATGGATGGATATTGTTGTATTTTTGTTCTGTTTTCGGATCAGAATCTTTTACCACTGATCTCGTTTTGCCTCTTCTTCCAAGCGCTTCCATTTGCAGTTCTGGCTGGCTTTTGCGAAGCCCTGAGTTTATAGGTGCACCAACAGACTGACAGCATGGCGGAAAGCACACTCATAGCTGAGTCTGCACTGTAGGTGGGGGGGACTACCCTATCCATGAGAGGATGGGAAGACACATACTATAGGCCCCTTGACTAAAAGTGCATTCTTGATTGACTCTTGGACCCCAGTAAGTTTACTTTCCCCCACCACCACCACCACCATACCACTTCAATGGTGCTCTGCTCTCCAGTAACTGGGGCCTTTGCGCTGCTCATTCACATTAGCTGTACAGCTCGTGTCAGGCAAGACTGTACTTTCTGGTCAGTATAGATAAATGCTTTGTTTTATTTTTTTGTTCAATTTGCTATGCTGACTAAATAATAAAGATATCCAGATCAACATGGAAGTGGAGCTTTTTCAATATGATGCCTGCAACACAAGTTGATTAACATGTACATGCTTAAACTAATTTGAATGTCACGAAAGAGGAAGTAAAATTTGGCTGTTAAAAAAATTGTTGTGTGAACTGTGAAGTCTGTTTGGTGTGTTTCCGTTGTGCTCTTTCATGGCATGAGTCACAGGCTTTGAATAAGTGATGAGATCTCTGGTTTCGGGTTGTGATTGTCAGGTAGCTTAGACCTTACTTTCAAGGCCTCTTATGTATCCCATAGTCCATTAGAATACTGTAGTAGGAGTCTCTGGTGTATTTAACCCAAAGTGCTTTTTGACATTTAGGGATGTGTAAGCAAATCATGCCCAAGCTGTTTTTCTTTTGTGAATTTGTAAGGGGTTATAGTCAAACTCAGTTTCTAAAATACATTTTCACACTTGAAGTTGAAGAAAGTTAGTCCTTAAGTTGGTGTTGGTTTGAACGTAGAAGACTGCTGACAGATTGAACCCCACCACCTTGTCTATTAGCCTCAAATGGCCACAGGTTGAGAGACATTGACTGGATGGAACTGACTGACACCTGTCTACTTGTGTACAGAGATGGTAGATAAAATTTTTTTTTACATATATTTTTTTAATGGGTCACTCAAAGCCTTGTCCTCATGAACAAACAAAACACAGTGAATTTGAGTATGTACGTTGATATTTTCAATTGTATACATTCACAAAAGTAAATAATACATAAGGCAAGGGAAAAAGGTTGGTCACATTTGAACATGCCCTTAGTTGCTAAAAGTAAGTTACTGTTTTGGCAAGTGTACCGTAATGCGTTTGTGTTCACACCAATGAAAACCTGCTTGGCGTCTCGGTTGGAGAGTGATGTCATCCTTCATGCTCATGTGACCCGTAGGGGGTGTCAGCCACACTAAAGGCCCCAGCCAGCCTGGCTGGCAGCTTGCCCTGGGTAAACTATGCCCTTAGGTACAGATCTAGGATCGGTTTACCCGCTCCCAAATCCTAACATTAACAATTAGAGTGGGGGAATAAGAAAACTGACATTAGATAAGTGTCTATGGACAAGTTCATCCCCAAAAACAGAGAGGGAGGGTGAAGTATTGGTCTGACATCAGTGACTGAAGGCAGAAAATGCTCGAGGGAGACGCATGTCAGTGTGATCGTTGTTTGAGGTGGGGCACAGTTGTTCCAGAGCGTGCAGTCAGCCAAATGTTAAGCTTCAGTTTAGCGCTTATAGATGAGCGCGTATATGAACGTTCAGTGGGACCTTTATGATAAAGGGGGAAAAAACGATGAGCAGGTTAAGGTATTACATATTTGCCATTTCGTATGCAGTTTGTACAAATGTATTACCACACAATAATCCAGCAGCTAGTGCCCAGCCCTTATGGGTCTCAGTGAAGGAATGCCTTTCTCTGATGAAATGGAGGTATGGCTACAGTGTTGGCTAATGTGTTGTTTGTTCTGCGTTTGTTGGTTTGGAGTTTGACCAGGCTATCGCTGTGTTGTAATCGACTTCCCTGTGACCCGGGCAGGCTGGACGAAGGACGTGTAGTTAAACTGAAATCCACACTAGGGAGGTCAAATGGAGCTGCCTGCTATCTCCTCAAGACCGCTGCGCCACTTGGGATGGTTCAAAAGCACCGCATCACAGTGCTAGAGGTGTCACTACAGACCCTGGTTCGATCCTGGGCTTTATCACAACCAGCCTTGATCGGGAGTGCCATAGGGCGGCGCACAATTGGCCCAGCGTCATCCGGGTTAGGCCGTCATTGTAAGATAAGAATTAGTTCTTAACTGACTTGCCTAGTTCAATAAAATATCAAATCAAATCTGCTTTCACCACAGATGCTTTTACAACGGTCTTTAAACGCAACTCAATTCTAGAGACAAAAGTAAAACATCTCCACTCTCGCTGTATGGCAAATGTTTGAATAAGCAGTGTCTCCATTTGCTTGGTATGCAAACTAGAGATCGCAGCATACACAGTGAGGGGAGTTGAACTCGGGCTGTGTTTCAATCGACTAATGTGGCTTACGCTCCGCTCTTCCTCTCTGTACCTTCATTTTCATTGGAAATCATCAGAAAACATTGGAGACCATGTTGAATGCTGAGCTGGACACTGCTTTCACCAGTCTATCTCACATCAGCAAAGACAGAGCGGAGATGAGGAGAAGAAGCCATTCTAGACCATGGAGACTCAGCCATGTAGTGTTTAATTAAGAGAGGCTCAGAAGTCTCTCTTCAGCTGTCACTGCACTCTGGCAGATCTAAAATAAATAGCCAACAGCTAACAGTTAGTGCTATCTGGGATTCTTGGGACGTCCATATCCTAAACCCTAACCTTAACCCCTACACTTTACCATTTTACATTTCAACTTCAAATGGGGTAACATCAGTGTTGGGACATCCCAAGGATCCCGGATAGCACCGACCAATAGTGAACATCCTCTGCTGTCATTCTCACCTGTAGCCACACGTTAAACTCAACCGTTTGTGTTCTGCTGCGTTCAGTATGGCTTTTGAACTTTAAGACTTAGACCTTCATGATAAAGACCTCTTCGTGAAGCTAGTAGACACATGTAGTTAGTTACATACCTGCCACATTTACACATTGAAGCTATATTCCCTGCTTTTCTGGTTCTACATTTTTTTACAGCAAGATTAGGGGAACTACTATTGAATAACTCACTTTCCTCTAATGTCTTAAAGATGAGTTTAGAAGTGAAAGTTATTTGAGGCATGTGCAGTTGAAGTCGGAAGTTTACATACACCTTAGCTAAATACATACGTAAATTTCACAATTCCTGACATTTAATCCTTGTAAACATTCCCTGTCTTAGATCAGTTAGGATCACCACTTCATTTTAAGAAGGTGAAATGTCAGAATAATAGAGGAGAGAAGGATTTATTTGAGCTTTTATTTCTTTCATCACAATCCCAGTAGATCAGAAGTTTACATACACTAAATTAGTATTTGGTAGCATTGCCTTTAAATTGTTTAATTTGGGTCAAATGTTTCAGGTAGCCTTCCACAAGCTTCCCACAATAAGTTGGGTGAATTTAGGCCCATTCCTCCTGACAGAGTGGGTGTAACTAAGTCAGGTTTGTAGGCCTCCTTGCTCGCACACGCTTTTTCAGTTCTGCCCACAAATGTTCTATAGGATTGAGGTCAGGGCTTTGTGATGCCCACTACAATACCTTAACTTTGTTGTCCTTAAGCCATTTTGCCACAACTTTGGAAGTATGCTTGGGGTCATTGTCCATTTTGAAGACCCATTTGCGACTAAGCTTTAACTGACTGACTGATGTCTTGAGATGTTGCTTCAATATATCCACATAATTTTCCGCCTCATGATGCCATCTATTTTGTGAAGTGCACCAGTCTCTCCTGCAGCAAAGCACCCCCACAACATGATGCTGCCACCCCCTTGCTTCACGGTTGGGATGGTGTTCTTCAGTTTGCAAGCCTCCCATTTTTCCTCCAAACATAACGATGGTCATTATGGCCAAAACATTATATTTTTGTTTCATCAGACCGGAGGACATTTCTCCAAATAGTACGATCTTTGTCCTCATGTGCAGTTGCAAACCGGAGTCAGGCTTTTTTTATGGTGGTATTGGAGCAGTGACTTCTTCCTTTGGCATTTGGAAATTGCTCCCAAGGATGAACCAGACTTGTGGTCTACCATATTTTTTCTGAGTTTTGGCGGATTTCATTTGATTTTCACATGATGTCAAGCAAAGAGGTACTGAGTTTGAAGGTAGGCCTTGAAATACATCCACAGGTACACCTCCAATTGACTCAAATTATGTCAATTAGCCTATCAGAAGCTTCTAAAGCCATTACATCATTTTCTGGAATTTTCCAAGCTGTTTAAAGACACACTCAACTTAGTGTATGTAAACCTCTGATCCACTGGAATTGTGATACAATGAATTAATCTGTCATGTTTGTCATTTATTATCATGTCTTGTCCCTGTGCTCCCCATTCTATTCGTTTCCCTCTGCTGGTCTTATTAGGTTCTTTCCCTCTTTCTATCCCTCTCTCTCCCCCTCCCTCTCTCACTCTCTCGCTCTCTCTTCTCTCTATCGTTCCGTTCCTGCTCCCAGCTGTTCCTATTCCCCTAATCATCATTTAGTCTTCCCACACCTGTTCCCGATCCTTTCCCCTGATTAGAGTCCCTATTTCTTCCTTTGTGTTCCGTTCCTGTCCTGTCGGTTCCTTGTTTAGAATTCACCGTGCTGTGATTGTGTATCGCCCTGTCCTGTCGTGTTTTTGCCTTCATCAGATGCTGCGTGTGAGCAGGTGTCTCTGTCAGCTACGGCCTGCGCCTACCCGAAGCGACCTGCAGTCTGTGGCCGCTTCTCCTGTTATTCCCTCTACAGACTAGAGGATTTCTGTTATTCCCTGTTTGGACATTTCCTGTTAAGGATTCAGGATTTGTCGTTTTCTGTTTGGACTTGAATAAACTCTGTTTCTGTTAAGTCGCTTTTGGGTCCTCTTTCACCTGCATGACAGAAGGAACCGACCAAGGAATGGACCCAGCGACTTCAGACGCTCGTTACACTGCCGTCGAGATCCAAGGAGCCATGCTCGGCAGACACGAGCAGGAATTGTCTGCTGCTCGCCATGCCGTGGAGAACCTGGCCGCTCAGGTTTCCGACCTCTCTGGACAGTTCCAGAGTCTACGTCTCGTGCCACCTGTGACTTCCTGGCCTGCCGAGCCTCCAGAACCTAGGGTTAATAACCCACCTTGCTACTCCGGGCAGCCCACTGAGTGCCGCTCCTTTCTCACGCAGTGTGAGATTGTGTTCTCTCTCCAACCCAACACATACTCTAGAGAGAGAGCTCGGGTTGCTTACGTCATTTCACTCCTTACTGGCCGGGCTCGAGAATGGGGCACAGCTATCTGGGAGGCAAGGGCTGATTGCTCTAACAAGTTCCAGAACTTTAAAGAGGAGATGATTCGGGTTTTTGACCGTTCAGTTTTTGGTGGGGAGGCTTCTAGGGTCCTGGCTTCCTTATGCCAAGGTGAACGGTCCATAACGGATTATTCTATTGAGTTTCGCACTCTTGCTGCCTCTAGTGAGTGGAACGAGCCGGCGCTGCTCGCTCGTTTTCTGGAGGGACTCCACGCAGTGGTTAAGGATGAGATTCTCTCCCGGGAGGTTCCTTCAGATGTGGACTCTTTGATTGCTCTCGCCATCCGCATAGAACGACGGGTAGATCTTCGTCACCGGGCTCGTGGAAGAGAGCTCGCATCAACGGTGTTTCCCTGCTCCGCATCGCAACCATCTCCTCCTCTGGCTTTGAGACTGAGCCCATGCAGCTGGGAGGGATTCGCATCTCGACTAAGGAGAGGGAACGGAGGATCACCAACCGCCTGTGCCTCTATTGCGGAGTTGCTGGACATTTTGTTAATTCATGTCCAGTAAAAGCCAGAGCTCATCTGTAAGCGGAGGGCTACAGGTGAGCGCAACTACTCAAGTCTCTCCATCAAAATCCTGTACTACTTTGTCGGTCCATCTACGCTGGACCGGTTCGGGTGCTACATGTAGTGCCTTGATAGACTCTGGGGCTGAGGGTTGTTTCATGGACGAAGCATGGGTTCGGAAACATGACATTCCTTTCAGAGAGTTAGAGAAGCCTACGCCCATGTTCGCCTTAGATGGTAGTCATCTTCCCAGTATCAGATTTGAGACACTACCTTTAACCCTCACAGTATCTGGTAACCACAGTGAGACTATTTCTTTTTTGATTTTCCGTTCACCGTTTACACCTGTTGTTTTGGGTCATCCCTGGCTAGTATGTCATAATCCTTCTATTAATTGGTCTAGTAATTCTATCCTATCCTGGAACGTTTCTTGTCATGTGAAGTGTTTAATGTCTGCCATCCCTCCCATTTCTTCTGTCCCTACTTCTCAGGAGGAACCTGGCGATTTGACAGGAGTGCCGGAGGAATATCATGATCTGCGCACGGTCTTCAGTCGGTCCCGAGCCAACTCCCTTCCTCCTCACCGGTCGTATGATTGTAGTATTGATCTCCTTCCGGGGACCACTCCTCCTCGAGGTAGACTATACTCTCTGTCGGCTCCCGAACGTAAGGCTCTCGAGGATTATTTGTCTGTGTCTCTTGACGCCGGTACCATAGTGCCTTCTTCCTCTCCGGCCGGGGCGGGGTTCTTTTTTGTTAAGAAGAAGGACGGTACTCTGCGCCCCTGCGTGATTATCGAGGGCTGAATGACATAACGGTTAAGAATCGTTATCCGCTTCCCCTTATGTCATCAGCCTTCGAGATTCTGCAGGGAGCCAGGTGCTTTACTAAGTTGGACCTTCGTAACGCTTACCATCTCGTGCGCATCAGAGAGGGGGACGAGTGGAAAACGGCGTTTAACACTCCGTTAGGGCATTTTGAGTACCGGGTTCTGCCGTTCGGTCTCGCCAATGCGCCAGCTGTTTTTCAGGCATTAGTTAATGATGTTCTGAGAGACATGCTGAACATCTTTGTTTTTGTCTATCTTGACGATATCCTGATTTTTTCTCCGTCACTCGAGATTCATGTTCAGCACGTTCGACGTGTTCTACAGCGCCTTTTAGAGAATTGTCTCTACGTAAAGGCTGAGAAGTGCTCTTTTCATGTCTCCTCCGTTACTTTTCTCGGTTCCGTTATTTCCGCTGAAGGCATTCAGATGGATTCCGCTAAGGTCCAAGCTGTCAGTGATTGGCCCGTTCCAAGGTCACGTGTCGAGTTGCAGCGCTTTTTAGGTTTCGCTAATTTCTATCGGCGTTTCATTCGTAATTTCGGTCAAGTTGCTGCCCCTCTCACAGCTCTTACTTCTGTCAAGACGTGTTTTAAGTGGTCCGGTTCCGCCCAGGGAGCTTTTGATCTTCTAAAAGAACGTTTTACGTCCGCTCCTATCCTCGTTACTCCTGACGTCACTAGACAATTCATTGTCGAGGTTGACGCTTCAGAGGTAGGCGTGGGAGCCATTCTATCCCAGCGCTTCCAGTCTGACGATAAGGTTCATCCTTGCGCTTATTTTTCTCATCGCCTGTCGCCATCTGAGCGCAACTATGATGTGGGTAACCGTGAACTGCTCGCCATCCGCTTAGCCCTAGGCGAATGGCGACAGTGGTTGGAGGGGGCGACCGTTCCTTTTGTCGTTTGGACAGACCATAAGAACCTTGAGTACATCCGTTCTGCCAAACGACTTAATGCCCGTCAAGCTCGTTGGGCGTTGTTTTTCGCTCGTTTCGAGTTTGTGATTTCTTACCGTCCGGGTAGCAAGAACACCAAGCCTGATGCCTTATCCCGTCTGTTTAGTTCTTCTGTGGCTTCTACTGATCCCGAGGGTATTCTTCCTTATGGGCGTGTTGTCGGGTTAACAGTCTGGGGAATTGAAAGACAGGTTAAGCAAGCACTCACGCACACTGCGCCGCGCGCTTGTCCTAGTAACCTCCTTTTCGTTCCTGTTTCCACTCGTCTGGCTGTTCTTCAGTGGGCTCACTCTGCCAAGTTAGCTGGTCATCCCGGTGTTCGAGGCACTCTTGCGTCTATTCGCCAGCGCTTTTGGTGGCCGACTCAGGAGCGTGACACGCGCCGTTTCGTGGCTGCTTGTTCGGACTGCGCGCAGACTAAGTCGGGTAACTCTACTCCTGCCGGTCGTCTCAGACCGCTCCCCATTCCTTCTCGACCATGGTCTCACATCGCCTTAGACTTCATTACCGGTCTGCCTTTGTCTGCGGGGAAGACTGTGATTCTTACGGTTGTCGATAGGTTCTCTAAGGCGGCACATTTCATTCCCCTCGCTAAACTTCCTTCCGCTAAGGAGACGGCACAAATCATTATTGAGAATGTATTCAGAATTCATGGCCTCTCGTTAGACGCCGTTTCAGACAGAGGCCCGCAATTCACGTCACAGTTTTGGAGGGAGTTCTGTCGTTTGATTGGTGCGTCCGTCAGTCTCTCTTCCGGGTTTCATCCCCAGTCTAACGGTCAAGCAGAGAGGGCCAATCAGACGATTGGTCGCATACTACGCAGCCTTTCTTTCAGAAACCCTGCGTCTTGGGCAGAACAGCTCCCCTGGGCAGAATACGCTCACAATTCGCTTCCTTCGTCTGCTACCGGGTTATCTCCGTTTCAGAGTAGTCTGGGTTACCAGCCTCCTCTGTTCTCATCCCAGCTTGCCGAGTCCAGCGTTCCCTCCGCTCAAGCGTTTGTCCAACGTTGTGAGCGCACCTGGAGGAGGGTGAGGTCTGCACTTTGCCGTTACAGGGCACAGACGGTGAGAGCCGCCAATAAACGCAGGATTAAGAGTCCAAGGTATTGTTGCGGCCAGAGAGTGTGGCTTTCCACTCGCAACCTTCCTCTTACGACAGCTTCTCGTAAGTTGACTCCGCGGTTCATTGGTCCGTTCCGTGTCTCCCAGGTCGTCAATCCTGTCGCTGTGCGACTGCTTCTTCCGCGACATCTTCGTCGCGTCCATCCTGTCTTCCATGTCTCCTGTGTTAAGCCCTTTCTTCGCACCCCGTTCGTCTTCCCTCCCCCTCCCGTCCTTGTCGAGCGCACCTATTTACAAGGTACATAAGATCATGGACATGCGTTCTCGGGGACGGGGTCACCAATACTTAGTGGATTGGGAGGGTTACGGTCCTGAGGAGAGGAGTTGGGTTCCGTCTCGGGACGTGCTGGACCGTTCACTCATCGATGATTTCCTCCGTTGCCGCCAGGATTCCTCCTCGAGTGCGCCAGGAGGCGCCGGTGAGTGGGGGTACTGTCATGTTTGTCATTTATTATCATGTCTTGTCCCTGTGCTCCCCATTCTATTCGTTTCCCTCTGCTGGTCTTATTAGGTTCTTTCCCTCTTTCTATCCCTCTCTCTCCCCCTCCCTCTCTCACTCTCTCGCTCTCTCTTCTCTCTATCGTTCCGTTCCTGCTCCCAGCTGTTCCTATTCCCCTAATCATCATTTAGTCTTCCCACACCTGTTCCCGATCCTTTCCCCTGATTAGAGTCCCTATTTCTTCCTTTGTGTTCCGTTCCTGTCCTGTCGGTTCCTTGTTTAGAATTCACCGTGCTGTGATTGTGTATCGCCCTGTCCTGTCGTGTTTTTGCCTTCATCAGATGCTGCGTGTGAGCAGGTGTCTCTGTCAGCTACGGCCTGCGCCTACCCGAAGCGACCTGCAGTCTGTGGCCGCTTCTCCTGTTATTCCCCTCTACAGACTAGAGGATTTCTGTTATTCCCTGTTTGGACATTTCCTGTTAAGGATTCAGGATTTGTCGTTTTCTGTTTGGACTTGAATAAACTCTGTTTCTGTTAAGTCGCTTTTGGGTCCTCTTTCACCTGCATGACATAATCTGTGAAATAATCTTTCTGTAAACAATTGTTTGACAAATGATTTGTGTCATAGACAAAGTAGATGTCCTAACCGACTTGCCAAAACTATAGTTTGTTAACAAGAAATTTGTGGAGTGGTTGAAAAACGAATCTTAATGACTCCAACCTAAGTGTATGTAAACTTCCGATTTCAACTGTATGTAGTTAGTAAAGACAAACCTGCTTGGGTTTTGCCGGGTGGATTTAGCCCTGAGCCAAACTATTGTCTGCCGCAGGGTAGGGGTGAACCGATCTATTGCATTCGTTTGGAGGGTGTGAACTCCAGCATTACTGTTTAAATGGACCTTGTTACCAGTTCCCTGTAATTGGTTTACTCAGGCCTCCTCCCTGATATTAATCTTACTGCTGCTGTGTTGAACCACACACATGCACGCACGCACACACACACTCAACAATTCTTCCTTGAACAAAACAGAACTGTTCATTCATAGACAGTGTTACTTTGGTTATTCATGATTTATTATATTGTACTGGAGTATACATTTTCAATCCAAAAATACAGGCTATTAAGGGGATGTTCGTTGCGTTCATTGTAGTTACAAATAAGTGTTCATGACGTTCATCCGGGTCTATTTGCACATCTGGGGCCTACCTGTGAAACGACACACACACAAACGCACACCCACATGAACCCCCAACCCCACACCAGCATTAACCAAGCAGCAGTTGAGACAAGACACACCTCTACCGGATTCTGTTTCATACTCAAACACGTATCTTTTCTGAATCTTCTAGCTGAACTCCTTCGAGTTTGCATTTGGTATACCTTTCTATCCCTTTGTGTACCCAGAGCTCTAGTTTGTGTCTTTCTATAGAACAAGGAACTGGAATTCTCAACTCAAGTGAAAGGAGAAGTGTTACCAGCGTTGGGTCCTTGGAACAGCGACGTAACGAAATTAAACTCCCATTGACAGAATATCACCTTGATTTATTCCATTGCGTCAAACAGCGAATACATCAAGATTGTATTCAATGAGTTTGGATGAGCTCTTCGTTAGTATAGACGTGCCTGTACACATCTGTTTGCATGTGTGTTTGAAGTGGATCATGTAAATATGTACCACGTCTACCAGGGCCTAGCATAAACTGGTTGTGGTGTCCCGACAAGTTCTCTAAAACACTTTGAGGACCACCAACACTGTGTGGACAGTGAGAAGTTGGATGTAAACTAGGTCTCTGGATCTCCAAATATTACATTGTCAACATTTGAGGGTAACGGATGATGGAAAAATAAACGCTTTACATGGATCATTATCATTCCCTTGCTTCAAGTTTGACATTAGGGAAGTTAGAGGTTAGAGGTTACTGTTGGCTGTTCTATTATTTTATTTTTTTACATAGTATCTATCCCTTTCAATTATGTCCCAACCTTTAACTCTATCATTCTTAGAGACACGCAGCAATCTGATGTGTAAAACATCAAACAGAAAGAACTTAGTATCAGAATCAGTGGGAAGGAAGGCCTATTGTATGGTGACAGGCACATATACCGAGACTCCACCTTCAGGTAGTCTGCTCAATGAATAGTAATTATCTGCCTCCTCTACTCCCCTGACATCCTGTTCGGGAGCAACAGCAGACAGCATCTTACTGTCTAACATATGAGACAAGAACTAAGCAAATACCCTGAAAACTCTAAATTAATTCCTTTCTCCTCATCTCCTTTCCATTATCCGTAGCCTTGAGCGTGGAATCGGACGGCAAAGTCACAAGATAGGTGAAATATTTCACCTATACCCAGTGTTTTTTTTATATAACTGCAGATGAAAGACAGGAAGCCACTTTAGTCTAATGAGACACACACACACACAGTCTGGTCAGCTGTGGATGCTTTACACAGCTCTATAAAACAACCATGCTGTGCTTTAACAGAGTCACTCAGCCTTGAGGCTGCAACTAGCCTCTTTAGAAAATGTCACAGAGAGCTTTTCCCTTTGACCATATGCAAACAATTATACAGGGCCTAGAGGACGTAGTGCATCTGGTGGCAGTATGTTGAGGCAAGGATGCATCCCCTGGCCCTCTAAAACAGGATGTGATGCGAGCTGCCAGACCTAAATGAATGTGAGAGGAATCGGAGACCTGTTCATATTAATTACAAAATGTACCTTTCCGTTCTAGCTTCCTTGGGCTGCGTTTACACAGGCAGCCCAATTCTGATATTTCTTCCACAAATTGGTCTTTTGACCAATCACTTCAAATCTTTTCACATCAGATCTTTTTCAGAGCTTATCTGATTGGTCACAATACCAATTAGTGAACAAAAATATCAGAATTGGTCTGCCTGTGTAAACGCAGTCTTGGAGTCACTGATCACCCGATTGGTTAGGTGAACACAATGCTTATCCAATCATGCTGAGTGATTACTTCCAGGGAAGGGAGGAAGGACAGATGTATTTTTTGAAGTGTTGTTATTAAAGGTCCTAAATATAAAAGAAATGATGTGTTTCCTGTTCCCCTATGCAGTTTCACAGGAAGCTTCACTCTTTTATGTTGGTCCTAAGGGAGCCCAATCTTGATTCTCCACCTCTGGCTCAGGTGCACCTTCAGTGTAGGGTACAGTATAAAACATTGGATCAATCCAATGCTACAGAGGAAATGAGCCAAAGAGGGGACTTGGAATTAGGCTGCTGTGAGGTCCAGAGACAGTACTATGATATCAACCCTTACTTCTACTAAAAGACAGACATTCTCTAATCTACTTGAGTACTTCTGAAAATAAAACAATCAAAGCCACAGTTGGGAATTACTCGATCCAGATCCAATATATCAGTCCAGTTTTGTGTTTGTTAATTGGCAAAGTGACTGCAATTATGCGGAAGGAGTTTAAGAGGAATTCTGCCACCTCAGCAAGACCATGAGGAATGGTGTAATCAGCCGACTATAATCCTCTGCACACACACACACACACACACACACACACACACACACACACACACACACACACACACACACACACACACACACACACACACACACACACACACACACACACACACACACACACACACACACACACACACACACACACACACACACACACATACGCATTGACCCTTGGTTGACTAGCCTGTGTTCAGTACTCAATAGGAGAGAGGGATAATGAGTGGAGTCAGGAGGCGGGCTTGTACATAATGTGACATAAATCAATATGTGAAGTGAGACTAATTAATAACGTTATATTATGCTATATCATATTCACAGCGATTCCCTTCATCCCAATAACACTAATACACTCAAAGACCAACTAAAGTGACTTTATTATTGTTGTTTTCAGATCTCTGCCACTTGGATTATAGCGATGGAGGCTTCTATTCACTATGAATGGAATTATTGATACTGTGGAACTGAGAACAGGAAGTCAATTACTCTAAATGTCGCTTTCCCTGTGGTCTATCCACAAACACACACACACTCACACACACCTGCTGCAGACAGACCCTCACATAAACACTGCTGTAAATAGCCTGGACACACACACACACACACACACACACACACACACACACACACACACACACACACACACACACACACACACACACACACACACACACACACACACACACACACACACACACACACACACACACACACACACACACACACACACACAGTCCCCAGTCTGTTTCTCCCAGCTGACTCTAGCCTAGTCTGCAGTTGTTGTCCCACAGGCATGGCTGGTGATGACCCAGGGGATTCTTACATTCCATACAATACTGGCTGTTTTCCTAGATGGAATGCAACAGTGCTGTGATGTCTTTGTTGAGAGGTAGAGAACATTTTCGAGGTCACTCAGATACAGTATCTTCAACGCAGAGTAAGAAATATCTTGTTATATCTTGTTTTTGTTATGGAACTAACTACTGTGTATTGGTAGTTGCTATCTGTCTGTTATGGAAACATGTTATGGAGAGTTTGTTGGCTAGCCACAGGTCCTTTTTAACCACAAGGATATTTGTCTGTCTCAGTGTGTGAGCTCATTGCCCCCATCACATTGGCAGCTCTTACTTTCCCCTAGATGTCAATATAGTAAATGGTCACATTGAAGACCACAGATTTTAAATTCCAGACATGTTTACAGAGTAACGCATTAAAACACACAGTTTTATCATTTCAAGGCAGCAGTTTCCACTGCTGTATACTCTCTCTTGTTTCAGGGTTATTAAGTAAATCTTTATACAGTAGAAGGACACTAAACCATGTTAGTGCCATTCCACGAGAGTCACTTTGATTGAACACGTGTGTGTATTGACATGCTTCTCGTTGCTTTAAAGATCGGCTCGCGCCGGTCACGTCTGCTGTGGGATCAAAGGTTGTTTCTGTAACTTCACCGAGCACTGGAGTGAAACTGCTGCTCTTCACAACTGTCACAAAGCTGTTTCCTTTTGGCTCTAGTCCTCCTCCTTTCACCCCCTCTTTTTTTCCTTCACTCTATGCTTTCTGTCTCTCTCTCTCTTTCTCTCTCTCTTATTCTGTCTGAAAGGACTTTGTGTGTGTGTGCGTATGTGGATGCGTGCGTGCCTGTTTGTGAGCATATGTACTTCTGTGGCCTATTGTCTATAATAAATAATTATGAAATACCAATCAACGGCATAATTGTTTTTGTAAAATTACACTAAACAATTACATTTCCTTGTGTAGCCTGTAGAGGAGCCTGTTGTCTGTGGGCCCATATAGAACGATAAACCTTGAAGAATCTACTGAGCCATCTGCTATATAATGACTGCTCTTTGCGGGAGACTGACGTTGCTCAGCAAGGGCCACTCACACATACATACAAACAGACAAATGACTCATCATATCAACTGAACTACTGACAACTCATATAACCCTCCATATCATATCACCTGAACTACTGACAACACATATAACCCTCCATATCATATCACCTGAACTACTGACAACACATATAACCCTCCATATCATATCAGCTGAACTACTGACAACACATATAACCCTCCATATCATATCAGCTGAACTACTGACAACACATATAACCCTCCATATCATATCAGCTGAACTACTGACACACATATAACCCTCCATATCATCTGAACTACTGACACACATATAACCCTCCATATCATATCAGCTGAACTACTGACAACACATATAACCCTCCATATTATATCAGCTGAACTACTGACAACACATATAACCCTCCATATCATATCAGCTGAACTACTGACAACACATATAACCCTCCATATCAGCTGAACTACTGACAACACATATAACCCTCCATATCATATCAGCTGAACTACTGACAACACATATAACCCTCCATATCATCTGAACTACTGACACACATATAACCCTCCATATCATATCAGCTGAACTACTGACAATACATATAACCCTCCATATCATATCACCTGAACTACTGACAACACATATAACCCTCCATATCATATCAGCTGAACTACTGACAATACATATAACCCTCCATATCATATCACCTGAACTACTGACACACATATAACCCTCCATATCAGCTGAACTACTGACACACATATAACCCTCCATATCATATCAGCTGAACTACTGACAACACATATAACCCTCCATATCATATCACCTGAACTACTGACAACACATATAACCCTCCATATCATATCACCTGAACTACTGACACACATATAACCCTTCATATCAGCTGAACTACTGACACACATATAACCCTCCATATCATATCAGCTGAACTACTGACAACACATATAACCCTCCATATCATATCAGCTGAACTACTGACAACACATATAACCCTCCATATCATATCACCTGAACTACTGACAACACATATAACCCTCCATATCATATCACCTGAACTACTGACAACACATATAACCCTCCATATCATATCAGCTGAACTACTGACACACATATAACCCTCCATATCATCTGAACTACTGACAACACATATAACCCTCCATATCATATCAGCTGAACTACTGACAACACATATAACCCTCCATATCATATCAGCTGAACTACTGACACACATATAACCCTCCATATCATCTGAACTACTGACACACATATAACCCTCCATATCATATCAGCTGAACTACTGACAACACATATAACCCTCCATATCATATCAGCTGAACTACTGACAACACATATAACCCTCCATATCATATCAGCTGAACTACTGACAACACATATAACCCTCCATATCAGCTGAACTACTGACACACATATAACCCTCCATATCATATCAGCTGAACTACTGACACACATATAACCCTCCATATCATATCAGCTGAACTACTGACAACACATATAACCCTCCATATCATATCAGCTGAACTACTGACAACACATATAACCCTCCATATCATATCAGCTGAACTACTGACAACACATATAACCCTCCATATCATATCACCTGAACTACTGACAACACATATAACCCTCCATATCATATCAGCTGAACTACTGACAACACATATAACCCTCCATATCATATCAGCTGAACTACTGACAACACATATAACCCTCCAAATCATATAAAATGTGAAGGAACAGCCAAAAGCATCCAAAGCTCTGTTAGGTTAGTGAGCCCTCAGCCACGAGGTGAGAGCACTGCACTGCTAAATACTGTTACCTTTACTTTGTTTGCACTTGTTTCCCTGGTTATCACCTGACACCTGCTGTATGGCATGGGAGAGATGAGTGGGGACATAAGCATTAGACACTAGAAATTGAGTCTGCTAGGCATTTTGTAGAAGAGAAGTTAGTTAAATCAGAGGGGAATATTGAATCATTACTACTTCTCCCATAGTCTGCCAAATTAAGTCCCATTCATCATTCAGATCAGCCTTAGCAGCCAATAAATGAACCACAACCAGGAAACATATTGATGATGCATGTGGAGCATGATTCTCCGCCCAAAATATTTCAACCACCCCCCTTTCCAGAGCCATTACATAATTACTGTGTGTGTGTGTGAAAGAGAGAGAGGATGACAAAAATAATGTGAGATTGAGAAAGAGCGGGGGAATGTGTGATCTGTGTGTTTATGTTACGTATGACTGGTAGTTAAAACATGGTAGTAGTGAGTATATGCTTTGTGAGTATATGTGAGTATATGTGAGTATATGCTTTATGCTTTGCATGGGTGTGTCTGTAACTGTGTGTGTGTATAAAGGTGTGTTTCCAAAAACAAACTCTCCACTGGCTGCTCTGTGCTCTTGTTCTAGGACTGAAATAAATCTGCATCCAACAGTTGGCTGCATAGTGATAGCAAAAAGTAATGCATTCCTTACTATCACAATAATAAGGCACACAGTCAGATCTCAAATCATATCTCCAAATATGGTTCCCAGACAGTCTCTCTCTCTGTGACTCCACTCCTGGGTGCTATCTGCGTTCTACACTGTAGTCAAGGATTCCAATTCCACATTGAAGAATTATTGGGGTGACCAGAAAAAGAGATGTGGATCAATGTAAAAGTTTTTGGTGTCTGTTTGACATACCGTACATACAGCAGTTGACCTTTGTTAAGGGGTGGTTCATCAGTGGGCAGTGGCAATGGGGTGAAAACCCCTGTAATTCGATCCATTTTAATTAGACTCCTTTTACACAAAATCGCCTCCAATTCTGTGCATTGAAATGCCAGCCAGTGGATCTGGCCTCTTCTGTGTCTCTATTGAGATATACTGTATGTCACATATGTCATGTGGAGCCTGAACACATCATCTTGACTGAGTTTCCAGCTGGTGGGAAGAGAGGGGACAACTGATAGTGGACTACATGAAAAGAAGGGCCGAACACGCCCCAATTCATATCGAAGGGGCTGGAGGGGAGCGGGTCAAGAGTTTCAAGTTCCTTGGTGTCCACATTACCAACAAACTATCATTGTGCAAACTAGAGGTCTACCGATTAATCAGACAGGCCGATTAATTAGGGCAGATTTCAAGTTTTCATAACAATCGGAAATCGGTATTTTTGGGCGCCAATTTCCGTTTATTTAAAAAATAAAATTATATATTATTTAAAAAATAAAATTATATATATATACATATTTTTATACCTTTTATTTAACTAGGCAAGTCAGTTAAGAACACATTCCTATTTTCAATGACTGCCTCTAGGAACTGTGGGTTAACTGCCTTGTTCAGGGGCAGAACGACAGATTTTCACCTTGTCAGCTCAGGGGTTCCAATCTTGCAACCGTTCAGTTAACTAGTCCAACGCTCTAACCATTGCACTCCACAAGTAGCCTGCCTGTTACGCGAATGCAGTAGAAGCCAAGGTAAATTGATAGCTAGCATTAAACTTATCTTGTAAAAAACTATCAATCATAATCACTAGTTATAACTACTAATCCAATTTGGAAGGCAATATTAACCAGGTGAAATTGTGTCATTTCTCTTGCGTTCATTGCACGCAGAGTCAGGGTATATGCAACAGTTTGGGCAGCCTGACTCATTGCGAACTAATTTGCCAGAATTTTACGTAATTATGACATACATTGAAGGTTGTGCAATATAACAAGAATATTTACATTTAGGGATGCCACCCGTTAGATAAAATACCGAACGGTTCCGTATTTCTCTGAAATACTAAAAGTTTTGTTTTCGGATTGGATCATATTAATGACCAAAGGCTATTATTTCTGTGTGTTATTATGTTATAATTAAGTCTGATTTGATATAGCAGTCTGACTGAGCAGCAACAGGCCTGAAATCATTCATTCAAACAACACTTTTGTGTGTTTTGCCAGCAGCTCTTCACAAGCACAGCGCTGTTTATGACTTCAAGCCTATCAGCCTAATGGTGTCAGGACCCGGTTACGAACCCGGGTCTCCGGAGTGAGAAACAGTCACTTAACCAACTGAGCCACAAATAGTCGGCAGAACCCGGAAGATGAGGCAGACACAGCAGTACTTGAGACGGTGTATTTAATGAAGTAAAAAGTGAAGTTCTTCAGGAAAACATGTAACTCCACAACCTCTAAAGGAATTCCACAAGAACAAAGGTAATCCTCCAAGACAAAAAAGGTAAATCCACAAGGTGGAAGATAAAGCACAAAAAGCCTCAAAAGATACTCAAAAACAAACAAACAAGAACAAAAAACAGAATTCCACAAGAGAGTCCACCGGGATCAACAAGAGTTCACAGAGTACTAGGGCTGGGTGCTAACATACAAACACAGAGCAAAGAACTGAGGAAAACAAAGGGTTTAAATACAATCAGGGGAAATGAGGCACAGGTGCAAATAATAATGGGGATCAAGGGAAAACAAAAGGTCAAAAGGCACAATGGGGGCATCTAGTGACCAAAAACCGGAACAACCCTGGCCAAATCCTGACAAGTGGCTGGTGTAACCAATGTGAAATGGCTAGCTAGTTAGCGGGGTGTGCGCTAATACTGTTTCAAACGTCACTCGCTTTTAGATTTGGAGTAGTTATTCCCCTTGCGCTGCATCGCTGTGGAGCGATGGGTAACGATGCTTCGAGTGTGACTGTTGTCGATGTATTCCTGGTTCGAGCCCAGGTAGGGGGACGGAAGTTATACTGTTACACTGGCAATACTATAGTGCCTATAAGAACATCCAATAGTCAAAGGTATATTAAATACAAATGGTATAGAGAGAAATAGTCCTATAAATACTATATTAACTACAACCTAAAACCTCTTACCTTGGAATATTGAAGTCTCATGTTAAAAGGAACCACCAACTTTCATATGTTCTCATGTTCTGAGCAAGGAACTTCAACGTTAGCTTTTTTACATGGCACATATTGCACTCTTACTTTTGCATTATTTTAACCAAATTAAACATGTTTCACTATTTATTTGAGACTAAATTGATTTTTATTTATATATTATGTTAAGTTAACATAAAAGTGTTCATTCAGTATTGTTGTAATGGTCATTATTACAAATATATATATAAAAATCAACAGATTAATCGGTATCTGCTTTTTTTGGTCCTCCAATAATCGATATCGGCATTGAAAAATCATAATCGGTCGACCTCTAGTTCTTTGGGACAGTGAGGTGGCTAGGGATTGTCAATTCAACACAGCTATTTATGGTGATAAATACACCATATTTATTCCCTCACTGATATTTTGAAAACTTTTGGAACTTTGTGACAAGCACCGCCTTCCTGTGGCCAGAAGCAGACCTTGTTCTACCGAAGCGAACAGTCACTGAGTTTAAGCGACCAGTGAATTTCAGTTCTCTCTCGCTCTCTCGATGGCACACTATGGTATTTCACCCAGTAGATATGGGAATTGATCAAAATTGGCTTTGTTTTCGAATTCTTTGTGGATCTGTGTAATCTGAGGGAAGTATGTGTCTCTAATATTGTTCTCACACACACACACACACACACACACACACACACACACACACACACACACACACACACACACACACACACACACACACACACACACACACACACACACACACACACACACACACACACACACACACACACACACACACACACACACACACACACACACACACACACGGCGAGAGAGGGGAAGTGTGAGGTAGTTAGCAGTAGTCTGCTACCATTTGTCAAAGAAAATACATTGACCCAATGTAACTGTTGGATTTTGAATTTACAGAAATTAGTGAACATTTACAGATATTTCACAAAATTATATATTTTTTAAAGTACAGACAAGTATACAATGCTGTAGAATGTAGATGTGGGACTAATCCCCTGTGTGAAGCTAGCCACAATTTGTGGTTCGCCTTCAACATAAGTTCCCCATTGAAACTAATCCAAACGGATACAAATTGTGGAGTAATGCCATTGTTAGACTAGTGCAAATAAAAGGGTAGAGTGTTGTTATATAACTTCAAAATAAATACAATTAATTAATTTGACAAACAGCAAAATAACAGTTCAAATCCCATTGCTGATTTTAGACTGTATAATTGCAGTGCCCCACCTGTTTTGAGCTCCACTTGTTTAGCTATTTATTTTGGCATTAAGTCATGTCACATATCAGTTTGTAAACATGACAAAATATATAATAGAGTTAATAAAGCCGCATACAAACAACTTTTTTGCTTTCTTAAGGCAGCTCCAAATTGCCGCTGTTTCAGCCTAGCTCAGTGCTTTCAGCATAAAATACAGAGCGTAGGGGTTGGCAATGTTCTCTAGTTGCACCGTGATTGGCTCAGTGTTTTGTCACTCATGGAGACACTGCGTCCCTGCAAAATCTACAGGGAGAGCTAGAAAGTTCAAGCCCATTAGGTGCTGCCATAGATTTACATTAGAAGTGCCCATCCAAGAAGGCTCAAAGGTCATTGGCTACAGATAAAATGACATCAAATCACGTTATATCTACCATAGCTTTGATTGACTTATCATGTCATCATACTTTCAAAATCTTACCTAACAATCTAGACAAGCAGTCATCATCAGTCATCATGAATCAAGTCAATAATCTACAAGTATATCATTTTCAATACTTGTCATATGAAGATAAATTATAGATAAAACGTATCGGTGTTCATCGGCCATTGGACATAAACATTACACAACAAGTTTGAAATCGCAAATTCAATAATGAGTGGTTTGGAAGGAATCAGTGGCTAACCGCAAGCGTTGCAAAGCACTCACTAGCCTGCTATTCAGTGGAAAGGGTGTGCGGTCCAAGTCTGGATTAAGGGTCTCTTTTCCAAGCTTAAAATTATAAACATTCACATGCAACACCATGGGCCAGAAAATATTGAATACATTGGCCATGCTATCAATGAGCATAACTACTGCTGCATTCAAAACAACTGGAAACTTGGAACTGGGAAATCTCACCATTCAGTGAGATCAAGACAACTGTGACCTCTGAAATGTTTTTGCTCCGACTGGGAAAATAAGTTTTTGTAACAAGAACGCTAGAATTAACTCGAACCCAGCCGCAGAGAAACACAGCAAGCAGAGATAAGGGTAAATCCAGTCTTAACAGAAACAAGGAAACCGGACAAGAGCACACTAAGAAAACATGAGACCCAAGCAAAGATACAGGCCAACTGAGGAACCAAAATAACAAGGCAATCAGGTGAACAGAGAAGGTAATTAAACATAGGCATGGTAGCCTAGCGGTTAGCGCATTGGACTAGTAATGTTGCAAGTTCAAATCCCAGAGCTGACAAGACACATCTCTGTTGTTCTGCCCCTGAACAGGCAGTTAACACACTGTTCCTAGGCTGTCATTGAAAATAATAATTTGTTCTTAACTGACTTGCCTCGTTAAATAAAGGTAAAATAAATGAATGCAATAAGTAATAATCAGAGTAACAAGAAAAACAGGTAAGGGTGCCCTCCAGTGGTAACCTAAGGAAACAACAATCAAATAACAGAAACAGTGACCGTTTTGAAATGTCATCCAACTTGAAATTCCAAGTCGGCATCTCAGGCCTCTTTCTAGAGCTCCGACCCGAAGATCACGGAGTCATAATTCAACCTTGTTTTTTTTTACAGAGTTCCCAGTTGTCTTGAAAGCACTGTAAATCCAGAGATTACCAGACTTTGATGACAAAGTTTGATCACACAATTTGCCCACAAGAAGGACCGCTGTGTCACCTTCCTGGTCAAGTGAGCACAGGACAAGGTGAGTCCAAAAATGTATTGTATGCTGCTCCATAAATTATGTAATATGCCAGAGAGCTATGTATACTGTAGCTAAGAAAGTAATACTAAGTGTATGTTGTGTAGAAAGCTGTTAGTTGGCCATGTGCCTCACCCTAATAATTTTGTCCTTTTCCCCTCATAACTTAGACTACTGTTCTGACTTGGTGGTGCACACGTAGCCTTTTTTAGAATGTGTATATGCACTTTACAGCTTTACCTACTGAGTGTGCACCTATGAAATGGTGTATCAGCCTACTCATTGACACCCACAGAATACAACTATGTCTAGTTTACACAATGTTGTTAACGTTGTTAATTTCACAGTGGGTTTGGAGTCCTGCAATAATAGCTAATATGCTAATATTTGTGTAAACTCTTTGGAATTATAATCTGTGGGTGTCACTGAGTAAGATGATACCCCATTTCATGTGTGCACACTTGATAAGTAAGGCTGTAAAGTGATCAAGACAAGGGAGATGATTGTGGACTACAGGTAAAGGAGGACTGAGCACGCTCCCATTCTCATCGTGCAGCAGGTTGAGAGCTTCAAGTTCCTTGGCGTCCACATCACCTACAAATTAACATGTTTCAAGCACACCAAGACGGTCGTGAAGAGGGCACGACTAAACCTATTACCCCTCAGGAGACTGAAAAGTTTTGGCATGGGTCCTCAGATCCTCAAAAGGTTCTACAGCTGCACCATCGACAGCATCCTGACTGGGTGCATCAACGCCTGGTATGGCAACTGCTTGGCATCCAAGCTTCCTGCCATCCAGGACCTCTATACCAGGCAGTGTCAGTGGAAGACCCTAAAAAATTGTCAAAGACCCCAGCCACCCTAGTCATAGACCGTTCTCTCTGCTACCGCACGCCAAACAGTATCAGAGCACCAAGTCTAGGTCAAAGAGTTCTAAACAGCTTCTACCCTCAAGCCATAAGGCTCCTGAACATCTAATCAAATGGCTACCCAGACTATTTGCATAACCCCCCCCCCCCTTTTACGCTACTGTTATTATCTATGCATAGTCACTTTAATAACTCTACCTACATGTACATACTACCCCAACTAACCGGTGTCCCCGTACATTGACTCTGTACCGGTACCACCTGTATATAGTCTCACTATTGTTATTTTACTGCTGCTCTTTAATTATTTGTTACTTTTATTTCTTGCTTTTTTTTAAAGGTATTTTTCTTAAAACTGCATTGTTGGTTAAAGGCTTGTAAGTCAGCGTTTCACTGTAAGGTCTACACTTCTTGTATTTGGCGCATGTGACAAATCAAATTTGATTTGATTTTGTACAATCCAATATAAATGTCCAATACACACAACAGGTTGACTGTTGAGCTTAATGTGACACATTTCAGTCTTTCAGAGTCTCACAATAAGATCTAAGATGCTAATATTTGTGCAAACGCTACATAGTTGTGTCCTGTGGGTGGCACTGAGTAGGCTGATACCCCAATACATGGGATACACATGTCACACCGCAGCCGAGCGGGGCTGTGACTAAACACAGTTCAGTACCATAGAGCAGACTACACCACCCTAGGTTTACACCAAGAGCATAGGGAGCTCTGAATAACACCTCTACCACTGACTGTGCAACGGATGTGAAACGGCTAGTTAGCGTTTCAATCGGTGATGCTCTGAGACCTTGAAGTAGTGGTTCCCCTTGCTCTGCAAGGACCGTGGCTTTTGTGGAACGATGGGTAACGATGCTTCGTGGGTGACTGTTGTTGATGTGTGCAGAGGATCCCTGGTTCGCGCCCGGGTATGGGCGAGGGGACGGTCTAAAGTTATACTGTTACAACTGCACAGGTTCTTTCAGTGCAGGGTTTAGTGGAAGAACATGAAATGAGGATCTGGCATGTCACAATTCAGTTTGTTTTATTTATCTCCCCAGTTCAGTTTCCAGACCCACTTTAGCACTAGCTTAGCACAAATTGAGGGAGGATAGCAACACAAATACAAACAATTAAATCAAACAAAAACAGGTTTCAATGCCGGTGGGGGCACAGCATTTAATTGAAATTAAATCATTATTTCATCAAGGTAGCACTTCTCTTAGCAAAAACCAATGCTTCTAAAGGAGCTCTGACACAGCTTCAAACAATGTAGCTTCCCTCTCACCTGCACTTTCCCCTGCAAAATTCAGCCTCATGTGATGCCAAATGGATCATACAGGGATGATTCTGTATTTTGAAAATTACATTCTGTATCTTGAAAACCTGAGCTGACAAGAAAAACATTTTGGACTATGTCAACAATGGACGAATGAAACAAATACCAAAATATATTTTCAGGTGGAGTTTTCCTTTAAGTTCGCAGACGACATAATGGTGGTGGGCTGACAACCGACAACGATGAGACTGCCTATAGGGAGGAGGTCAGAGACCTGTCCGTGTGGTGCCAGGACAACACTCTGTCCCTCAAAGTAACCAAGACAAAGCAGCTGATTGTGGACTACAGGAAACGGAGGGCTGAGCACGCCCCCAATCACTTTAACAGGGCTGTAGTGAAGTGGGTCGAGAACTTCAAGTTCCTCTGTGTCCAGATCACCATGGATCTGTTATTGTCCACACACACCAACACAGTCGTGAAGAGGGCACGACAGCATCCCTTTGCCAAGATAATCCATCCACCTGATAGGTGTGGCTGACTAAACAGCATGATCATTATACAGGTGCACCTGTGGACACTTTAAATGGACAGTTTTGTCACACAACACAGTGCTACTGATATCTCAAGTAAAAAAAAATATATATATTATTTAATTTTAACCCCTTTTCCCCCCAATTTCATGGTATCCAATTGTTCGTAGTTACTATCTTGTCTCACCGCTACAACTCCCATTCGAGCTCGGGAGAGACGGAGGTCGAAAGCCATGTGTCCTCCGAAACACAACCAAGCCGCACTGCTTCTTAACACAGCGCGCATCCAACCCGGAAGCCAACCGCACCAATGTGTCGGAGGAAACACCGTGTACCTGGCGACCTGGTTAGCGTGCACTGCGCCTCGGCCCGCCACAGGAGTCGCTAGTGTGCGATGAGACAAGGATATTTGTTGCTGCTGAGGACTATTTGTCTGTAATGGTGCCCATTTGTGGGGAAAAACTATTTCTGATTAGCTGGGCCTGGCTCCCCAGTGGGGAAACTCAGTAAAGTCTTTGAAATTGTTGCATGTTGGGTTTATGTTTTTGTTCGGTATATTTAACTATCTGCGTTGACAATTTTTTTGACTCATCCTATACTCTGCTCCTCCGGTTTACTATCTGTCACTTTATTCATAGTTCTCTGTACATATCTACCTCATTACTCCGTACCACTGCACATCGCCTCGGTACTGGTACCCCTTATATATGGCCAGGTTATCATTACTCATTGTATATCAATTATGGACTTTTCTTATTACGTATTATACTTTGCTATTATTTCTCTATTTTCTTTCTCTCTGCATCGTTGGGAATGGCCCGTAAGTAAGCATTTCACTGTTAGTCTGTGTGACAAATAAAATTAGATTTGATTGCGGATTCGGATGATACCCCAGTAAATGGATGCACACTTTTAGTTAAGGTTGTACAGTCCAATATGAATATTCAATACACATAGTAGGTTGAATCGTGAGCTAATGTGGGTCATTTCACAGTGGTTTCAGAGTCCCGCAATAAGAGCTAAGACGCTAATATGTGTGTAAACTCTAAATCAGGAGTAGGCAACACTGTTCCTGGAGTGCCGGAGGTAATGCAGGACTTTGTTCCAACTAGGCACCACACCTGACCAACTGAGCTAATTGATCAGTTCAATGATGGTCTTCCAGGTACGTTAAATCAAAAACATGAAGTGCCTACGGCACTCCAGGACCAGGGTTGCCCACCCTTTCTCTACATAGTTGTGTTCTGAGCGTCACTGAGGAAGTAGGCTGATACCAGAGAATGACAGAGGCCTCTAATGGCCAAAAGCCTGTTTTAGCATGGGCAGTGCCATTGAGGGTTTCCATCAATGCTTCTGCCATTTTAAAGCAGTCAAAGTAGTCAACTGAGTGGTAGTCCTATGGGTTGTAGCCTCAAAAGCGCTGCCCATGCTGTCACAGAAGCTATAATGGCACAGACATGAAGATGAGTCTTCTATTTAGCTCTATGACCGATACCTCATTTCATGGGTGCACACTCTATAGGTAAAGCTGTACAGGCCAATATAAATATTCATTACGCAAAATAGGTTGACTGGGGAGGTGATTTCCCACAATCAAAGTCCTGCAATAGGATCGATGACGCTAATATTAGTGTAAACCCTTTGGAATTGTGTGCCACAATCTGTGTGTGCCACTGAGTAGGCTGATACCTTTAAAGTGTGCACCAATGAAATGGGGTAAGGTATATATACCCCATTTAATTGGTGCACACTTTAAAGGTATCAGCCTACTTAAAGGTATCAGCCTATATATATATATATACACTGTACTCCCCATATACAGGGTTTTTCTTTATTTTTACTATTTTCTACATTGTAGTATAATAGTGAAGACATCAAAACTATGAAATAACACATGTGGAATCATGTATTAACCAAAAAGTGTTAAACAAGTCAAAATATATGATATATTTGAGATTCTTCAAGTAGCCACCCTTTGCCTTGATGACAGCTTTGCACACTCTTGTCATTCTGTCAACCAGCTTCATGGCAGCGTAGCCTAGTGGTTAGAGTGTTGGACTAGTAACCGGAAGGTTGCGAGTTCATACCCCTGAGCTGACAAGGTACAAATCTGTCATTCTGCCCCTGAACAGGCAGTTAACCCACTGTTCCCAGGCCGTCATTGAAAATAAGAATATGTTCTTAACTGACTTGCCTGGTTAAATAAAGGTAAAATTAAATGAGGTAGTCACCAGGAATGCATTTCAATTAACAGGTGTGCCTTGTTAAATATTCATTTGTGGAATTTCTTTCCTTCTTATTGCGTTTGAGCCAATCAGTTGTGTTGTGACAAGGTAGGGATGGTATACAGAAGATAGGTCTATTTGGTAAAAGACCAAGTCCATATTATGGCAAGAACAGCTCAAATAAGCAAAAGATAGACGACCGTCCATCATTACTTTAAGACATGAAGGTTAGTCAATGCGGAACATTTCAAGAACTTTGAAAGTTTCTTCAAGTGCAGTTGGAAAAACCATCAAGCGCTATGATGAAACTAGCTCTCATGAGGACCGCCACTGGAAAGGATGTCCCAGAGTCACCTCTGCGGCAGAGGATAAGTTCATTAGAGTTACCAGCCACAGAAATTGCAGCCCAAATAAATGCTTCACAGAGTTCAAGTAATAGACACATCTCAACATCAAATGTTCAGAGGAGACCGCATGAATCAGGCCTTCATGGTCGAATTGCTGCAAAGAAACCACTATTAATGAACACCAGTAAGAATATTTATTTTGTTTTTACATTGATTTAATTAGGCAAGTCAGTTAAGAACAAATTCGTATTTACAATGACCAGACGACGACCTAACCCAGAAGACGCAGGGCCAATTGTGCGCCACCCTATGGGACTCCCAATCCTGGGCGGTTGTGATACAGCCTGGAATCGAACCAGGGTCTGTAGTGACGCCTCCTGCACTGAGATACAGTGCCTTAGACCGCAGCACCACACACTTAAGCAGAATGGCTACCACAGCATTCTGCAGTGATACGCCATCCCATCTGGTTTTCGCCTAGTGGGACTGTTTTTCAACAGGACAATGACCAAACACATCTCCAGGCTGTGTAAAGGCTATTTGACCGAGAAGGAGAGTGGTGGAGTGCTGCATCAGATGACCTGGCCTCCACAATCACCTGACCTCAGCCCAATTGAGATGGTTTGGGATGAGTTGGATCACAGAGTGAAGGAAAAGCAGTAAACGATTGCTCAGCATATCTGGGAACTCCTTCAAGACTGTTAGAAAAGCATTCCTCATGAAGCTGGTTGAGAGAATTCCAAGCGTATGCAATGTTGTCATCAAGGCAAAGGGTGGCTACTTTAAAGAATCTCAAATTTCAAATATATTTTGATTTGTTTCACACTTTTTTTGTTTACCAGTGATTCCACATGTTATTTCATAGTTGACATCTTCACTACCTTTCTACAATGAAAAATAGTAAAAATAAAGAAAAACCTTTGAATGAGTAGGTGTGTACAAACTTTTGACTGGAACTGTATATACAGTGCATGCGGAAAGTACTCAGACCCCTTGACTTTTTCCACATTTTGTTACATTGGATAACACATGTTTTTTCATCAATCTACACACCATACCCTATAATGACAATGCGAAAAAAAACTAACAAAAAAACACAAGTAGTCAGACCCTTTGCTATAAGACTCAAAATTGAACTCGGGTGCATCCTGTTTCCATTGATCATCCTTGAGATGTTTCTACAACTTTGATTGGAGTTCATCTGTAGTAAATTAAATTGATTGGAAATTATTTGGACAGGCACACACCTGTCTATATAAGGTCCCACAGTTGGCGGTGCATGTTAGAGCAAAAACCAAGCCATCAGGTCGAAGGAATTGTCCATAGAGCTCTGAGACAGGATTGTGATGAGGCACAGATCTGGGGAAGGGTACCAAAACATTTCTGCAGCATTGAAAGTCACCAAGAACACAGTGGCCTCCATCATTCTGAAAGTAAATTAGTTTGGAACCACTAAGACTCTACCTAGAACTGGCCCCCAAGCAAACCTGAGCAATGGGAAGAAGGGCCTTGGTCAGGGAGGTGACCAGGACCCGGTGGTCACTCTGACAGAGCTCCAGAGTTCCTCTGTGGAGATGGGAGAAACTTCCAGAAGGACGGTCATCTCTGCAGCACTCCACCAATCAGGCCTTTATGGTAGAGTGGCCAGACAGAATCCACTCCTCAGTAAAGGCACATTACAACTTGCAACTTGGAGTTTGCAAAAGGCACCTAAAGACTCAGACATGAGAAACAAGATTCTCTGGTCTGATGAAACCAAGATTGAACTATTTGGCCTGAATGCCAAGCGTCACGTCTAGAAGAAACCTGGCACCATCCCTACGGTGAAGCATGGTGATGGCAGCATCATGGTGTGTGGATGTTTTTCAGCGGCAGGGACTGGGAGACTGGATCGAGGGAAAGATGAACAGAGCAAAGTACAGAAAGATCCTTGATGAAAACCTGCTCGAGAGCGCTCAGGACCACAGACTTGGGTGAAAGTTCACCTTCCAACAGGACAATGCCCCTAAGCACACAGCCAAGACAACGCAGGAGTGGCTTCGGGACAAGTCTCTGAATGTCCTTGAGTGGCCCAGCCAGAGGCCGGACTTGAACCTGATCGAACATCTCTGGAGAGACCTGAAATTAGCTGTCCATCAACGCTCCCCATCCAACCTGACAGAGCATGAGAGGATCTGCAGAAAAGAATGGGAGAAACTCCCTCAATACAAGTGTGCCAAGCTTGTAGCGTCATACCCAAGAAGACTCAAGGCTATAATCTCTGCCAAAGGTGCTTCAACAAAGTACTGAGGAAAGAGGTCCTTGGTCCTTGGTCCTTCTGTAGCTCAGTTGGTAGAGCATGGCGCTTGTAACGCCAGGGTAGTGGGTTCGATTCCCGGGATCACCCATACGTAGAATGTGTGCACACATGACTGTAAGTCGCTTTGGATAAAAGCGTCTGCTAAATGGCATATATTATTATTATTATATTAGAGTCTGAATACTTATGTTAATGTTATATCTGTTTTTTTATATATACATTTGCTAACATTCCTAAAAAACAGTTTTTGCTTTGTCATTATGGGGTATGTGTAGATTGATGAGGCAAAAAATAATTTTGTCAATTTTAGCTGTAACGTAACAAAATGTGGAAAAAGTCAAGGGGTCTGAATACTTTCCGAATGCACTGTATAGTCTAATAAATTCACATTTTATATACTGTTCATTATCAAATGAACTCATGGTCATATTTATTTATTAGTTATATAACAACATTTCAACCTTGTTTAGCACGATCTAGTCCAAATATGGCATTATTCCACTATTTGTATCAGTTTCAATGGGGGCCTTTTATTTTGAATGCGAACAGGTTTTCACACAGGTGAACTGACCCACAAAATGGGTAACTTAATTTTTTTTTATTGAATCCGAAATCCATTACATGTCCAATATCCCTGTCTCCCAACCTATGTCAATGGGAATGAGACTGAGTGTACCGATATGCTGGGATTGGTTTAAAAAATAATAAAAGAATGGCTGACTGACCCACTTCCAAATGAAATCTAAACAGTCAACAAGAGAAGTAGGCACGTTATAATGACTGCCACCAGAGAGACATTGCACAATTATTCAAGCTCTTCTATAAAATTACAAAAAATGTAAATCAAAAATGTGAAATATAATATGCTGGGCCTGGACTACAAAGGGATTGCATTTCCTTCAGAATTTGAAACCGCTTTATTTTATTTTACATAATAGTCACTACTAGCAAGCTGCTCATCAAGACCTCGACAATCTGCATGGTTTTCAAAGGGAGATTGTTGGTCACTGAATTGAATTTTAAGAAAGAGCAAAATGATATGTCAGTGTTATTCCCACACAGTATGTCTGATTCAAAACAATACGTACGAAAAAAAATACATCGTGATCTTATGGGGAATGTATTATTCGTTTTTGTTTATTTTATTTTATTGTCCTCCCCTACAAAAGATGGGTCAGTCGACTCCCTCTGCCCGCGAGCTGTTTTTGTACACTCTGCTACAGAACAGTTTTGTGTTGCGCGGGCCTTAAATTAGTAGCTTTTTCTACATTCTTTTCAAAAGATGCTCGCTCACGGAATCAAAACAATCAAACGAAGAACAAGAATTCTCAAGAAACTCTTGCCTCTAATCAAACTCGGATAGAATTCAAATCAAGAAACTTCCACGTAGTTTGAAGGGTGTATTTGTGATTTTATTTCACTACTATCGCTCTCGATCGTTTACAAGACCAAGCTCGCGCCAGTCTGATGAATTCGCCGAACCAGGACGAAGATGATGTCCCCGTTAAAGACCCGGTGAAATACGGCGAGCTGGTCATATTGGGGTGAGTAACAGTAGGCTAGACGGATAAATTGTAGTTGATCGAAACTGAGCAAATAGTCGTGGTAGCGCGATTCGGTTACTACTATTATATTCGTGTACTACGAAAACAATTGAAAGGATGACGGTGTGAGTCGATTTTTGAGTTCGGTTGGTTTTGTTCTACACAGACAAACGTTATCCTTTATTGCTATACAGAAAATGTAAGCTTATTTATATTTTGCAACAAATTTACCCCACACAATTGTGGGGAAATTATTGTGAAGTTGCTATAGAACGAGCGCTAAGTATAGTAACGTTGCAGTAACTTTGTAACACTGGGGACTGATTTGATACATTGTTACTTTGTAACAGCGCCCGAATATAATTGTTATAATAAGTAGTCTGCCACATCATCATAAGCCCACACTGAAATGAGTAAGGAGGATGTAGGCTTTTTTCTTCAATAAAGATCTGAGTCGGTGTAAAATCAGCACTCGATTGCTCAGGCTGAAAATACCTATGATGTCATACTATTCTGGAGCTGTGATGATCGCAGAAAGTGGGACACTGGATGAAACCAACCGGTAAAACACAGCCTAGCATATCCCACCACAATTGATGTGTGTATATATAGCCTACGTTTGTGGTTCACTTAGGGAATTAATCAACAACCACAGGCAGGCCTATTGGAGCATTCACAAATGGTGCCTGCATGTTGGCTAACATATTTTCCCCACACATACCAGACAGGATGTGCATAAGAGAGACAGACATTCAGCATTTCCACCTCTGCCCAGTCTATAGTCCTGAGGATCTTTGGCTTTACTACGTTCCCATGCACTCTCTCATTCTCAAACTTCCGTTGTGCTTAAAGAGCATCCTGCATACAGGCCTGTGATGCAGTGACTCCATGACACCACTCTTCCTCTCTCCACCCCTCCTGAACTAGACTACGGCGCAATCCCAAATCAACCCCTAGCCCTGATCTGGGCACAGATATGAAAATATTGGATATATATGAGCAATATAGTTATTATAGCTAGCCTACCTCTTGTCTGGAATGTTTTGGCATGTTGCATGTATCTCCAATACACAAGTAACAATGCATAAGGGTTAAGGGCTAATGGTTTATCCACAGTCTAGTGTTAACACTCCCGGCTCTGAACACACTATGCTTCTCCCTACCAAAGATATATATATATAATATAAAAAAGACATTGTAATAATGCCAATTACAACAATACTGAATGAACACTTTTAACTTAATATAATGCATCAATAAAATCGATTTAGCCTCAAATAAATAATGAAACATGTTCAATTTGGTTTAAATAATGCAAAAACAAAGTGTTGGAGAAGAAAGTAAAAGTGCAATATGTGCCATGTATAAAAGTTCATGTTTAAGTTCCTTGCTCAGAACATGAGAACATATGAAAGCTGGTGGTTCTTTTTAACGAGGCTTCAATATTCCCAGGTAAGAAGTTTTAGGTTGTAGTTATTATAGGAATTATAGGACCATTTCTCTCTATACAATTTGTATTTCATATACCTTTGACTATTGGATGTTCTTCTAGGCACTTTAGTATTGCCAGTGTAACAGTATAGCTTCCGTCCCTCTCCTCGCCCCTACCTGGGCTCGAACCAGAACACATCGACAACAGACACCCTCGAAGCATCGTTACCCATCGCTCCACAAAAGCCGCGGGGAACAACTACTCCAAGTCGCTGAGTGAGTGACGTCACCGATTGAAATGATATTGTCGCGCACCCCGCTAACTAGCTAGCCATTTCACATCAGTTACACCAGCCTAATCTCAGGAGTTGATAGGCTTGAAGTCATAAACAGCTCAATGCTTGAAGCATTGCGAAGAGCTGCTGGCAAAACGCACAAATGTGCTGTTTGAATGAATGCGTACAAGCCTGCTGCTGCCTACTATCGCTCAGTCAGACTGCTCTATCAAATATCAAATCATAGACTTAATTATAACATAATAACACACATAAATACTAGCCTTAGGTCATTAATATGGTCGAATCCGGAAACTATCATTTCGAAAACAAAACGTTTATTCTTTCAGTGAAATATGGAACCGCTCTGTATTTTATCTAACGGGTGCAACCCTAAATCTAAATATTCCTGTTACATTGCACAACCTTCAATGTTATGTCAAAATTCTGGCAAATTAGTTCGCAACGAGCCAGGCGGCCCAAACTGTTGCATATACCCAGACTCTGCGTGCAATGAACGCAGGAGAAGTGACACAATTTCAGTCGTGCAACGATTGTGATTTTTTCGCAAATGCGCTTTTGTTAAATCATCCCCCGTTTGGCGAAGTTGGCTGTCTTTGTTAGGAAGAAATAGTCTTCACATAGTTCGCAACAAGCCAGGTGGCCCAAACTGCTGCATATACCCTGACTCTGTTGCAAGAGAAGTGACACAATTACCCTAGTTAAAACAAATGAATGTTAGCAGGCAATATTAACTAAATATGCAGGTTTAAAAAATATATACTTGTGTATTGATTTTAAGAAAGGAATTGATGTTTATGGTTAGGTACACATTGGCGCAACGACAGTCCTTTTTCGCGAATGCGCACTGCATCTATTATATGCAACTCAGGACACGCTAAACTAGTAATACCATCAACCATGTGTAGTTAACTAGTGATTATGATTGATTGTTTTTTATAAGATAAGTTTTAAGGCTAGCTAGCAACTTACCTTTGCTTCTTACTGCATTCGCGTAACAGGCAGGCTCCTCGTGGAGTGCAATGTAAGGCAGGTGGTTAGAGCGTTGGACTAGATAACCGTAAGGTTGCAAGATTGAATCCCCGAGCTGACAAGGTAAAAATCTGTCGTTCCGGCCCTGAACAAGGCAGTTATCCCACCGTTCCTAGGCCGTCATTGAAAATAACAATGTGTTCTTAACTGACTTGCCGAGTTAAATAAAGGTGTTAAAAAAAGGTGTCCAAAAATACAGATTTGTTATGAAAACTTGAAATCGGCCCTTATTAATCGTCCATTACGATTAATCGGTCGACCTCTAGTTAGCAGTATGGTCAAATCTCCACCTAGCCTTCGTGGCTATGCTGTCCGTATGCTGCTGACCATCATGGGCATAGTCAGGCTGCACTTGAATACTGATTAGCCGCATTCTCCCCCCTGTAGCTAAAGGACATACAGTGGCAGAGACAAAACAGCCATGCGTGACACTACAAAGCACGCAGTCCTCTGCATAAATGCTTTTAGTATCTCCCTCTTTCCTTTGTAATTATACTGTAATGATTTAGTCATTACATGAAATCTTGTTCACACACAGACCCAATGATGTTCTAGGAAATGCTGAATGTTCTTCCCAGTTCTCTAGCTGCAGTATAACATTGAGGAAATCTTGAGAGAACCCTCTCCTCGTCGCTATCAGACGTGTATATTCTGACTATAACTAGCCTATGTTAGTTTTGGGCTGGTAACCGAAAGGTTGCTGGATCAAATCCCAGAGCTAACAAGGTAAAAATATTTTCGTTCTGCCCCTGAGCGAGGCAGTTAACCCACTGTTCCCCGGGCACCGATGACGTGGATGTCGATTAAGGCAGCCCCATGTCCCTCTCTGATTTAGAAGGGTTGGGTTAAATGCGGAAGACCCATTTTCAGTTGAATGCATTCAGTTGTACAACTGACTGGGTATCCCCCTTTTATGCTGCGATGGCATAATTTGCCAGATCCACCTTAACCATCAAATGTTCGGCAGGCTCGGTCGGTATCTCAGTGCAAGGGCATGTGATGTGATTGTTCTGCAGTGAGTCCCTGTCTGCTATCTGTCATTCATTATCTTAGTTAGGCTAGGCTGAGTGGGCTCTCTGGTTCTGTGTGCTAGCCAGGGCCCGGCTCTGCAGCTCACCCCTGCCCTTCTCTCTCGCGCCCACTTCTCCTTCTCTACTTTCTATCTTTCTCTGTCTTACTCCTCCCCCAGTGCTGTTTGCTGACTCTCTGAGAGAAGCAGTCCTTAATGGCACTTCTGCCCTCCACAAAAATAAGGCTGGTGTCAGGGGGCAGAGGAAGTGAATATTTCATACTGCGTACAGCTGTTGGGCGATGTCAACCTTTTTCCTATTGTGATGTCCTCATAAAACATTGTGATTTGATGGTATTGGCCCCTATTTTAATAGCTCCAAATCGCGGCTACAACTGGATGAATCATGATGAAAGATAATGTTGCTGAAAGCCTGGGCAGAGGCTAAGTGCAAGCAAACATTTTATAATATACCTTTCTGGTGGAGAGTCAGCATGGAACAGGTGTGTCTCGCGCACATGATGCAGCAAAGTGACTGTCAACTAATAAGGAACGAGCGGTCATACCGTAGTGAATTAGGTTATAACTCATGGGCTGGATAAGCAAGTCTACAATCTTCAGAATTGGATAATAATTACGTTGCCTCATCCTCGTTCTCTCTCTCATAAAGCTGTGATTGAGAATAGCCTATGCCTAGGCTTACAGACTCCAACATTTGTAGTTGTTCTTTTTGCAAAAGGAGACTTTAGGACAACGCCTTCTTAGGCAATTAGAATATTTGGGAAATAAGCTACTGTTTGTAACTTTAACTTGCCTTAAAGCTTTTGTGATAGGCCTAGTAGGAGGACAGGTTATTGGCCGTTTGGTTTTTGACCTCGCGTGGAGGGATTTTTCCGCCCCGCGTGGGTCACTTCTTTCATAATAAGCTTGAACTTGTCATTCAATTTTTCTATAGGCTATTGATAAGTTTGATCTCTCTCATTATTAGTCCCCTGGCTACCTTAAATTTGTAGGCTATTCAAACAAAGTTTTGAGGTGGAACTCCATTAGATTAATATATTGTTTGATCAAGAGAGAAACCATGCATGTGTAAAACGATGAAAGCCCAAAGTCATATTCCATATCGAATGGAGAGACGAGGGAATATGGCCTACGTTTTTTGAAACCGCTAGACAAACAAATACTGAACAAAAATATAAACACAACATATCAACTGTTGGTCCCATGTTTCATGAAATAAAAGATACCGGAAATGTTCTATACTCACAAAAAAATGCTAATTTCTCTCAAATTTGTGCACAAATTTGTTTACATCCCTGTTGGTGAGAATTTCTCCTTCACCAAGATAATCCTGACAGGTGTGGCATATCAACAAGCTGATTAAACCTGATTAATAAACACAGGTGCACCGTGTGCTGGGGACAATAAGTAATGTTGACTGCACGACTGCTCTTTTGTTGGGAAAGTGGCTGGGCCTGGCTCGCCCCAGTGTAATCCACAGATTACCGTAATTTCCGGACTATAAACTGCTTCTTTATTCCCAGGCTTTGAACCTCGCGGTTTATACAATGGCGCGGCTAATTTATGGATTTTTCCCTCTTTCAAAAAAACTGAGCACCGTCACATAATGCCGTGTTTCGTTAAAGTCTATTTATTTTTGTTACAAGCCATGTTTCGTTTAAAGGCTGTGTAAAGTTCATTTGTTTCAATGTACCGGTAGGCACTTGTGGCTTATAGACATGTGCGGCTTATTTATGTACAAAATACATATTTTTTTATAATTCAGTGGTTGCGGTTTATATTCAGGTGCACTTAATAGTCCAGAAATTACGGTAAGGCCTAATGAATTTATTTAAATTGACTAATTTCCTTCTATGTACTGTAACTCAGTAAAATCTTTGAAATTGTAGCATTTATATTTTTGATCAGTATAGTTAAGGAATGTTTTATATATATTTTTTAACATTTTTTATTATTTTTTATTAATAGGTTTAGGCTTTAAGGTGTGTGTGTGTGTGTGTGTGTGTGTGTGTGTGTGTGTGTGTGTGTGTGTGTGTGTGTGTGTGTGTGTGTGTGTGTGTGTGTGTGTGTGTGTGTGTGTGTGTGTGTGTGTGTGTGTGTGTGTGTGTGTGTGTGTGTGTGTGTGTGTGTGTGTGTGTGTGTGTGTGTTCTGACTGGACATTTTGCGCCTCTATGGTGGAATTCTCCGCTCTGTTTAGTCTACATTCCTCTCTTGCGTTCTGTAGGCCTATATAACACAGGCTATAGCAAATGGAAAGGAATAGGCAGATTACTCTGAATGTCACACCTGTGCTGCCCTGCCGTCCACTGGCCAATTCCATTATTTTCTGCGCAGCGCCAGTCAAGTTCAAATAGGCAAACCATCGCCTGTCACATTACGATGCCGTCACCATTGACCATAGCTGTCAATCATTGTTGATCGACAATACTATTGTAATATCGCCAAACCCTACTGTTTTGCCTGGCCAGTTCTAGTCCATCTGCTTCCCGCATCTCTGCCCTTTCATCACTTTCTGTATCCCTCTCTTCCTTACCTCTGCCCTGCTCTACTCCTGCTCTCTCCCTCATGTTTACCCCCTTTCTCTCTGCCCTCTCTCCCTGTATTTATCTGCCCTGTCTTTCTTTCTGGTCTACCTCTCCTCAATGCCCTCTTTCTCCTTACACCCCCCCCCTCCTGCCTGTTCAGCTCTGCCCTGATGTGACACAGGGTCATTGTACAGGTAGCAGTGGGTTCCCTTCAGATGTCCTCTCCTTAGATCTCATGACCGGGCCTCACTACTGCACTCTGTTCCACCACTGTGGAAAGGGAAATATCTTGGCTTGTCTGGTCTGGACTAATATTGTGAAAGGGAAAGATCTTGGCTTAGGTCTCGTTTAGAACTGTGGAATGATGCTGATCGTCCAGGAAGAGCAGCTGCAGCTTGGCATAGAGAGGCATAGCTTTGTTAAAAGAGGAGAGCGAGGGCTGGGAGAAAGGAGGAAGGACTAGAGAGGGAGAGAGGAGAGGAATAATTTGATTTGAAAGCAGGGTTGATGTCCCCTCAAAGGGCTCTGTGTCCACTGGGCATCATCTGAATAGTGTTTAATAGGTACCATGCCCAGCTGATTAGCTGAAAGCAGGCCTCACCATGAACTCTTAGCGTGACAGTGCAGTTCTTCTCAGTTGCCCAGCAAACTAGAGACAAGAAAGAGTTTAGGTTTGAACAATCATCTGAGATGACCACACAGTTCCACTTAGGCTAACGCTTACTCATTCTTTCTCTTTTTCTCTTCCGTGTCTCTCGCTGTCTCTTTCGATGCTGACACACACCAACAAAGATGTATATATCACACACACACAGAGAGAGAAAAGTGCCCAGAGGAGAGGTTAAGAAGGAGTTGAACCTACAAGTATTCAGAGCACCATATTAATTCAACCATTGTTATTCAGGCATTTGCTGAATACAGTTTAATTGGTGTTTCAGTGTAAAGAGGGTTCGCCCAGTAAGCGCGCTATTCTGAGGTTTCAAGTGGCCTGTCAGTGAATCGGACTCAAGTGGTACTTATCCGTATCTATGAGCGGGTAGTTGTACATTAGTTGTCTGTGAGGAATGAGTGGTGGAGGTGATAGGCCAGCATTTATAAAAGGGATGTTTCATTCTGTAGCAAAGTAGGCCCACAGAAACCAACACCGACGGGAGACCGTCAATTTGGAAGAGCCAAATGATCAGCAGGGATTTGCGATATCTCCAAAGATCAAATGAGGTGAATAGGTCGACCGATTAATCGGAATGGCCGATTAATTAGGGCCGATTTCATGTTTTCATAACAATCGGAAATCTGTATTTTTGGGCGCCGATTTCCGATTATTGAAAAAATATATATATTTTATACCTTTTATTTAACTAGGCAAGTCAGTTAAGAACACATCTAACCATTGCACTCCACGAGTAGCCTGCCTGTTACGCGAATGCAGTAGAAGCCAAGGTAAATTGCTAGCTAGCATTAAACTTATCTTATAAAAAAACAATCAATCATAATCACTAGTTATAACTACAAATCCAATTTAGAAGGCAATATTAACCAGGTGAAATTGTGTCATTTCTCTTGCGTTCATTGCACGCAGAGTCAGGGTATATGCAACAGTTTGGGCAGCCTGACTCATTGCGAACTAATTTGCCAGAATTTTACGTAATTATGACATACATTGAATGTTGTGCAATATAAGGAGAATATTTAGATTTAGGGATGCCACCCGTTAGATAAAATACCGAACGGTATTTCACTGAAATACTAAACGTTTTGTTTTCGAAATGATAGTTTTTGGATTCGATCATATTAATGACCAAAGGCTATTATTTCTGTGTGTTATTATGTTATAATTAAGTCTGATTTGATATAGCAGTCTGACTGAGCAGCAGCAGGCCCGTAATCATTCATTCAAACAGCACTTTCGTACGTTTTGCCAGCAGCTCTTCGCAAGCACAGCGCTGTTTATGACTTCAAGCCTATCAGCCTAATGGCTGGTGTAACCAATGTGAAATGGCTAGCTAGTTAGCTGGGTGTGCGCTAATACTGTTTCAAACGTCACTCGCTTTTAGATTTGGAGTAGTTATTCCCCCTGCGCTGCATCGCTGTGGAGCGATGTGTAACGATGCTTCGAATGTGACTGTTGTCGATGTGTTCCTGGTTCGAGACCAGGTAGGGGTGAGGAGGGGGAAGGAAGCTATACTGTTACACTGGCAATACTATAGGGCCTATAAGAACATCCAATAGTCAAAGGTATATGAAATACAAATGGTATAGAGAGAAATAGTCCTATAAATACTATATTAACTACAACCTAAAACCTCTTACCTTGGAATATTGAAGCCTCATGTTAAAAGGAACCACCAACTTTCATATGTTCTCATGATCTGAGCAAGGAACTTAAACGTTAGCTTTGCACATGTTACTTTCTTCTCCAACACTTTGTTTTTGCATTATTTAAACCAAATTGAACATGTTTCATTATTTATTTGAGGCTAAATTGATTTGATTTATGTTTTATATTAAGTTAAAATAAGTGTTAATTCAGTATTGTTGTAATTGTCATTATTACAAATTTAAAGAATCGGCCGGTATCGGCTTTTTTGGTCCTCCAATAATCGCTTTTGGCGTTTAAAAATCCTAAATCGTCGACCTCTACTACATGGCGTATTCTCTTTCTTATTTATTTATTTTCAGATGTTATTTAAAGCAGGCAGACCGGCATCAAGGAATTCAGTTACTGTTCGATTGAACGAGTGGGCAAAATTAGTGACCTAAGTGACTTTGAGCATGGTATGATCCTCGGTGGTTCCAGCATGTCAGAAACAAAACATCGTGTCAGTGGCAGTCCTGTGGACGAAAACTGTTTGTTTATTAGTGGTCGAAGGAGAATGGCAAGCCAAAAATAGGCAAATAACGGCACAGTAGTGGTGTGCATAATGTCATCTCGGAATGTACAACTGATAGGTCCTTGTCACAGATGGGCTATTGCAGCAGAGGATCACTCCTATCAGCTAAAAACAAAAAGAAGTGGCTCCAGTGTGCACACGATCACCAACTCTGGACAATTGAGGAGTGGAAAAACATTGCCCGGTCCGACGAATCCCGGTTCCTGTTGCGTCATGCTGATGGCTGAGTCAGGATTTGGCGTGAGCAGTCCATGATGATGTGATGAGTCCATTGCCCCAACCTGCCTGATGTCAACAGTACAGGCTGGTGGCAGTGTTGTAATGGTGTGGGAATATTTTCCTGGCACGTGCGTGTTAGGTCCCTTGATACCAATTGAGCAAGCTTTCCATGCCCTGAAGAATTCAGGCTAGATGGGTGAAAAACATTTAGCATGTAATTTATTTAATGTAGAATCTAATGAATTGAATGTTATGTGTTTGCATTCTCTAGGTACAATGGTTCTCTCCCCAGTGGAGACAGGGGGAGGAGGAAGAGCCGCTTCGCTCTGTACCGGAGGACCAAGGCCAACGGAGTCAAACCCAGCACTGTTCACATCCTCAACACACCACAGGACAGCAAGGTGTGTGCGTGAGAATGTGATGTTGCCGCAGTCTTCCTATAGTGGGAAATGCTGTCCTCGTGTTAGGCCGACAGTAACGGAGTGTGTGTGAGAGGATATCGCAGCAATATGAGGATGTAAAGGTCTACCCTAAACTCTCCTCTCCTGTGGTGGTGGTGTTGTTGTGTTTGCAGGCAGTCCACAGCAGGGGGCAGCACAGCATCTCCTTCACTCTGTCCCGCAACCAGACAGTGGTGGTGGAGTACTGCCACGACAACGACACTGACATGTTTCAGGTAAACACCACAGCAATGTTTTTTTTCTTCTTTTCGGCTAAACACAAAAATAATGCCTGCCTGCTTATCTAGGTAATACTGAGTTCTTTGTCTTCCAAAAACAGGAAGAACAGAAAGAGGATAGCGACTGAACACCCAGGTGTTGCTACCACTTTTTCCCTTTTTGGACGCTTTTGCTGTGTGTGTATAGACCCTCCTCCAGAGTTTGTTTAACGGATGCTTTATTTTGGCTCATGCGGGGAATACTCTCCACTGTGTGTGTGTGTGTGTGTGTGTGTGTGTGTGTGTGTGTGTGTGTGTGTGTGTGTGTGTGTGTGTGTGTGTGTGTGTGTGTGTGTGTGTGTGTGTGTGTGTGTGTGTGTGTGTGTGTGTGTGTGTGTGTGTGTGTGTGTGTGTGACAATGAAATAACAATTCAATCAGCCAATCCCACACCAAACCCCTACTGTATTGTAAGAACCACACCAGCAACCTTCCACAACAGCTGGAGGACGGGATGAATATTCAATCAGTTCTGAAATAGATGTCTGGTGGCCAGCTTAGAACCCCGGATACATTCAAAGCACGGAGAGCATTGTAGAACTATGAAGTGTATCTTAAGTGGGTTATCACAGGTGGTTAATTTTACTGTGAGTAACTGCACACAGCCTGAAACGAAATGTAGCCAGATGTTACTGCTATTTGTGTGTGAACGATGATACAATCGTGGCAAGTAATAAGCACAGCAGGATCCCTCAAGTCCTGGCCTAATTAACAAGCTAAAGAAAAGCTCAAATCATCACCATCACATTCATCAATAAAACCAAATCATGGCCTGACATAAATATGACTTTAAAGGGAGCAAAGGACCTTAAAAATTATTTTCCCATTGAACCCTGTTCTGAACACAAGACCGATCCCATGTAATGTTTGTCTCTCTCACTCGTTTCCCCTGCAGATTGGGCGCTCCACAGAGTGTCCAATAGACTTTGTCGTGACGGACACATCAGGAGAGGGGAAGGAGTGCGAGGACCCCTCAGTGGCCCCCAGCACCATCTCCCGCTTCGCCTGCAGGGTGGTGTGTGAACGCAACCCCCCCTACACTGCACGCATCTACGCCGCTGGCTTTGACTCCTCCAAGAACATCTTTCTAGGGGTGAGTGTGTAGCATGGGCTCTGTAGAGAGACCAAATGGAGAGCTCAAAATGGATGTCCGTTGAAGAGTCACACTTCATTAGGCACAAACGGAAGACAACAGTGTGTCCTTATAGGACATGTTCAGGTAGTACCCACTAGAGGTCGACCGATTAATTAGGGCCGATTTCAAGTTTTCATAACAATCGGAAATCGGTATTTTTGGATGCCGATTTAAAAAAAAATATATCTATATATATTTTTATTTTTACAAATTTTAATTAACGAGGCAAGTCCGTTAAGAACACATTCTTATTTTCAATGACGGCCTAGGAACGGTGGGTTAACTGCCTTGTTCAGGGGCAGAACGGCAGATTTTTATCTTGTCAGCTCAGGGATTCAATCTTGCAAACTTAACTAGTCCAACGCTCTAACCACCTGCCTCACGAGGAGCCTGTCTGTTACGCGAATGCAGTAAGAAGCCAAGGTAAGTTGCTAGCTAGCATTAACTTACCTTATAAAAAAACTATCAATCAATCATAATCACTAGTTAACTACACATGGTTGATGATATTACTAGTTTATCTAGCATGTCCTGCCATTGCATATAATCGATGCGGTGCGCATTCGCGAAAAAGGACTGTCGTTGCTCCAACGTGTACCTAACCATAAACAAAAGAAAGGTTAGTAGGCAATATTAACCAGGTGAAATTGTGTCACTTCTCTTGCGTTAATTGCATGCAGAATCAGGCTCTATGCAACAGTTTGGGCCGCCTGGCTTATTGCGAACTAATTTGCCAGAATTTTACGTAATTATGTCATAACATTGAAGGTTGTGCAATGTAACAGCAATATTTAGAGTTTGGGTTGCCATCTGTTAGATAAAATACGGAACAGTTCCATATTTCACTGAAAGAATAAACGTTTTGTTTTCGAAATTATTCTTTCCAGATTTGACCATTTTAATTACCAAAGGCTCGTATTTCTGTGTGTTATTATGTTATAATGAACTCTATGATTTGATAGAGCAGTCTGACTGAGCGATGGTAGGCACCAGCATGCTCGTAAGCATTCATTCAAACAGCACTTTCGTGCATTTTGCCAGCAGCTCTTCGCAATTCTTCAAGCATTTGTGCTGTTAATGACTTCAAACCTATCAACTCCCGAGATTAGGCTGGTGCAACCGATGTGAAATGGCTAGCTAGCGGGGTGCGCGCTAATAGCATTTCAAATGTCACACGCTCTGAGACTTGGAGTAGCTGTTCCCCTTGCTCTGCATGGGTAACACTGCTTTGAGGGTGGCTGTTGTCGATGTGTTCCTGTTTTACTAAAGTGCCTATAAGAACATCCAATAGTCAAAGGTATATACAAATCGTATAGAGAGAAATAGTCCTATAATTCCTATAATAATTACAACCTGGGTCTCGACCCCGCCCTGTGCAACTGGGTACTGGACTTCCTGACGGGCCGCCCCCAGGTGGTGAGGGTAGGCAACAACATCTCCTCCCCGCTGATCCTCAACACGGGGGCCCCACAAGGGTGCGTTCTGAGCCCTCTCCTGTACTCCCTGTTCACCCACGACTGCGTGGCCACGCACGCCTCCAACTCAATCATCAAGTTTGCGGACGACACAACAGTGGTAGGCTTGATTACCAACAACGACGAGACGGCCTACAGGGAGGAGGTGAGGGCCCTTGGAGTGTGGTGTCAGGAAAATAACCTCACACTCAACGTCAACAAAACTAAGGAGATGATTGTGGACTTCAGGAAACAGCAGAGGGAACACCCCTATCCACATCGATGGAACAGTAGTGGAGAGGGTAGCTAGTTTTAAGTTCCTCGGCATACACATCACAGACAAACTGAATTGGTCCACTCACACTGACAGCGTCGTGAAGAAGGCGCAGCAGCGCCTATTCAACCTCAGGAGGCTGAAGAAATTCGGCTTGTCACCAAAAGCACTCACAAACTTCTACAGATGCACAATCGAGAGCATCCTGGCGGGCTGTATCACCGCCTGGTACGGCAACTGCTCCGCCCTCAACCGTAAGGCTCTCCAGAGGGTAGTGAGGACTGCACAACGCATCACCGGGGCAAACTACCTGCCCTCCAGGACACCTACACCACCCGTTGTTACAGGAAGGCCATAAAGATCATCAAGGACATCAACCACCCGAACCACTGCCTGTTCACCCCGCTATCATCCAGAAGGCGAGGTCAGTACAGGTGCATCAAAGCTGGGACCGAGAGACTGAAAAACAGCTTCTATCTCAAGGCCATCAGACTGTTAAATAGCCACCACTAACATTGAGTGGCTGCTGCCAACACACTGTCATTGACACTGACCCAACTCCAGCCATTTTAATAATGGGAATTGATGGGAAATGATGTAAATATATCACTAGCCACTTTAAACAATGCTACCTTATATAATGTTACTTACCCTACATTATTCATCTCATATACATATGTATATACTGTACTCTACAACATCGACTGCATCCTTATGTAACACATGTATCACTAGCCACTTTAACTATGCCACTTTGTTTACTTTGTCTACATACTCATCTCATATGTATATACTGTACTCGATACCATCTACTGTATGCTGCTCTGTACCATCACTCATTCATATATCCTTATGTACATGTTCCTTATCCCCTTACACTGTGTATAAGACAGTAGTTTTGGAATTGTTAGTTAGATTACTTGTTGGTTATCACTGCATTGTCGGAACTAGAAGCACAAGCATTTCGCTACACTCGCATTAACATCTGCTAACCATGTGTATGTGACAAATAAAATTTGATTTGATTTGAACCTAAAACTTCTTACCTGGGAATATTAAAGACTCATGATAAAAAGAACCACCAGCTTTCATATGTTCTCATGTTCTGAGCAAGGTCCTTAAACGTTAGCTTTTTTACATGGCACATATTGCACTTTTACTTTATTTTCCAACACTTTGTTTTTACACTATTTAAACCAAATTGAACATGTTTCATTAATTATTTTTATTTTATTGATGTATTATATTAAGTTAAAATAAGTGTTCATTCAGTATTGTTGTAATTGTGATTACAAATTTTAAAAGAATACTAATTTAAAAAAAAATTAAATGGCAGATTAATCAGTATCGGCTTATTTTGGTCCTCCAATAAATCGGTATCGGAGTTGAAAAATCATAATTGGTCGACCTCTAGTGCCCACCTACATTTTCTCCCATTGGGTGGCTACTAAACACAACCAATCCTAGACGTGAGTAACCAAGCTTCGGTTCTTTCTTGGTTTTCTTATTCTATTTCATCTTCTTCATCACCTCCTCCTCTTCCAGGAGAAAGCCACTAAGTGGAAGAACCCGGACGGCCACATGGATGGCTTGACCACCAACGGGGTGCTGGTGATGCACCCTGAGGGTTTCCCTGAGGACAACAGACAGGGCCTGTGGAGGGAGATTTCTGTTTGTGGGGACGTCTACGCCCTCCGAGAGACACGCTCTGGACCCAGCCGAGGCAAACTGGTCAGTACCGTAGGCTACAAGAGGCACAACCAGGGCACCCTATTCCCTATGGGCCCCTGTCAAAAGTAGTGCACTATATATAGGGAATAGACAACTGTATGTATTTGTGACGTTTCATTTTCTCAGATTTTGTTCATTGTGTGCATATGTACTCGTGTGTATTAGTCTGATGTCCTCCCTGTGTGTGTGTGTGTGTCTCCTGGCCTGTAGGCGGAGGGAGAAAGCAGTGCCTTGCGGGATGGTTCTCTGGTGGACCTGTGTGGAGCCACTCTGCTGTGGCGTACTGGGGAGGGCTTGCTCCACGCTCCCACCCTCCGCCACCTGGAGGCACTGCGACAGGAGCTCAACGCTGCCCGGCCACAGTGTCCTGTAGGCCTCAGTACTCTGGCATTCCCTAGCCTGCCACGCAGCCACAGGTGGGTAGCTACTACACAGTGACCGACAAGGAGCTACACCACAAGGAGGTAGTATACATGAGTTGCCCCAATCTACTTGGACAGTGGTCGGGGAAAATTCAACATGCCTCGATTACAACTGTTTTTATCCCTTGTAGTCTATTTAAAAGCTATTTTATAATAAAACTACTACCAACAAAAGAAATGGTGCTTTGAGTTTGAGGTAAAACTTAAAACCTAGTAGTTTTCCTTTTCTCCCCAGTCTGGAGGAGCGCCAGCCCTGGGTTTACCTCACCTGCGGACACGTGCACGGCCGCCACGACTGGGGCCAGCGCCCCGAGCGCCGGGAGGCGAGAGGAGGAGAGGGGGAAGGAGGGATCTCCACAGTCCGCCGGGAGTGCCCTCTATGCAGGAGCGTGGGGCCCTACGTACCCCTGTGGCTGGGGTGTGAGCCCGCCGTGTATGTGGATGCTGGAGCACCTACGTACGCGTTTGTACCCTGCGGCCACGTGTGTTCAGAGAGGACAGCCAAGTACTGGGCGGATACCCCGCTGCCCCATGGAACCCACGCCTTCCGGCCCACCTGTCCCTTCTGCTCTGCCCCTCTCAGCAGCACCCCACAGGGCTGGACACGCCTCATCTTCCAGGGCCCGATCGACTAGCCAGGGCCTCCACGGATGCATTCCACAACTATTACGCAACAGTGGAACCAACAAAGTCACTAAACCAAAGGCCCAATCCTAACTTGAGATAATTGTGTATAACTAATATGAATATTTCTCCAATTTACACTACATCCATGGTGATGTTAGACAAGTGTGTGTATCTCAAACATTTGTGTAATAATGTGTTAACGTCATTTTAGGATCTGTGCTGTAGTTTGCATTAGGCACATTTCTCTCAAGTTACGATTTGGCCATAACATAATCTCCCTTCAAAAGCAATAAGAACACCACTATAGCGAAGCATAGTTTTTAGATAACCTAGTTTTTTGGCTAGTCATCCATGTCTCCAATTCTGTCTCTCTTCAGACATGGCTGAATGTTGTCTGCAGCTCAAGGGCTAAACCTGAGGTGTGTTGAAGTCACTGGATGTTCATGATTGCTGGTTTCCTGACAAAATCATCTCAGCCCAATTTTGAACCAATAATGTAATGATGCTACTTCAGTGTTTGAGTGAATATTCCCTTTGACATATCAATTATCTGGAATACATAACATTGTAATATTTTGTGAAGCGGTTCAACCCCACAGTACCAGTAACTTACTCTACAGTTGCAAATATAAGTGATGTTGGTGAACATTCTGCAGTTTGACCACACCTCAGGTTTGTGACCAAACAGACAGACAGGGTCCATGTCATGAGACATAGCAGAAAGGTCAGAAAGCAACCTCATAAGACATTTTTTTTCAAAGAAAATATAACTATTTTATAAAAATGGGGTGGGATGGGTTGGGATTTCATTTAGATGTTGAGTGTTAAGACAACTATTTTTCTATCTTGAGTATTTAGTTAAATGTGATTTCTCAATGTATGTGTTTTCTGTAAGTGTATTGTGTGTGTTCGTTGAAACGAGGAGAGTGAGAAAAAATTGCCAACACTGTGTCACACACGTTACACGACCATAAACAATTGCCCAGACAATGAATGTAGCCAAATACTCAGGCTATACTAGCTTAGCCTGCCCAGGTGCTTGTATTGAATTGCTCTATATTATGCTACTACTATTTTTTTATCTGAACGTTGTGATATACAGTACCAGTTGACACATCTACTCATTCAAGGGTTTTTCTTAATATTTTACTATTGTCTACATTGTAGAATAATAGTGAAGACATCAACTATGAAATAACACATATGGAGTCATGTAGTAACCAAAAAAATGTAGTTTATATTTGAGATTCTTCAAAGTAGCCACCCTTTGCCTTGATGATAGCTTTGCCCATTCTTGGCATTCTCTCAACCAGCTTCACCTGGGATGCTTTTCCAAAAGTCTTGAAGGAGTTCCCACATGCTGAGCACTTGTTGTTTGCTTTTCCAGGTGACTACCTCATGAAGCTGGTTGAGAGAATGCCAAGCGTGTGCAAAGCTGTCATCAAGGCAAAGTGGCTACTTTGAAGAATCTCAAATATAAAATATGTTGATTTGTTTAACACTTTTTTTGGTTACTACATGATTCCATGTGTTATTCCATAGTTTTGATGCCTTCACATTTATACTACGATGTAGAAAATAGTAAAAATAAAGAAAACCCCTGGAATGAGTAGGTGTGTCCAAATTTTTGACTGATACTGTAGCTTGAAAATGTCCAATTGTTGCAGGAAGATGAACACATTACACCCACATGTGTAACATGAACATACACTCACATCTTGCACTGTGGATTGCCAAACCTTGCATTTGTGCTTAATTGTGCACAGTGTGTCATGTTAATTATACAGCCCTAAATGCCTCAAATGAAAAGAAATGTCAGCAAAATGAGCAGTCCAACACAAATCTACAATTTAAACATTTTCCATATAAGAAAAATACACGCGTACTCAAGCTTCTACTCAGGGGCCAGAGAGCAGTATTTCTTATTCTGGAGGGTGCAACATTACAGAACGTTCAGATAGAAATGTTTGGAGTAGAACTGAGAATGTCTCTATTTTACATTTCTATGCCCCAGATGCATTAACCACTTCAGGTTTACAGCCGTTAGGCCTCTACACAGTGCCATGCTGTATTTCATATAATGGGTAATGTTACCAATGGGTAAATATAAAACCACTTCAGGATGTCTTCCAAGTCCCCAGTTCAGTTAGAAGAGCAACCTTATCTTCCTCAGTACCAGTGTTTTCACCAAACCAATTGTCTATTAGCTCAGGTTTAGAATACTCAGAGTTTGTCCCGAGGGTAGCACAGGACACTGAGCTACAGTAAGCTTGTAGTAAAATATTTTAGATGGTCATTCATTTCATGGCCGCATTTAAGAAGTTGCATCGTTACAGAACATTCGGATAAGAATGTTTTTTAGAACCAACATGATTTTCTCTCATGGAGAATATTGAGTCATGTCAGCTCTAAAGTCAATTTCAATCTGAAACATTCTGTGACATTGTTACCTCTTAATAGGCCCCACCCAGCTAGCACATAACGTTCGGTGAACCATATGTTTCTGAGAGCGTGGTTGTCCTATTGTTATTTTGCATGCAACCTCCTGGGAATGTTGCAGGATAGTTGCTTTGCTTTGGAACATTCTCAGCACATTTAAGGAACTTGACAAAAAAACTTTGTTAAAGTAATGAAATGGCAAGAAAATAATATTTTCCTAATAGTTCTAATATGGTTACATGTAATTTCAATTTTAGTAATGCTCTAGGAACATTCTCCAACTTTTTTGACATTTGTTGACATCAAATAGTTCAGAGAGCGTTAAGAAACATTGTTCTTCTGTGGGAAATGTTTCCTAATTGCTCTATTTAAAGGCATGTTCTCAAATTGTTCCAAGAATGTTAAGAACTTTCCATAAAAAAAATAAAAAAAACTTTTAGCATTTTAGGCTAAAACATTTACATTCTCTTTTCAGCATCAACAAAACTCTTATCCTCTATCTTGTTAGTGTGTTCAGGGGTGTTGGCTGTGCCCACTGATTGGCCACACCTGGTCTTAATGGGTGCTTGTTTCCTTTTAAATGGGGTCTGTTTGAATAGACTAAAATGAAAAGGTTTGTATGCGTAAAAAAAACATGGCATGCTAGCTCCATCCTGGTGGTGCAGTGGACTAATTCTACGGATACACAACAGAAAATGATAGGTTTGAATCTCACTGATGTTGTGTCACAACAAAAAGTTTGCATGATTAAGCCTATGGACCACCATTTCCATGTTTCCTAGCTGTGCTTGAAGTTCAACAAATGTACCCAAAAATAAGCTAGTATTGTTATTAAAAGTCTTACTGAAACGTTCAGTGAAGGTTTTAAGGAATTTATTTAAAATCCTCCAAATAATCGGAGCGTTAATAAAACCACCCAGGAAAACTTTCAAGGAACCAGAGTAAAATGTTCTCAGGTCCTCCCAGGCAACCTAAAGATAAAATGTTCCCATAACAGGCAAGACGATCACTTCTGTTCTCAGAAAATTACATTTTTTTCTCCGTTTTACCAGTCAGGAAATGTATGGCTTCGCTCCCTCAACTTCCAAGGAACCAAAATGTGCTAGCTGGACTGTACCATTCAGTATTCCCCAAGTCCTCAGTACCTCAGCCAGATTAGCTCAGAGCAGGTCTGAAATCAGTTTGATGACACACTCCTCCATATACAGTTAGTAGTATAGTTGCCAAGTCCCTCGGCTTGGGGTGGAACTAGTCAGGTTCAAACACAGTACAGAGTTTTTTTTAAACATTTCTGTTACCTACCCCATTACGACAGCCAAAATCCCCACTGGTCCAATCCATGGGATATCCTGCTATTGAGCATGTCAATTCTAAAATGTATTATGATATAGCAGGTGAAATGAAATGATGTTTGCCAAATTGTTTGGCTCATTATATTTTTTATATTCTTTGTTGTTTTGGACCTTTTATCTGTTTCGTTTTTATCCTGTAATTTATTATCCCATTGAGTCGGTAGAAGTTGCCCCTAACCACTGATTCAGAGTCAGAAATAGTTTCATTCCGTCTAATGGTTAAGGTTAGAATTGGGTGAATGTAATCTGATCCTACTATATATCTGTGGTTAGGAGGAACTTCTACTTAAACCATTATTTTATCCGGTTGACTCCCACATCACAGCTGACCTCTGACTTGTAATAACCTCACAGCAATCACATTCCTCTGGAGCGACCAAAACGCTAAACGCTGATTGTTTCTCACCTTTCTGTAATCCTGGGGTGCACAGACAATCACTGTACACACATCAATAAACCTGTTTTAAAACTAGCCTCTTTGTCTGTTCACTGGCTGGAAGGGGAGGGGATTGGATGAAGGTTTGGAAATAGCTGTTTTCCCCTACTTTTAATTTACATTTGATTTATTTAGCACATTTGAAAAGCATTCTTTGTTTTAGTCTCTCCTCACATGGGGTGGAGCGAGACTGTCTTTATTTTAATGTTTTTTTAATTTAATATTAACACATACTATTTACTTTCAGTAAAGCGGCTCAACATTTATTTACATTACATTGTCATCTAACAGACTCCCATTCAGAGCGACCCAAAGAAGCAACCTGGGTCAATGCCCTGCCAAGGGAATGTTGACAGATCTCCCACAAGGTCAAAACAGGGCCCCGAAGCAGTGACCTATCAGCCACCGGCCCAAGCTCCCAATCGCCAGGCCACCAGCTCTCCACAACACCCCCTCCCCCACACACACAGTTCCCTGAGAGCTGCCCCTCAACCATCCAAGAACCCCCCCTAGAAAAAATAATAATAATTCCATTCCCCACCCCGAAGTGGCCCACCAAGCCCACTTGCACCAACAACCAACAAAATGAAGAACAGAGAAAAACTAAGGAAAACAGAAAATGCAAAAACAAAAGACATCAAGGACAACAAATACATTTTGAGTGCATGTATGGCACTATTTACATGTGCGTGAGTGTGTGTATATGCATGTGTACACGTAAAAACACCTGCACGGCGTCAGCCTAAGGCAAACATACATTTACATTTAAGTCATTTAGCAGACGCTCTTATCCAGAGCGACTTACAAATTGGTGCATTCACCTTATGACATCCAGTGGAACAACCACTTTACAATAGTGCATCTAAATATTTTAAGGGGGGGGGGGGTGAGAAGGATTACTTTATCCTATCCTAGGTATTCCTTAAAGAGGTGGTTGACAACTCCATTGTGTCCTCCTCCCAGAGCGCTAAGAACCTTGGCGTGATCCTGGACAACACCCTGTCGTTCTCAACCAATATCAAGGCGGTGGCCCGTTCCTGTAGGTTCATGCTCTACAACATCCGCAGAGTACGACCCTGCCTCACACAGGAAGCGGCGCAGGTCCTAATCCAGGCACTTGTCATCTCCCGTCTGGATTACTGCAACTCGCTGTTGGCTGGGCTCCCTGCCTGTGCCATTAAACCCCTTCAACTCATCCAGAACGCTGCAGCCCGTCTGGTGTTCAACCTTCCCAAGTTCTCTCACGTCACCCCGCTCCTCCGTTCTCTCCACTGGCTTCCAGTTGAAGCTCGCATCCGCTACAAGACCATGGTGCTTGCCTACGGAGCTGTGAGGGGAACGGCACCTCAGTACCTCCAGGCTCTGATCAGGCCCTACACCCAAACAAGGGCACTGCGTTCATCCACCTCTGGCCTGCTCGCCTCCCTACCACTGAGGAAGTACAGCTCCCGCTCAGCCCAGTCAAAACTGTTCGCTGCTCTGGCCCCCCAATGGTGGAACAAACTCCCTCACGACGCCAGGACAGCGGAGTCAATCACCACCTTCCGGAGACACCTGAAACCCCACCTCTTTAAGGAATACCTAGGATAGGATAAGTAATCCCTCTCACCCCCCCCTTTAAGATTTAGATGCACTATTGTAAAGTGACTGTTCCACTGGATGTCATAAGGTGAATGCACCAATTTGTAAGTCGCTCTGGATAAGAGCGTCTGCTAAATGACTTAAATGTAAATGTAAAAAGTTATTCCTCATCACACTGATCCTTTTTGTACATTTGGTAATTTTCAACAACAAAAAAAATATTTGGAAAGAATTCCTTACGGTAATCCTCATTCAGAGGGTGAGGATGAGATGGAAAAGAAAACAAATATATGCTTAAAATATTTAGCTTCCTCTTTTAAAATATAATTTTCCTATCTTTGTCTGCACTGATTATATTGATTAGGGAAATGGGAGGAGATTTCTAGAATAAAACTATGTAAATGTGAGTTGACTATTAAGAAAATATTTTATGATTTGAATCAAGTTTGTGCCTGATACATACAGTGAGGGAAAAAAGTATTTGATCCCCTGCTGATTTTGGACATTTGAATACTGACAAACAAATGATCCGTCTATAATTTTAATGGTAGGTTTATTTGAACAGTGAGAGACAGAATAACAACAACAAAATACAGAAAAACACATGTCAAAAAATTTATTTGCATTTTAATGAGGGAAATAAGTATTTGACCCACTCTCAATCAGAAAGATTTCTGTCTCCTAGGTGTCTTTTATACAGGTAACGAGCTGAGATTAGGAGAACACTCTTAAAGGGAGTGCTCCTAATCTCAGTTTGTTACCTGTATAAACACATCTGTCCACAGAAGTAATCAATCAATCAGATTCCAAACTCTCCACCACGGCCAAGACCAAAGTGCTCTCCAAGGATGTCAGGGACAAGATTGTAGACCTATGCAAGGCTGGAATGGGCTACAAGACCATCGCCAAACAGCTTGGTGAGAAGGTGACAACAGTTGGTGTGATTATTCGCAAATGTAAGAAACACAAAAGAACTGTCAATCTCCCTCGGCCTGGGGCTCCATGCAAGATCTCACCTTGTGGAGTTGCAATGATCATGAGAACAGTGAGGAATCAGCACAGAACTACACGGGAGGATCTTGTCAATGATCTCAATGCAGCTGGGACCATAGTCACCAAGAAAACAATTGCTAACACACTACGCCGTGAAGGACTGAAATCCTGCAGCGCCCACAAGGTCCCCCTGCTCAAGACAGCACATATACATGCCCGTCTGAAGTTTGCCAATGAACATCTGAATGATTCAGAGGACAACTGGGTGAAAGTGGTCAGATGAGAACAAAATTGAGCTCTTTGACATCAACTCAACTCGCTGTGTTTGGAGGTGGAGGAATGCTGCCTATGACCCTATGAACACCATCCCCACCGTCAAACATGGAGGTGGAAACATTATGCTTTGGGGGTGTTTTTCTGCTAAGGGGATAGGACAACTTCACCGCATCAAAGGGACGATGGACGGGGCCATGTACTGTCAAATCTTGGGTGAAAACCTCATTCCCTCAGCCAAGGCATTGAAAAATGGGTCGTGGATGGGTATTCCAGCATGACAATGACCCAATACGCACGGCCAAGGCAACAAAGGAGTGGCTCAAGAAGAAGCACATTAAGGTCCTGGAGTGGCCTAGCCAGTCTTCAGACCTTAATCCCATAGAAAATCTGTGGAGGGAGCTGAAGGTTCGAATTGCCAAACGTCAGCCTCAAAACCTTAATGACTTGGAAAAGATCTGCAAAGAGGAATGGGACAAAATCCCTCCTGAGATGTGTGCAAACCTGGTGGCCAACTACAAGAAACGTCTGACCTCTGTGATTGCCAACAAGGGTTTTGCCACCAAGTACTAAGTCATGTTTTGCAGAAGGGGTCAAATACTTATTTCCCTCATTATCAATTTATCAAATCAATTATTACTTTATCAAATCAATTTATAACATTTTTGATATGCGTTTTTCTGGATTTTTTGGTTGTTATTCTGTTGTGATTCTGTTCAAATAAACCTACCATTCAAATTATAGACTGATAATTTCTTCGTCAGTGGGCAAACTTACAAAATCAGCAGGGGATCAAATACTTTTTTCCCTCACAAATACATCAAATTGTGGCCCTAGAGTGTGGTTTCATCCTAGCCCACCAGGGGGCAGCCTCTGCTAATTTAGACCAAGGCTAGCACATCATCTCTATCATATCAGGGGTTGCTCTCATGTTGCATCACCTCTTCAACTAATTTCACTGATTAGAATGAGTCATTCTGGCTGCCTTGAAAGTATGCAACCCAAACCAAGATAAGATGCTACGCTACATTTCTCGTAATAATAGAACTACCCGAGATTAAGAAAAGGGTTTGGGAAGAGTTGAGACGGTTGCTTCTCTGCAAGGTTCTCAAGATGTCAAAAGACTCAGAAAGAAAACCTGCTGACTCCAGTGTTATTTAAAAGTTTGTTCGGAAATTATTTCACTCTACAACTGAAGAAGAGAGAGTTTTTTTCTCAAAGAGATTATGAAGCCTATTTCATGGATATCTTAGTGACACAGAGTATTTAATCTCTTCCTCCAGAGAGAGAGAAAGAGAGCGAGAGAGAGTGAGAGGAAACGAGAGAAAGAGGCTGTATCTGTGAGACCCAAAAGAGCTCTTCAGAGTTTGTTGGTGAGTCATTCAGTGGGAAATGATAGAAGCAGCATGAGTACACACTAACACCGACTATAGTCTATTAGGCAATAGTGAAAATGGTCACACAGACACTCATGCACAGTCACACCCACTGCCTGAAATTCAGATAAATGGTACAGTATTTGTAAGTATCAAACAATGTATATAAAGCAACAACTGTAAATTCCCAATATGAACTCAAGTCAAAACATTCCAGGAGAGGGCCATCTTCCCTTGTCACTGTGTCTATAAGCATTGTTTAACTGAACTGAGCTGAGAGAGCAGTAGGGTCTAACATTTTATTAATACTGTAATACAAAGTGCAAATACAGACTCAACTCATTTTATTGTATAACAGTAACAATATATAATTGCACAGTAATTACCTTAATTTTTCATGAAAAGTATTGATGGTGATAAATTAACAGACTGTGTTGTGTGTATGCCAGTAATTGTCAGTAATTCTGTGCATGTGTGTCCCCGTCTGTTTACACAGTATCTGTGTTTGTATGTGTGTGTGTGTGTGTGTGTGTGTGTGTGTGTGTGTGTGTGTGTGTGTGTGTGTGTGTGTGTGTGTGTGTGTGTGTGTGTGTGTGTGTGTGTGTGTGTGTGTGTGTGTGTGTGTGTCAGGGGAGCAGGGGTAGATGATGGAGGAAGGGCTTAGTGAAACAGTTTAAACTCTGAGGAGGGATTTGCAGGTTTTGATCCTGGCTAATTAACGTGGAGCCCTCGATGGGACGACTGGGTATTTGTGACAGGGAAGTTTGAAGGGGACTCTGTGTGTGTGTGTGTGTGTGTGTGTGTGTGTGTGTGTGTGTGTGTGTGTGTGTGTGTGTGTGTGTGTGTGTGTGTGTGTGTGTGTGTGTGTGTGTGTGTGTGTGTGTGTGTGTGTGTGTGTGTGTGTGTGTGTGTGTGTGTGTGTGTGTGTGTGTGTGTGTGTGTTTGTGTGTGTGTGTGTCTCAGTGATAATCACTTGGTTCTATAATCATCTCTTCCTCTCTGTGTGTCCCTATGGTGAGATGATCAGAGGAGCGGAGGGCATCCACTCTATTGTTCAATCAATTCACTCATTAACTCACAACATTAGGAAACTTTAATTAAGCATGGGGCCTGCCACGATTAATTAACTTTGAGACTACTTCCTTTTTTCTTTCCCGTACACTTATTTTACTAAGTCAGGGAAGCTACAGAATGCACTAATTTAGCCACACAATTTACAAATCCAATTAAAGTCAATATTAAGGCTTCACAAGCTGTCCCATGCATAGTCTTAGCTATAATACTATCCTCTTTTGTGGTTAGAACAGCCAGGGTGTGTATGTGTAAGCCGGAGAATAATGTATTAAATAGGGTTAGCAGTTATAATAAGTTTGGTTATTGAAAAGAGTTTATTATGCTGTGTTATCCTGTTAGGGAGGTGGTGTTGTGGCACTTTATTGGTAATCCTGAGTCTCCCATCGCTCTGAGTGGTCTCTTTTACCCCCACCCTGTTCCAGTGTCTGTGTGCTTTCCCTTTTCTCAAAAGATCAGTGTCCTCTGTAGACCTACCTGATTGACAAGACCTACATATGTGACTGGTCACATCTAACTGGGCACAAGTCCATTTTTTGTTGATTTTCATATTATGACGATAGTAGGTCTAAACTGTGGTACACATATTACTTTCAACAATACAGAAATGACACTTGACATTAGTATAGGCAACCACTTGAACTCAGTTCTCACAAGCTTGGCAACAATTAGCCTAGAAGACTAACTCTGCGTTTACACTAGGAAGTGGCATCGCTCAGTGAAACATCGGAAGCCACTCACTTTCAATGAAAGGAAAGCGAGAGAAGCAGGAGACCATTGAGGCGGGGGGGGGGGGCGTTGAGCGATGAGAGTATGGGCGAGGGAGCTGAACAGTGCGGGACTAAAGTTGGTAAAAGCTGAACTTGGTTCAAATCCTCCGCGATATCGAGACGTGAGGGACCAATCGATGCTCAATATAGCTTCCAACCCCTACCGGATTGGCTGTCAATGGCAGTTGACACGTAACACTACCCAGCGTGCTTAGCACCCACATGAGGGCGAGGCTGGAGTGGCTAGGCGAGTCCAAAACAAATAACGTTTTATTTGTCACATGCTTCATAAACAACAAGTGTAGACGAACAGTGAAATGCCCTTCCCAACAATGCAGAAATAAATAAAATAGATAATAGAAAAGTAAAACACAACGTAAACTCACCCCATTGCGTACAAATGTGCGCAACCGCAACATTCAAACGAGGCTACAAAGAAAACGAATGGGACAGTGTTGACTTCAAAATCGGGTGTGTGAACTAGGTTTCTATTCAAGCGTTGATCGACATGGTAAATGGCTCTATAGTATTGGAGAAAAGTTTATAAAACTGACCCTCCGTTACATCTAGACGTGGTCATGTCGTAACGTATAGCAGGCATAAAGCAACTATTTCTGTCTTACAATCTCTCTCCACCAGGTGTAGGACTTCTCTCAACCTTTAAAAACAAGAAATGGACAGTGACGGGGTAAAGGGGGATACCTAGTAATTTTTTGCGATCATCATTCTCAAAGTCACTGTTTACTTCTAAGCTCACTTTAGCACCGCCCTAAAAAACAGATTCAAATTCGACACAAACCTTCAAATAGGTACGTAATGACACATTATATAAACTCTTTATAGTGTTTTATTTACATTTTAGAGGCGATAAGCTGATAAATTGGACAATTTCCCCAAACGACATCTCCCCGTCTCACTATCACGCATTAGTTTCGCTTCCCCACCAATATTTAAAAAAAGACCCGATGAGGCTCATTGCCTGCTTCAATTATGCAGAAATGGGCAGCGTTTAGGTAATGTAATTGATTATGTTAGAAAGGGGAGAAATTGTGCTTTACACTGGTATTGACATTACAGTTGATCTAGAAGTATTACGTTTTTGGGGCGCAAAAATTAGTGCAATTGTACGGACCAAGGCGATGTACGTGAGTTTACGTTGATAATAAAAGTAATACTAAATACACGTTGAGTAATGATACCTTGTACCCCTGCACAAGTTAATTGAGGTAGATATTGTATGTACATATTACTATGAATAAAGTGACATAATAAAACAGTAGCAGCAGTGTATGTGATGAGTCAAAAAAAGTTAGCGCAAAAGGGGTAAATGCAGATAGTTAAACAATTATCTACCCAGACTATTTATATTTAGCAGCTCTTATGGCTTGGGGGGCCAGAAGCTGTTCAGGGTCCTGTTGGTTCTAGACTTGGTGCATCAGTGCCTCTTGCCATGTGGTAGCAGAAAGAACATTCTATGACTTGGGTGGCTGGAGTCTAACAGTTTTTTTGGTCTTCCTCTGACACCGCCTGGTATAGAGGTCCTGGATTGCAGGGAGCTCGGCCCCAGTGATGTACTGGCCATACGCACTACCCTCTGTAGCGCCTTGTGGTTAGATGTCAAGCACTTGCCATGCCAAGTAGTGATGCAGCCTGTCAAGATTCAATGGTATAGCTGTATAATGTTTTGAGAATCTGAGGGCCCATGACAAATCTTTTCAGCCTCCTGAAGAGGTAGAGGCATGGTCGTGCCCTCTTCATGACTGCATTTGTGTGTGTGTGGGCCATGATATATCCTTAGTGATGTGGACTCCGAGAAAGCTCTCGACCCGTTCTATTACAGCCCTGTCTATGTGGGTGACTGTGTGCTCGGCCCTCCTTTTCCTGTAGTCCACGATCAGCTCCTTTTTCTTGTTGATGTTAAGGAAGAGGTCGTTGTCCTGGCACCACACTGCCAGGTCTCTGACCTCCTTCCTATAGATCATGGGTGTCAAACTCTGGCCCGTGGGCCAAATTTGGCCCGCGGGGTAATTATATTTGGCCCGCGAGACAATACCAAATTACTACTAGAGCTGGCCCGCCGGTATTATACAGCGCATTCACCACTAATACTACGAATCCCATAATGCTCTGCTGTTTTCGCACGCCAATCAGGACAGGACCCAGAAATGCTCTCTCCTCTGTGACAGTAGTCATAGCAACATAGACGCTACAACTGTCAGCGAGCTAACCCTTCCCAAAAATGGCGAAAAGAAAGGCAGAAAACAGGAGCTTTCTGGACAAGTGGGAGGCAGAATATCTGTTTACATATGTAAAAGACAAACCTGTTTGTCTTGTTTGTGGAGTCAACGTGGCTGTAAGTAAGGAGTACAACATTAGACAACACTATGAAACGAAACACCATGACAAATACAAGGACCTGGACATGACTCAAAGGAGCCAGAAAGTAGAGGAGATGAAAAGAAGTTTGGTTTCACAACAGAATATGTTTAAAAAAGCCACATCACAAAGCGAGGCTGCTGTAAAGGCTAGTTATATAGTGTCAGCAGAGATCGCAAAATCAGCCCGGCCCTTTAATGAGGGAGAGTTCATGAAAAAGTGCATGATGAAGGTTTGTGACCTCGTATGCCCAGAGAAAAAACAAGCATTTTCAAACGTGAGCCTGAGCAGGAACACAGTAGCTGATCGCACATGTGATCTTGCCAACAATCTGTATGACCAGCTGATGGAAAAGGGAAAAGATTTTGTTGCGTTCTCCCTCGCTGTGGATGAGAGCTGCGACGCATCTGATACTGCTCAGCTGTCAGTCTTCATCCGTGGAGTGGACTCAAATCTGTGTGTTACGGAGGAGCTATTAGGATTCAAATCAATGCATGGCACAACCACAGGAAAGGAAATCTTTGAGGAGGTTTCCAAATATGTAACTGAAATAAAGCTGCCGTGGGATAAACTCGTTGGATTAACGACAGATGGTGCGCCAGCGATGTGCGGTAAAAAGAGTGGACTGGTGGGCATGGTTCGGGAGAAGATGCGGGAAGAGAACTGTGCAGGTGAGCTAACTGTTTACCACTGCATCATACATCAGGAAGCACTGTGTGCCAAAGCCCTAAAGATGGAACATGTTATGACCACAGTAACACAGGTAGTTAACTTTATAAGAGCCAAAGGTCTAAATCACCGCCAGTTTAAATCTTTTCTGGAGGAGTGTGGTTCGGAATACGCAGACGTGCCGTATCACACAGAGGTGAGATGGCTAAGCAGAGGAAAAGTACTGAACAGATGTTTCGAGCTGCGTGAGGAAATATGTCAATTCCTGGAAACCAAAGGGAAGGATACAGCAGTGCTCCGGGAGCAAAAGTTCCTGTGTGAGCTTGTCATGTTTTGTCATTGATTATCATGTCTTGTCTCTGTGCTTCCCTTCTATTCGTTTCCCTCTGCTGGTCTTATTAGGTTCTTTCCCTCTTTCTATCCCTCTCTCTCCCCCTCCCTCTCTCCCTCTCTCGCTCTCTCTCTCTATCGTTCCGTTCCTGCTCCCAGCTGTTCCTCATTCTCCTAACTACCTCATTTACTCTTTTCACACCTGTCCCCTATTTTGCCCTCTGATTAGAGTCCCTATTTCTCCCTCTGTTTTCCGCTTCTGTCCTTGTCGGATCCTTGTTTGATGTTCGCAGTTCTGTGTCCTTGTTCCGCCCTGTCGTGTTTTTACCTTCTTCAGATGCTGCGTGTGAGCAGGTGTCAATGTCAGCTACGGCCGGTGCCTTCCTGAAGCGACCTGCAGTCTGTGGTCGCGTCTCCAGTCGTTCCTCTCTACTGACGAGTGGATTTCAGTTTTCCTGTTTTTGCATTTACCTAGATAATATCCAGGATTATCGCTTTTGTTTAAAACTGGAATAAAGACTCTGTTTCCGTTAAGTCGCTTTTGGGTCCTCATTCACCTGCATAACAGAAGGATCCGACCAAGAATGGACCCAGCGACTACGGATTCTCGCAACACTGCCGTCGAGATCCAGGGAGCAATGCTCGGCAGACACGAGCAGGAATTGTCTGCTGCTCGTCATGCCGTTGAGACCCTGGCCGCTCAGGTTTCCGACCTCTCAGGACAGTTTCAGAGTCTTCGTCTCGTGCCACCAGCTACTTCCTGGTCTTCCGAGTCTCCGGAACCTAGGGTTAATAACCCACCATGTTACTCTGGGCAGCCCACTGAGTGCCGCTCCTTTCTCACCCAGTGTGATATTGTGTTCTCTCTCCAACCCAACACATACTCAAGAGAGAGAGCTCGGATCGCTTACGTCATATCACTCCTTACTGGTCGGGCTCGGGAGTGGGGCACAGCTATCTGGGAGGCAAGGGCTGAGTGTTCTAACGATTATCTGAACTTTAAAGAGGAGATGATACGGGTTTTTGATCGTTCAGTTTTTGGTAAGGAGGCTTCCAGGGCCCTGGCTTCCCTATGTCAAGGTGATCGATCCATAACGGATTACTCTATAGAGTTTCGCACTCTTGCTGCCTCCAGTGACTGGAACGAGCCGGTGTTGCTCGCTCGTTTTCTGGAGGGACTCCACGCTGAGGTTAAAGATGAGATTCTCTCCCGGGAGGTTCCTTCCAGCGTGGACTCTTTGATTGCACTCGCCATCCGCATAGAACGACGGGTAGATCTTCGTCACCGAGCTCGTGGAAGAGAGCTCGCGTTAACGGTGTTCCCCCTCTCCGCATCTCAACCATCTCCTCCCTCCGGCTCAGAGACTGAGCCCATGCAGCTGGGAGGTATTCGCATCTCGACTAAGGAGAGGGAACGGAGGATCACCAACCGCCTTTGCCTCTATTGCGGTTCTGCTGGACATTTTGTCATTTCATGTCCAGTAAAAGCCAGAGCTCATCAGTAAGCGGAGGGCTACTGGTGAGCGCTACTACTCAGGTCTCTCCATCAAGATCCTGTACTACCTTGTCGGTCCATCTACGCTGGACCGGTTCGGCTGCTTCCTGCAGTGCCTTGATAGACTCTGGGGCTGAGGGTTGTTTTATGGACGAAGCATGGGCTCGGAAACATGACATTCCTCTCAGACAGTTAGGGAAGCCCACGCCCATGTTCGCCTTAGATGGTAGTCTTCTCCCCAGTATCAGATGTGAGACACTACCTTTAACCCTCACAGTATCTGGTAACCACAGTGAGACCATTTCCTTTTTGATTTTTCGTTCACCTTTTACACCTGTTGTTTTGGGTCATCCCTGGCTAGTATGTCATAATCCTTCTATTAATTGGTCTAGTAATTCTATCCTATCCTGGAACGTTTCTTGTCATGTGAAGTGTTTAATGTCTGCTATCCCTCCTGTTTCTTCTGTCCCCTCTTCTCAGGAGGAACCTGGTGATTTGACAGGAGTGCCGGAGGAATATCATGATCTGCGCACGGCCTTCAGTCGGTCCAGAGCCAACTCCCTTCCTCCTCACCGGTCGTATGATTGTTGTATTGATCTCCTTCCGGGGACCACTCCCCCTCGGGGTAGACTATACTCTCTGTCGGCTCCCGAACGTAAGGCTCTCGAGGATTATCTGTCTGTTTCTCTCGACGCCGGTACCGTGGTGCCTTCTTCCTCTCCCGCCGGAGCGGGGTTTTTTTTTGTTAAGAAGAAGGACGGTACTCTGCGCCCCTGCGTGGATTATCGAGGGCTGAATGACATAACGGTTAAGAATCGTTATCCGCTTCCCCTTATGTCGTCAGCCTTCGAGATTCTGCAGGGAGCCAGGTTCTTTACTAAGTTGGACCTTCGTAACGCTTACCATCTCGTGCGCATCAGAGAGGGGGACGAGTGGAAAACGGCGTTTAACACTCCGTTAGGGCATTTTGAATACCGGGTTCTGCCGTTCGATCTCGCTAATGCTCCAGCTGTCTTTCAGGCATTAGTTAATGATGTACTGAGAGACATGCTGAACATCTTTGTTTTCGTTTACCTTGACGATATCCTGATTTTTTTCTCCGTCACTCGAGATTCATGTTCAGCACGTTCGACGTGTACTCCAGCGCCTTTTAGAGAATTGTCTCTACGTGAAGGCTGAGAAGTGCGCCTTTCATGTCTCCTCTGTCACATTTCTCGGTTCTGTTATTTCCGCTGAAGGCATTCAGATGGATCCCGCTAAGGTCCAGGCTGTCAGCGATTGGCCCGTTCCTAAGTCACATGTCGAGTTGCAGCGCTTTCTCGGTTTCGCTAATTTCTATCGGCGTTTCATTCGTAATTTCGGTCAAGTGGCTACCCCTCTCACAGCTCTTACTTCTGTCAAGACGTGCTTTAAGTGGTCCGGTTCCGCCCAGGGAGCTTTTGATCTCCTCAAGAAGCGTTTTACATCCGCTCCTATCCTTGTTACTCCTGACGTCACTAAACAATTAATTGTCGAGGTTGACGCTTCAGAGGTGGGCGTGGGAGCCATTCTGTCCCAGCGCTTCCATTCGGATGATAAGGTCCATCCTTGCGCTTATTTTTCTCATCGCCTGTCGCCATCGGAACGCAACTATGATGTGGGTAACCGCGAACTGCTCGCCATCCGCTTAGCCCTAGGCGAATGGCGACAGTGGTTGGAGGGGGCGACCGTCCCTTTTGTCGTTTGGACTGACCATAAGAACCTTGAGTACATCCGTTCTGCCAAACGACTCAATGCACGTCAAGCTCGTTGGGCGTTGTTTTTCGCTCATTTCGAGTTCATGATTTCTTATCGCCCGGGAAATAAGAACACCAAGCCTGATGCCTTATCCCGTCTCTTTAGTTCTTCTGTGGCTTCTACCGACCCCGAGGGGATTCTCCCTGAAGGGCGTGTTGTCGGGTTGACTGTCTGGGGAATTGAGAAACAGGTAAAGCAAGCACTCACTCACACTGCGTCGCCGCGCGCTTGTCCTAGTAACCTTCTTTTCGTTCCTGTCTCTACTCGTCTGGCTGTTCTTCAGTGGGCTCACTCTGCCAAGTTAGCTGGCCACCCCGGCGTTCGGGGTACGCTTGCTTCTATTCGCCAGCGGTTTTGGTGGCCTACTCAGGAGCGTGACACGCGCCGTTTCGTGGCTGCTTGTTCGGACTGCGCGCAGACTAAGTCAGGTAACTCTCCTCCTGCCGGTCGTCTCAGACCGCTTCCCATTCCTTCTCGACCATGGTCTCACATCGCCTTAGACTTTATTACCGGTCTGCCTTCGTCTGCGGGGAAGACTGTGATTCTTACGGTTGTCGATAGGTTCTCTAAGGCGGCACATTTAATTCCCCTCGCTAAGCTTCCTTCCGCTAAGGAGACGGCACAAATCATCATTGAGAATGTGTTCAGAATTCATGGCCTCCCGTTAGACGCCGTTTCAGACAGAGGCCCGCAATTCACGTCACAGTTTTGGAGGGAGTTCTGTCGTTTGATTGGTGCTTCCGTCAGTCTCTCTTCCGGTTTTCATCCCCAGTCTAACGGTCAAGCAGAAAGGGCCAATCAGACGATTGGTCGCATATTACGCAGCCTTTCTTTTCGTAACCCTGCGTCTTGGGCAGAACAGCTCCCCTGGGCAGAATACGCTCACAACTCGCTTTCTTCGTCTGCTACCGGGCTATCTCCGTTTCAGAGTAGTCTTGGGTACCAGCCTCCTCTGTTCTCATCCCAGCTTGCCGAGTCCAGCGTTCCCTCCGCTCAGGCTTTTGTCCAACGTTGTGAGCGCACCTGGAGGAGGGTCAGGTCTGCACTTTGCCGTTACAGGGCGCAGACTGTGAGAGCCGCCAATAAACGTAGGATTAAGAGTCCTAGGTATTGTCGCGGTCAGAGAGTGTGGCTTTCCACTCGTAACCTTCCCCTTACGACAGCTTCTCGCAAGTTGACTCCGCGGTTCATTGGTCCGTTCCGTGTCTCTCAGGTCGTCAATCCTGTCGCTGTGCGACTGCTTCTTCCGCGACATCTTTGTCGCGTCCACCCTGTCTTCCATGTCTCCTGCGTCAAGCCCTTTCTTCGCGCCCCCGTTCGTCTCCCCCCGTCCTTGTCGAGGGCGCTCCTATTTACAAGGTACGGAAGATCATGGACATGCTGTCATGTTTTGTCTTATTTTGTCTTGTCATTTTGCTTTTCCCTCTGTTCGTTTTCCCCCTGCTGGTCTTTTTAGGTTCGTTCCCCTCTTTCTCTCTTCCTCCCTCTCTCTCTTCTCTCTATCGCTCCGTTCCTGCTCCCAGCTGTTCCTATTCCCCTAATCAATCATTTAGTCTTCCCACACCTGTTCCCTATCTTTCCCCCTGATTAGAGTCCCTATTTCTCCCCTTGTTTTCCGTTTCTGCCCTGTCGGATCCTTGTCTATTGTTCACCGTGCTGTGTCTGTGTATCGCCCTGTCGTGTCGTGTTTCCCTCAGATGCTGCGTGGTGAGCAGGTGTCTGAGTCTGCTACGTTCAAGTGCCTTCCCGAGGCAACCTGCAGTTCATGATCGAGTCTCCAGTCTGTTCTCGTCATTACGAGTGGAATTATGCTTTATGATTGTAGATTTACTTTACTGGATTAAAGACTCTGTTTTCGCCAAGTCGCTTTTGGGTCCTCATTCACCTGCATAACAGAAGGATCCGACCAAGAATGGACCCAGCGACTATGGATTCTCTCTACTCTACTCTCGAGTTCCAGGGAGCGATGCTCGGCAGACACGAGCAGGAATTGTCTGCTGCTCGGCATGCCGTTGAGACCCTGGCCGCTCAGGTCTCCGACCTCTCAGGACAGTATCAGAGTCTTCGTCTCGTGTCACCAGCTACTTCCGGTTCTTCCGAGCCTCCGGAACCTAGGGTTAATAACCCACCATGTTATTCTGGGCAGCCCACTGAGTGCCGCTCCTTTCTCACCCAGTGTGATATAGTGTTCTCTCTCCAACCCAACACATACCCAAGAGAGAGAGCTCGGATTGCCTACGTCATATCACTCCTTACTGGTCGGGCTCGGCAGTGGGGCACAGCTATCTGGGAGGCAAGCGCTGAGTGTACTAACAATTATCTGAACTTTAAAGAGGAGATGATAAGGGTTTTTGATCGCTCAGTTTTTGGGAAAGAAGCTTCCTGGTCCCTGTCTTCCCTATGTCAAGGTAATCGATCCATAACGGATTACTCTATAGAGTTTTGCACTCTTGCTGCCTCCAGTAACTGGAACGAGCAGGCGTTGCTCGCTCGTTTTCTGGAGGGACTCCACGCTAAGGTTAAGGATGAGATTCTCTCTCGGGAGGTTCCATCCAGCGTGGATTCTTTGATTGAACTCGCTATTCGCATTGAACGACGGGTAGATCTTCGTCACCGAGCTCATAGAAGAGAGCTCGCGTTAACTGTGTCTCCCCTCTCTCCGACACTACCATCTTTCCCCACTGACTCTGGTGTTGAGCCCATGCAGCTGGGGGGTATTCGCATCTCGACTAAGGAGAGGGAACGGAGAATCACCAACCGCCTCTGTCTCTATTGCGGTTCCGCTGGTCATTTTGTCATTTCATGTCCAGTTAAAGGCCAGAGCTCATCAGTAAGCGGAGGGCGACTGATAAGCGCTACTAGACGGTCCTCTCCATCTAGATCCTGTACTACTATGTCGGTCCACCTACGCTGGACCGGTTCGGGTTCTACATGCAGTGCCTTGATAGACTCTGGGGCTGAGGGTTGTTTCATGGACGAAGCATGGGCTCGGAAACATGACATTCCTTTCAGACAGTTAGACAAGCCTACGCCCATGTTCGCCTTAGATGGTAGTCATCTTCCCAGTATCAGATTTGAGACACTACCTTTAACCCTCACAGTATCTGGTAACCACAGTGAGACTATTTCTTTTTTGATTTTTCGTTCACCTTTTACACCTGTTGTTTTGGGTCATCCCTGGCTAGTGTGTCATAATCCTTCTTTTGATTGGTCTAGTAATTCTATCCTTTCCTGGAACGTTTCTTGTCATGTGAAGTGTTTAATGTCTGCTATTTCTCCTGTTTGTTCTGTCCCCTCTTCTCAGGAGGAACCTGGTGATTTGACAGGAGTGCCGGAGGAATATCATGGTCTGCGCACGGTCTTCAGTCGGTCCAGAACCAACTCCCTTCCTCCTCACCGGTCGTATGATTGTTGTTCTGATCTCTTCAAGAAGCGTTTTGCATCCGCTCCTATCCTTGTTGCACCTGACGTCACTAAACAGTTTATTGTTGAGGTTGACGCGTCGGGGGTGGGCGTGGGAGCCATTCTGTCCCAGCGCTCCGATACTGACGATGGGGTCCACCCTTGTGCGTATTTTTCTCATCGCCTGTCACCGTCGGAACGTAACTATGATGTGGCTAACCGCGAACTGCTCGCCATCCGTTTAGCCCTAGGCAAATGGCGACAGTGGTTGGAGGGGGCGACCGTTCCTTTTGTCGTTTGGACTGACCAAAAGAACCTTGAGTACATCCGTTCTGCCAAACGACTGAATGCGCGTCATGCTCGTTGGGCGTTGTTTTTCGCTCGTTTCGAGTTCGTTATTTCTTATTGCCCGGGTACTAAAAACACCAAGCCTCATGCTTTATCCCGTCTCTTTAGTTCTTCTGTGGCTTCTACCGATCCCGAGGGGATTCTTCCTGTTGGGCGTGTTGTCGGGTTGACTGTCTGGGGAATTGAGAGACAGGTTAAGCAAGCACTCACGCACACTGCGTCGCCGCGCGCTTGTCCTAGTAACCTTCTTTTCGTTCCTGTTTCTACTCGTCTGGCTGTTCTTCAGTGGGCTCACTCTGCCAAGTTAGCTGGCCATCCCGGCGTTCGGGGTACGCTTGCTTCTATTCGCCAGCGGTTTTGGTGGCCTACTCAGGAGCGTGACACGCGCCGTTTCGTGGCTGCGTGTTCAGACTGCGCGCAGAAGAAGTCTGGTAAATTTTTTTCTGCTTCTGCTCCTGGTCTTGCTGGGTCTCAGTCTGTTCCCTGCCATCGCATCTCTCCTGTTCTTGTTCCTGCCCTTGCTGTGTCTCAGTCTGTCCCTAGTTGTTACTCTCCTGGCCTGTTTGGTCCTGTTTGCTCTAAAGCTTTCAGTTCTCTACCCGTGTCTCATTTTTTTTTTTTTTTTTAGAGTAGTACCCTAGTTTCCCTTTTTATCATTTTTCGTTACGGTCCTGAGGAGAGGAGTTGGGTTCTTTCTCGGGACGTGCTGGACCGTTTGTGATCTATGATTTCATCCGTTGCCGCCAGTGTTCCTCCTCGAGAGCGCCAGGAGGCGCTCGGTGAGTGGGGGGGTACTGTCATGTTTTGTCTTATTTTGTCTTGTCATTTTGCTTTTCCCTCTGTTCGTTTTCCCCTGCTGGTCTTTTTAGGTTCGTTCCCCTCTTTCTCTCTTCCTCCCTCTCTCTCTTCTCTCTATCGCTCCGTTCCTGCTCCCAGCTGTTCCTATTCCCCTAATCAATCATTTAGTCTTCCCACACCTGTTCCCTATCTTTCCCCCTGATTAGAGTCCCTATTTCTCCCCTTGTTTTCCGTTTCTGCCCTGTCGGATCCTTGTCTATTGTTCACCGTGCTGTGTCTGTGTATCGCCCTGTCGTGTCGTGTTTCCCTCAGATGCTGCGTGGTGAGCAGGTGTCTGAGTCTGCTACGTTCAAGTGCCTTCCCGAGGCAACCTGCAGTTCATGATCGAGTCTCCAGTCTGTTCCCGTCATTACGAGTGGAATTATGCTTTATGATTGTAGATTTACTTTACTGGATTAAAGACTCTGTTTTCGCCAAGTCGCTTTTGGGTCCTCATTCACCTGCATAACACATGCGTTCTCGGGGACGTGGTCACCAGTACTTAGTGGATTGGGAGGGTTACGGTCCTGAGGAGAGGAGTTGGGTTCCATCTCGGGATGTGCTGGACCGTTCGTTGATTGATGATTTCCTCCGTTGCCGCCAGGGTTCCTCCTCGAGTGCGCCAGGAGGCGCTCGGTGAGTGGGGGGTACTGTCATGTTTTGTCATTGATTATCATGTCTTGTCTCTGTGCTTCCCTTCTATTCGTTTCCCTCTGCTGGTCTTATTAGGTTCTTTCCCTCTTTCTATCCCTCTCTCTCCCCCTCCCTCTCTCCCTCTCTCGCTCTCTCTCTCTATCGTTCCGTTCCTGCTCCCAGCTGTTCCTCATTCTCCTAACTACCTCATTTACTCTTTTCACACCTGTCCCCTATTTTGCCCTCTGATTAGAGTCCCTATTTCTCCCTCTGTTTTCCGCTTCTGTCCTTGTCGGATCCTTGTTTGATGTTCGCAGTTCTGTGTCCTTGTTCCGCCCTGTCGTGTTTTTACCTTCTTCAGATGCTGCGTGTGAGCAGGTGTCAATGTCAGCTACGGCCGGTGCCTTCCTGAAGCGACCTGCAGTCTGTGGTCGCGTCTCCAGTCGTTCCTCTCTACTGATGAGTGGATTTCAGTTTTCCTGTTTTTGCATTTACCTAGATAATATCCAGGATTATCGCTTTTGTTTAAAACTGGAATAAAGACTCTGTTTCCGTTAAGTCGCTTTTGGGTCCTCATTCACCTGCATAACAGAGCTGGCCTTTCTCAGTGACATCTCGAGCCATCTCGATGCGCTGAACCTGCAGCTTCAGGGGCGGGGGCGCATCATCACAGACATGTACGCTGCAGTGAGGGCCTTCAAAACTAAACTGTGCCTGTGGGAGAATCAGATGCTGCAAGGAAACCCTTGCCATTTTCCCTGCTGCCAATCCATAAAAGCGCAGATCTCTACCGCCGTGTTCCCATGCGCAGTTTGCTGAAAAACTCAGTGTTCTCGCCGCTGAGTTTAGCCGGCAATTTGCCGACTTCGATGCCCAGAAATGCAAGTTTGAACTGCTTAGTAATCCCTTCGCAGTTGATGTGGAAAATGCACCAACCAACATCCAAATGGAGCTGATTGAACTCCAGTGCAACGACACGCTGAAGTCAAAGTATGATGCTGTGGGCGCCGCACAGTTTCCACGGTTCATCCCTGACACAATGCCTCAGCTCCGCACCCAAGCTGCTCAGATGCTCTCCATGTTCGGCAGCACTTATCTATGCGAGCAACTTTTCTCCTCGATGAAGATGACCAAAACAACTCACAGGAGACGTCTGACTGATGAACATCTTCGCTCGATACTGAGGATTTCTTCAGCTCAGAGCTTGAGCCCAGACATTGATGAACTAGCATCCAAGAAAAAGATGCCAGGTATCTGGCTTGGGCACATCAGATTAGACCAGTGTGCAATAATGAATGTTTTCTTTATGCACTTTTTCTTGCTACAAGGCATGGGCTTGAATGGTTGATTGATTTATTATCATTTTATTTGTAAAATTATTAGCCAGTGGAAAAAAGTTTATTTTGGTATTTAAATCAGAAGGCTGCAAATAGAAAAGAGGCATACAATTTTTATTTAAATTTTATTTATTTAATAAATGAATGCCATTGATGTGTTTTTTCATTTGAAATTCGATTTAGCATGTCTCCACTATTAAATTATATATTGTATGGTAATAAGCGATGCTTGTTCCATATTCAATGTTAAAGCAAAACTTGTTTGGATCCATATTAAAAGGTTAATTTGTTCAATGTTGGCCCGTGACTTTGTTCAGGTTTTACATTTTGGCCCACTGGGTATTTGAGTTTGACACCCCTGCTATAGATTGTCTCATCGCCGTCGGTGATCAGTCCTACCACTGTCGTGTTGTCAGAAAATGTAATGATGGTTTTGGTGTCATGCGTGGCCACACAGTCGTGGGTGAACAGGAAGTACAGGAGGGGGCGGACCCATAAGGGGTCCACGTGTTGAGGGTCAGCATGGCGGTTGTGTTGTTGTCCACCCTCACCACCTGGGGGGCGGTCCGTCAGGAAGTCCAGAATCCAGTTGCAGAGGGAGGTGTTCAGTCCCAGGGTCCATAGCTTACTGGTGAGCTTGGAGGGCACTATGGTGTTGAGCGCTGACCTGTAGTCAATGAACAGCATGCTCATGTACAGTAGGTGTTCCTCTTGTTCAGGTGGGAAAGGGCAGTGTGGAGTGCAATAGAGATTGCATGATCTGTGGATCTGTTGGGGCGGTATGTGAATTGGATCCTTGGTGTCTGGGATGATGGTGTTGATGTGGTCCATGACCAGCCTTTCAAAGCATTTCATGACTACAGATGTGAGTGCTACAGGGCGATAGTCATTTAGAAAGGTTACCTTCGCATTCTTGGGCACAGGGACTATGGTGGTCTGCTTGAAACGTAGGTATTAGAGAGTGGGTCAAGGAGAGGTTGAAAATATCAGTAAAACACTTGCTAGCTGGTCAGCTCATGCTCTGAGTATGCGTCCTGGTAATTTGTTTGACCTTGTGAACATTAACCTGTTTAAAGGTCTTACTCACATCGGCTACGGAGAGCGTGATCACACAGTCGTCCAGAACAGCTGGTGCTCTCATGTATGGTTCAATGTTGCTTCTCTCAAAGCAAGCATAGAAAGCATGTAGCTTGTCTGGTAGGCTCGCATCACTGGGCAGCTGGGGGCTAGGTTTACGATTGTAATCCGTGATAGTTTTACAAGCCCTACCACATCCGACGAGCGTCAGAGCTGGTGTAATAGGATTTGATCTTAGTCCTGTATTGACTCTTTTCCTGTTTGATGGTTCATCGGAGGGCGTCGTCGGATTTCATATGTGTCCAGATTAGTGTCCCACTCTTTGAAAGCAGCAGCTCTAGCCTTTAGCTCAGTGTGGATGTTGCCTTTATTAATACATGGCTTCTGATTGGGATATGTACATGCTGTAACTGTGGGAACAAAGTCGTTGATGCACTTATTAATGAAGCCGTTGACTCATGTGGTAAACTCCTCACGCTCAACCACCCAAAGTCGGGAAGGCAGTTCAGGGAGTAGTGAGTGTTTTAATAAATAAATGAAACATAATACAAAACAAGAAAACACAAACAACGCACAGACAATTAACAGGAACAGAAACAATAACGCCTGGGGAAGGAACCAAAGAGAGTGACATAAATAGGGCAGGTAATCAAGGAGGTGATGGAGTCCAGGTGAGTGTCATAATGAGCTGATGCTCGTAACGATGGTGACAGGTGTGCGCCATAACGAGCAGTCTGGTGACCTAAAGGCCGGAGAGGGAGCACACGTGACAGCGGTTTATGTACTCGCCAAAGTAGTTTAGTCAGGGTGCCCGCACATTGCTGATATAGTTTCAATGGCCAATATGAGAGATTATATTCAAAATAAAGTACAAATTAAGATGGTGGACCTTACAAGCGTAATAACAACCTTTTATTACCCACCATCTCCACAACACAGTGTTTTGTAGCATGACCGATACAGCCCTCAGGGACCACACCATAATACACAGTAAATGACACCCAATTAAAATTTTCGTCATTAGTGTGTGTGTGTAAGTGTGTGCAGATGCTAAGCACATGTGCGTGCGTGCGAGCGTGTTGCGCGCATGCCGCACCCACCACAAACTTAACTTGGCCGCGGGCCAAGATTCGCTCCACTTGTGTTAAATATTTAATCTCTCCTCCCTTTCTTTTTGACTCTCCTTCTTTGTTGAGCCCTGCTTCAGAATAGGTCAAAGATAGTGTCGTCCCCAGAGCAGATATTGGCACTCTGCAGTGAGGTGAGGCATCAGCTAAAGGCTCAATGAGCATATTAGACAGGTCGGCGTCCTATGCCTATGAGTCATTTGAAAACATTTCTCATTACACCTTATCATGGCAGCACTGGAGGGTTACAAGAGGGAAATGAGAGTGTCTTAGAAAGAGAGAGAGGGGGAAGGGACATCAAAGTGGTGGTCTATTTAAATTGACTGATCTTTTGTGAAAGAACTCCCGACATAAAAGATTATCCCCCCCCCCTCCCCCCATACCTAGTATCACATACTGCATACCCTTGGATTACGTGTCAAGGGTTAATAACTATACGGATGAGGATATTGGGAGGGGGGGGGCAATTGGTGTGTGTGTGTGTGTGTGTGTGTGTGTGTGTGTGTGTGTGTGTGTGTGTGTGTGTGTGTGTGTGTGTGTGTGTGTGTGTGTGTGTGTGTGTGTGTGTGTGTGTGTGTGTGTGTGTGTGTGTGTGTGTGTGAGAGCGAGAGAGAGAGAGAAAGAGATAATGAGAGAGACTAGAAAGACAGAGAGAGAGAGGAGAGACTCCAACCTCTTGACTGACACATTACAAATCCCCTGACAATCCCATATCACTGTCCCAACTGGTAGGGTGAAAAGCCAAGGTTGGTGAATGGGGAGAGAAAATAAGACGGCTACAGGAAATAGGAAAGTGTGTGTGTGTGTGTGTGTGTGTGTGTGTGTGTGTGTGTGTGTGTGTGTGTGTGTGTGTGTGTGTGTGTGTGTGTGTGTGTGTGTGTGTGTGTGTGTGTGTGTGTGTGTGTGTGTGTGTGTGTGTGTGTGTGTGTGTGTGGGCACTGCGTTCATCCACCTCTGGCCTGCTCGCCTCCCTACCACTGAGGAAGTACAGTTCCCGCTCAGCCCAGTCAAAACTGTTCGCTGCTCTGGCTCCCCAATGGTGGAACAAACTCCCTCACGACGCCAGGACAGCGGAGTCAATCACCACCTTCCGGAGACACCTGAAACCCCTGAAACCCCACCTCTTTAAGGAATACCTAGGATAGGATAAAGTAATCCTTCTCACCCCCCTTAAAATATGTAGATGCACTATTGTAAAGTGGCTGTTCCACTGGATGTCATAAGGTGAATGCACCAATTTGTAAGTCGCTCTGGATAAGAGCATCTGCTAAATGACTTAAATGTAAATGTGTGTGTGTGTGTGTGTGTGTGTGTGTGTGTGTGTGTGTGTGTGTGTGTGTGTGTGTGTGTGTGTGTGTGTGTGTGTGTGTGTGTGTGTGTGTGTGTGTGTGTGTGTGTGTGTGTGTGTGTGTATGCACGAGTGCGTTTCATCACTCTTTCCTTTATATGGCATTGGGTCACACTTTATTTGGATAGTCCGGATAGTCCATCTGTAGATGCTCTACAGATAGTCATGCAATCTGCTTGCTAAGGTTACAATTAGGGTTAGGTTTAGAATAAGGGTTAGGGTAAGAGTTAAGTTTAGGGCTAGGGCTAGAGTTAGGGTAAGGGTTAAGTTTAGGGTTAGGATAAGGGTTAGGGCAAGGGTTAAGTGTAGGGTTAGGATAAGGGTTAAGTTTAGGGTTAGGATAAGGGTTAGGGCAAGGGTTAAGTGTAGGGTTAGGATAAGGGTTAAGTTTAGGGTTAGGATAAGGGTTAGGGCAAGGGTTAAGTTTAGTGTTAGGATAAGGGTTAGGGCAAGGGTTAAGTTTAGGGTTAGGATAAGGGTTAAGTTTAGGGTTAGGATAAGGGTTAGGGCAAGGGTTAAGTGTAGGGTTAGGATAAGGGTTAAGTTTAGGGTTAGGATAAGGGTTAGGGCAAGGGTTAAGTTTAGTGTTAGGATAAGGGTTAGGGCAAGGGTTAAGTTTAGGGTTAGGATAAGGGTTAAGGTTAGGGCAAGGGTTAAGTTTAGGGTTAGGATAAGGGTTAGGGCAAGGGTTAAGTTTAGTGTTAGGGCAAGGGTTAAGTTTAGGGTTAGGATAAGGGTTAAGGTTAGGGCAAGGGTTAAATTTAGGGTTAGGATAAGGGTTAGGGCAAGGGTTAAGTTTAGGGTTAGGACAAGGGTTAAGGTTAGGGCAAGGGTTAAGGTTAGGGTTAGGACAAGGGTTAAGGTTAGGACAAGGGTTAAGGTTAGGGCTAGGGCTAGGTTAAGGTTAGGGCTAGGTTAAGTTTAGGGTTAAGGTTAGGGCTAGGTTAAGTTAAGGGTTAAGGTTAGGGCTAGGGTTAAGGGTAAGGTTAGGGCTAGGTTAAGGTTAGGGCTAGGTTAAGTTAAGGGTTAAGGTTAGGGTTAAGGGTAAGGTTAGGGCTAGGTTAAGGTTAGGGCTAGGTTAAGTTTAGGGTTAAGGTTAGGGCTAGGGCTAGGTTAAGTTTAGGGTTAAGGTTAGGGCTAGGGTTAAGGGTAAGGTTAGGGCTAGGTTAAGGTTAGGGCTAGGTTAAATTTAGGGTTAAGGTTAGGGCTAGGGCTAGGTTAAGTTTAGGGTTAAGGTTAGGGCTAGGGTTAAGGGTAAGGTTAGGGCTAGGTTAAGGTTAGGGCTAGGTTAAGTTTAGGGTTAAGGTTAGGGCTAGGACACGGGTTAAGGTTAGGGCTAGGTTAAGGGTAAGTAGATCATCCGTAGATGCTTTACAGGCTGAGTTTCCAAATAAAGTGTTACCAGCGTTTGTTCTCTACTTTTTCTCTCCCTGGATGTCTCCATCTTAACACAGCTCCTTTTGTGGCAACCAGGGCGGGAAATGATTTTGGTGTGTGCGTTCTTCCATCCCACCCGCCAGATTAATGACGTCATCGGTTACCACTCTCTCTCTCGCCCGCTCCCTCTCTGATAACAGCCCTGTGCGCTTGCCTCCTGCCTGCCGCTCGCTGCTCCTCGCACTCAATTTCAGATAACACTAATGGAATCTGTCCCGCGCGATTGTAATGTGAGCGAGACTCATTTGCCACGGAGCTTGGAGTTGTCAGCTTGGCGGGCTGTGGGGGGGCGAGAAGAGAGGAAAGGGAGAAGGAAAGAAAGCTAGGAGATGGGGGTAGATGAGGACTGAGGAGAGGGAGAGGGGTTTAATAAAGAAGAAGAGTGGAGTGTGTGGAGTAGGGTTGGTTGTATATTGCTGGGGCAGGTGGGAGCTAGCACCAGTGTTGTTTTGGCCCATAGTGTGTATCAGGAGTGTGTGAATAGACCAGGCCTTCTTTCCTCTCCTCCCTGCCTGTCAGTGAACTGATAGTCTGCAGAGGACTCTCTAAGCTCCATCACACAATAGAGAGAGCTCTCTGCCTCGGCACACACTGCATAGACACACCATTCAAAACACACACACACACACACACACACACACACACACACACACACACACACACACACACACACACACACACACACACACACACACACACACACACACACACACACACACACACACACACATTTAGTAGAAGCTCTTATCCAGAACGACTTACATGAGTAATTAGAGTCAAGTGCCTTGCTCAAGATGTTTCACCTAGTTGGCTTGGGGATTCGAACCAGTGATTTTTCCAACACTCCTAACCGCTATGCTAACTGCAGACCCGCCCTGTTCCAGCCCCCCGACCGTCCGCTCAAGAACAAATTAGCCCGCGGCTGAATCTAGTTAACGATCCCTGCTGTAGGCCTTATACCAGTGTCCTGCAGAGGGCAGTATCTGCTTGGAGAACTATCCACTGCAACCAGAGGACCACACTGACCCCAGACAACCACACAAGGATTACAGTTTGGGGTGCATGCATGAGGGTTATGAATTACGTCTTGGAGGTGTTGAGGGGTTGGTTGAGAATGAACATGGGAATTGAATGGAAAGTTACAGAGTAAGACAATGCATCACTTCTCTCTCTCTATTTATTTTCTGTCTAATCCCCCTCTACCTTTTTATGTCTATAAATCTGCATGTCTCTTTCTTTGTTTTTCCTCTCTTTCTCCCTCTATTTCTCTCCCTCCCTCCCTCTCTCTCTGTTCAGATTGAGGGGTAAAGGAAAGCCTATGTTTTGGCTGAGGGACAGGCCAGGGATTACAGTGGTGCTAGCATTTAATCTGGGACAGATTGTCCCGGACTGTGTGCCTGCACTTAAAACAGCCCAACTGACTATCCTGTGTGTGTGTGTGTGTGTGTGTGTGTGTGTGTGTGTGTGTGTGTGTGTGTGTGTGTGTGTGTGTGTGTGTGTGTGTGTGTGTGTGTGTGTGTGTGTGTGTGTGTGTGTGTGTGTGTGTGTGTGTGTGTGTGTGTGTGTGTGTGTGTGTGTGTTGTTTTTGTGCCCTGCCCAAACCCAGCCTCGTCCCACCGTGTTAAACTAAACACTGCTCGGGCTGATTAGGCTCTTTTTTAAACTGGGTCCAAAGCTCATATTAAGGGCTTTATGGTCAGCCAGACACCCCATTAACACCACTCTACCCCCCTGGGTGGTGTTCAGACTGTACATACTGTACCCTCTCAGGGCATAGCCAGAACCATAGGACATCTATGTAATGTAACATGCTACATCATATCTACGTGTCTGTTTTTGGATGGTGATACCCAAACACAATTGGCCACATTGGGATGCTTAGACAGACAATCATGCAGACAGACTGGTCTAGCAGAGCGGGCTTATAGGCCCCTATAGGCTTCCCTAGTGCTGGCGAGTGAGACTTCACTGTCACATGCACAGACGTAGAAGTACAATCAAAACAAAGGGCTCATATTTACACATGCACGTACACCCACGCGTAAACCCGAGAGGAGGCGAAAGAATGAGAGTGAGAGACAGGGACAGAGAGAGAAATCTAGTGCATATGCTTAATCACCACTGGAGTCTCCCAGGAACTCAACAAGCCTCTGTGGATTAAAACCCTCAGAGCAGAACATTAGAGAAGTGCACAGTTCGGCTCCCACTGAAAAGGCAAATGATTATCTTTCCTCAGAGAGAAAGAGAGAGAGACAGTGTTAGAGAGCAAGTGAAGGGGGAGAGAACGACAGAGGTTGAGGAAGCCACAGAAGGATGCAGAGGGTGAGAAAAATGGGGAGACAGACGGAGATAAACAGAGAGAAAAAGAGCGATATACAGAAAAAGGAGAGTGAGAAAAAGGGGGCCACAAATTGGTGAAGAAAAAGTCAGCCTCACTCTGCTTTGCATTTAATTTACATGCCTGGCCGTATCGGCCAATCGGATTGCAGAGCAGAGCCCGCGGCTTAGGAAAGGGAATAAAGACTCCAAATGCCTTCACTGCTCTCATCCCTCTCTCATAATACCCTGTCTGCCTTTCTTTTCTCTCTCTCCCTCTCTTTCTCTCCCCACTGTCATAATACCCATTCTCTACCCATTCTCTCCATGCTGGGGCACTGCTATAAGTAGACCCTGGCCGATGTGATAGAGGCAGGAGAAGGATGGAAGAAGGGAGCGGGGGAAGGAAGGAGAAGGGGAGGGGGGAGCTGCAAATATGACTTTAGTTGCTACCCGCCGAGTGTGAAAAGGGTGTGTGTGTGCCTCTCTAAGTGTGTGTGTGTGTGTGTGTGTGTGTGTGTGTGTGTGTGTGTGTGTGTGTGTGTGTGTGTGTGTGTGTGTGTGTGTGTGTGTGTGTGTGTGTGTGTGTGTGTGTGTGTGTGTGTGTGTGTGTGTGTGTGTGTGTGTGTGTGTGTGTGTGTGTGTGTGTGTGTAAGTGAGAGGGCAAGTGAATGAACTTGACTCATTTCTAAAATCCTCTTACCTGTCTTGGGTCCCAGTGGTGCCAACCTTCAAGCATGGAGTATTTGTAAGTTAACACCATAGGGGTATCTGTTTAGCTGAGAAAACCCTCACATGTACCAGGAAGACTGGTACGACGGTGAGACTGTGCCACAACTCAAGATCAGGACTTTGAAACCTTTTAACCAGGATGCACAAAGCCAAATGACCTCTTACCTCTCCTTCCGTCGAATTTGTTCCTCTTCCTCTCTTCCTCCCGCCTCCTCTTGCTTCTCCTCTTTCTCGCCTCTTCATCCTTCTGCTCTACTTCTATAACGGGAAAAGCGTCTGCTCAGTGCCCACCCTCCATCAACACTTTTTTGACACACTATGATGCACTTGAACATTTGCAGTCTCGCTCCTAATGCACACACTTAGATCTATCTACAGCACTGTGATCACATCTCACATGTTGTGTGGAGCACCACTGCGTGAGCATCTCAATTGAATGTGTGAGAGAAGGCTAGTCAATGCACGTGCACACACACTTTCTGATGGGCGATAACCACAGCGTGACTTCCTCTCTGAAGTCATGGGCAGCACATTTCCTTGCTGACACGCGACACACACACATTACATTCATTACACTATCACTCCCTCTCTCTCTCGCATACAACACACAGCCTAGATTCATTTGAATAATGGACTGTAAACATACACATTAGGCACCGTCATGGACAGCCACAGGCATTTCTAACAGGGGTTCCACACACACACATATATACAGCAAGGTCCATAAACACACAATAATATTTATTTCACAAGAAAATGGGTTGCAGGGGGAATGTTCCGGTTTGCCATATTTGATCAATATTCCTGGTTGCTAGAGTGGATGTTTCTCCCGGTCAACGTGGAGCTCCTCTCAACACCTCAGGAGGGTCATTTTGTGCCACATTAGATGATATAGCTACACTCCATTCAGAGCAGTTTCATCATTCTCCTTCGTCCTACCTTATATTATAGTGTCATATGGAAGGAATGGATATACAGTGGGGCAAAAAGTATTTAGTCAGCCACCAATTGTGCAAGTTCTCCCACTTAAAAAGATGAGAGAGGCCTGTAATTTTCATCATAGGTACACTTCAACTATGACAGACAAAATGAGAAAAAAATCCAGAAAATCACATTGTAGGATTTTTAATGAATTTATTTGCAAATTATGGTGGAAAATAAGTATTTGGTCACCGACAAACAAGCAAGATGTTTGGCTCTCACAGACCTGTAACTTCTTTTTTAAGAGGCTCCTCTGTTCCCCACTTGTTACCTGTATTAATGGCACCTGTTTCCACTTGTTATCAGTATAAAAGACACCTGTCCACAACCTCAAACAGTCACACTCCAAACTCCACTATGGCCAAGACCAAAGAGCTGTCAAAGGACACCAGAAACAAAATTGTAGACCTGCACCAGGCTGGGAAGACTGAATCTGCAATGGGTAAGCAGCTTGGTTTGAAGAAATCAACTGTGGGAGCAATTATTAGGAAATGGAAGACATACAAGACCACTGATAATCTCCCTCGATCTGGGGCTCCACGCAAGATCTCACCCCGTGGGGTCAAAATGATCACAAGAACGGTGAGCAAAATCCCCGAACCACACGGGGGGGACCTAGTGAATGACCTGCAGAGAGCTGGGACTAAAGTAACAAAGCCTGCCATCAGTAACACACTACGCCGCCAGGGACTCAAATCCTGCAGTGCCAGACGTGTTCCCCTGCTTAAGCCAGTACATGTCCAGGCCCATCTGAAGTTTGATAGAGAGCATTTGGATAATCCAGAAAAAGATTGGGAGAATGTCATATGGTCAGATGAAACCAAAATATAACTTTTTGGTAAAATCTCAACTCGTCGTGTTTGGAGGACAAAGAATGCTGAGTTGCATCCAAAGAACACCATACCTACTGTGAAGCATGGGGGTGGAAACATCATGCTTTGGGGCTGTTTTTCTGCAAAAGGACCAGGACGACTGATCCGTGTAAAGGAAAGAATGAATGGGGCCATGTATCGTGAGATTTTTGAGTGAAAACCTCCTTCCATCAGCAAGGGCATTGAAGATGGAAACGTGGCTGGGTCTTTCAGCATGACAATGATCCCAAACCCACCGCCCGGGCAACGAAGGAGTTGCTTCGTAAGAAGCATTTCAAGGTCCTGGAGTGGCCTAGCCAGTCTCCAGATCTCAACCCCATAGAAAATCTTGGAGGGAATTGAAAGTCCGTGTTGCCCAGCAACAGCCCCAAAACATCACTGCTCTAGAGGAGATCTGCATGGAGGAATGGGCCAAAATACCAGCAACAGTGTATGAAAACATTGTGAAGACTTACAGAAAACGTTTGACCTCTGTCATTGCCAACAAAGGGTATATAACAAAGTATTGAGATAAACTTTTGTTTTTGAACAAATACTTATTTTCCACCATAATTTGCAAATAAATTAATTAAAAATCCTACAATGTGATTTTCTGGATTTTTTAAAACTAATTTTGTCTGTCATAGTTGAAGTGTACCTATGATGAAAATTACAGGCCTCTCTCATCTTTTTAAGTGGAAGAACTTGCACAATTGGTGGCTGACTAAATACTTTTTTGCCCCACTGTAATAGACAATGTATGCATATAATAGACAATTATATGGATTGTCCCAGAAGTAGATGTATCATCCTTCAATTGTACATACATAATTTGCTGTTTGGCATTCTATATTCATCATCATCATCGTCGTTGTCATCGTGATCATCAGCATCATTGTCATCTCCATCATCATTATCGTCATCTAATATTTCTTAAATGCGCTGATGATGTTGATATACTTGCTCAGTAAGGTCATTAGCTAACAAAACCACTAAAAAAGTATAGTTACCTCCCATTCTCCTCCTTCCCCCTCAGTCACACACCTCCTTCCCCACTCCCCCAAACATTTCCCGTGTCATCACCAACCACATGCAACAGGACCCAAAAGGGGGGAGAGAGATACTCCCCGCGGCAATGCCGTCATCATGAGCCACCAGCCCTTACTATATGCATTAATTCAGTACGCTCCTCCTCTCAGAGGAATTGTCTTGTCATTATAATCCGAATTTGCGTTGGCTCAATACAGTGTCAAGTTACTTTTCAATGAGTTCCCCAAAATCCGACTTTGTCATCCACACAAGTAGCACACGCACACAGTTCAAACAACGTTATAGCTGTGCGCAGTCAAAAGATAACCATCCCAGCTAACTTGGTTAGAACTAAGTATATAATTTATTAGGTGGCTCTGAAAAGAGCCTTTGGGTGTGTGGAGTGAAAATGCGAATGGCGGTGAGTGTGGTGGCGTGTACGACTGTGTGCGTATTGCTAGAACAGCAGAGGGACCATCTCTCAGACTCTCAAGGGAGAAAGAGGTCATTGCCCTCATCCGTGAGATGCACGCAAATCCATACAGTACTGCCCAGGGACACAGTGCTTTATGGCGGATTGTGGCATACGCCTGTCACAGAGAAATGCAAGCTAGCCCGTGTGGAACTGACCATTTACTTATGCCAATTCAAATGCACGCAGTACTTAGCACACTATCAAGACTTAAGATGTATATTCTGTTCCATATCTGTGAGCACTCCCAGGCCCACCTGTTTTAATATTTATAAATTAAGACATGTGCTCTTTTACTGGAGTTGCTTGAAGTTTTGTATTCAAGGATTTAACTGTTCTGCCTGTGATTATTATTATTTGACCATGCTGGTCATTTATGAACATTTGAACATCTTGGCCATTCTCTGTTATAATCTCCACCCGGCACAGCCAGAAGAGGACTGGCCACCCCTAAGAGCCTGGTTCCTGTCTAGGTTTCTTCCTAGGTTTTGGCCTTTCTAGGGAGTTTTTCCTAGCCACCGTGCTTCTACACCTGCATTGCTTGCTGTTTGGGGATTTAGGCTGAGTTTCTGTACAGCACTTTGAGATATCAGCTGATGTACGAAGGGCTATATAAATAAATAAATAAATAAATACATTTGAAAAAAATCTATTTGATGAAGAGCACCTATCCAATTTCCGATATGTAAATATGTCTATAGTTTTTCTTAAGAATATTGTACATTTCTGATGATTATTTTAAGGGTGTTTCTCAGCAGTTGGTTATTTGTTGCAGTGTTTGTATCCATTACTCTTGATGATCCACTGCGTCATGCAGGCTTCTCTGTTCAATCCCAGTGCTGCCACACCGGCTTCTACAACTCAGCTGTTCACCGAGACCATGAATAGTAGAATCCGGTGTGGTAGAACTGGTTTGGTTGTAAATGTTATATTTAGTGATAACTCACATTTGTTTACAGGTTATGTCGTACTAGGCCTTTCTTCAGTAGACTATAAGGTACATTTTCATGTAAATAGTTCATGCGTACACGTTTGTGTGTATTTTCCAGGAGCTCGATTGTCTTGAGAGATCAGGGAAAACATTTCCAGTTTCCTCTATATTGACTTAAAATGGGTTTCTGGTTTTTCATTTCTCCTCTGGAAAAAAAAATCAGCTGTTAATATTAAATAAATACTAACTACATTATTTCAATGGCCATTTATCAAGTTTACTTTTGCTGTAAAATAATATTGCATAATCACCGTCCGGCGTAAAAACCATGGATATTTAAAACTAAAAACAGTTAAGTGAGAATAGAAAGGGCATTCACATGAGCACCACAATGCCTATTCCACCCATGCTCTACCAAGGTTTTCCAGTACACAGCTTTGACCTACTACAGTAGCTATGTTGGTATTGTTCTTCAAAGTATGTGTAGGCAGATTGTTTAGGATTCAAACTTTCTCGAACAGCCTAATTCTATAAGGGCACAAGGCAAGACCCAGATGCAGATAGTTTGAGTCTTGATATTTATTAAACAATCCAAAAGGGGTCGGCAAGAGAATGGTCGTGGACAGGCAAAAGGTCAAAACCAGTTCAGAGTCCAGGAGGTACAGAGTGGCAGGCAGGTTCAAGGTCAGGAAGGCAGGTATGGAGTCCAGAAAACAGGCAAGGGTCAAAAACCAGGAGGACTAGCAAAAGAGAATAGAAGCAGGCGTACGGGGAAAACCGCTGGTTGACTTGAAAATAATACAAGACACCTGGGATAATAAGCGACACCTGGGGGGGTGGAGACAATCACAAGACAGGTGAAACCAATCAGGGTGTGACAAATTCATACTTTTCAGAGGGATAATGGACTTTACAGTGTCCTGCTATTCAAATGTTATATATATATATATATATATATATATATATATATATATAGATAGATAGATAGATAGATAGATAGATAGATAGATAGATAGATAGATAGATAGATAGATAGATAGATAGATAGATAGATAGATAGATAGATAGATTGATTGATTGATTGATTGATTGATTGTACAAAACATTAAGGACACCTGCTCTTTCCATGACATAGACTGACTGAGTTAAACCAGGTGAAAGCTATGATCCCTTATTGATGTCACTTGTTAAATTCACTTCAATCAGTGCAGATGAAGGGGAGGAGACAGGGCAAAGAAGGATATGTTAGCCATGAAACAACAGACATGGAGAGGGCAAGAGGGTATATTTAAGAGCCTTTGAACGGGGTATGGTTGTAGGTGCCAGGCACACTGGTTTTTAAATTTTTAATTTTACCTTTATTTAAGCAGGCAAGTCAGTTAATAACACATTCTTATTTTCAATGACGGCCTGGGAACAGTGGGTTAACTGCCTGTTCAGGGGCAGAACGACAGATTCGTACCTTGTCAGCTCGGGGGTTTGAACTCACAACCTTCCGGTTACTAGTCCAACGCTCTAACCTGCCGCCCCCGGTTTGTGTCAAGAACTGCAATGCTGGTGGGTTTTTCACGTTAAACAGTTTCCAGTGTGTACCAAGAATGGTCCACCACCCAAAGGATATCCAGTCAACTTGACACTGTGGGAAGCATTGGCGTCAACACAGGCCAGCATCCCTGTGGAACGCTTTCAACACCTTGTTACTTAATATTAAGGTGGTGTCCTTAACGTAATTTGGCAGTATGTATTTTTTAGATATTAGGTCTACTGTAAATGTGTATTATTGTTGCGTCAAAATCTTTATTGCAAAAAAATAAATACAAGTACAAACATTACTTTAAGCTACACATTATTTTGACAGAGGTAATGAACTGTCCATTGATCCGCACAGCAATTGATCAAACAGGACCATGTTTGAAACACAAAAGGTTCTGAGTTGAATTCAATATCACACGGGGAAGCTAACAGTTCCAGCAATCAGTAATGCAGACATGCTCTATCTGAGCGACTGTGTGCAACACACCACCACCCGTTATGTTTGGCACCTACTGACGTGCTAAACTAAAGGCTGCAGTAAATACAGGCATGCACCACATTACTACAAGACAAAACAGCTCAGGCCTGATGTTCTCGTAAGTAGAAAAACAAAGCTTGCTTTCATTTAATAATAAAAAAGCTTGAGAAGGTAGCGTAATGGCATTATGTCTTACTGTGGTGCGTGAAGAATCCAATACTTTACCTTGTATGTGCAACAAATCACATTATCGTGGAAGCACCTCCTCCAAGAGTATAAACAAGGCTGTTTGAAAAGTATTTGAATCCTAAGCAACCTAACTACACACAGTGTGAAGTACCATACCAACATAGCTTCTGTAGTCGGTCAAAGCTGTGTGATGGAAACATTGGTAGAGCATGGGTGGAATAGGCATTGTGGTGCTCATGTGAATGTTCATTTTTGGGGGGCTTCAGACCAATGCTTATTCTTGCATGAAACACTTTTATTTTATTTTATACATATATATAAATAAATATCTGTCTACTGAGTGAAGAGCCACATGCATCACTGCTTTCTTGTCATCTCTGGTCTCTAGACATCTCATCGCCACAGAGAGGGCCCATGGAGGACATCCTGGGTGGGCATGGGATGAGGTTAGGATGACCCTTGCCATTACATGATAGTGGCGCATGAGGGACACGACATCACAGTAGGCTAGCTCGGCCTACTCATTGTCCATAACAAGTGCTCTGTAGGATCGACACACTGCACATGGCTGATCAAAGGTGTCGTTCAAATCACTTGTCATTGCTGCTTATTGTGTGGTTGCTGTTGTCTTTTTGTATTATTGTTGTTGAGTTTATTTCTTCACTTGACACTCTTCTCCTGGGTCCCACTAGCCTGTTGGTTCCAGGATGATGACGTCACAGTGTGTTGTTGTTGGTTAAACTAGTGGAGGCATCGGAGTTGTAGTGGGTCAGAGTAAGTCCTCTCCTCCCTCCCCGCGCGGCAAAACATGCCCGTTGAAACACAAACACACTCCCACAAACCCATTCTCTCGCAGATAATATACCTGATTGTATCTAGGTTAAAAACATGACGCAAGTGCAAACCATGGGAATAGACAAACACAAAAACACACAACACAATAAAAGACAGAACATACACACTCACGTTAGCCACATCTCACATGGTGACTACGAACTGTAAATTAGAGTCTAAATAGTTACAACGTCATGATATTGAATACAAATCACAAGTGCTATCCTCACGCAAATACATTGGGTCAACACTAGCACAGGGGCGATTGGTACATTGGGCAATTGTTTCTACATTCAGCATCACTCTGTCAATGGAAATATAGCATTCTTTCTAACACGGTATGTACATATATTTCAGGTTGCTGTGGAAATAATCAGAATTCATATGAACGTTACAGATTTGAAAGCGTAGCTTGTACAAAAAAAAGTGGTCTCTTGGCACAACTTACCCTGGGTATGGGCTACGTTGAGCCGCGGGACAGGGTAAGTTATGCCACCTACAAATGTCTGTAGTCGATTAAATATTACCACTACCCTTAAAACCATGTCTATCTTTATTTCCCAAACACAATTCAACACAATCACATTCACTTTTTTTTGTCTTTTAATCATTTTCATGGTAGACTCAGCAAAACAACGTTGCCACGAGCAACACCGCAGATATTGCGACAAGTGAGATGCATGACTTTGTCTCTCACACAGGTCACACACAGTATCGGCGCATGTGCACAGGTTCACTTTACGCTGTTCACAGCGTGGTAGCCAAGGCACCAAAACAGCAGAGAAGTTGGGCCTCACGCTTCAACACTCTTAGTTGTTGCGAAAGTTGACCCACTATGCTGTTTACTTTCTGTACGTACGTCATATCGCGGAGTCTACCTTCAAGCATCTTTTAACACAGGCTTAACACCTAACAAACACTTTGTACTTTTTTTTAACACTGTCAACATAGGCCAGGCCCTGTTGTTACCACATATCCCAGAGATAATGCCTTGCATTACACCTGGGAAGAAAACATTTGCATGGCTCGATTGGCTCAACTTACCAAATGGCCATTTGCTCAAGGCAAACATTTTTACTATCAGCCCACACAGCAACAAGGATAAACATATTAGGACCTCATACAGAGACCCCAACTGATGCATAGAACCATCTTAAAATTATCTACTTTGTTTTAGATGCAAGCATCATGAAACCACTAACAAACACCTTGGTGAACTTGTTACCACTTCCTCCATGTGGTTTCTTCCTTCACAAGGTCCATGAAATGATGACCTCTTCCTAAATATTTGTCAACTATCCATTCTGCTCAACTTACCCCACTCTCCCCCACAGTATCTAATGTCAAACATTGGCAGTATATGCTATTGTTGTACTTATGTGCTCAAGAATCTTCTCTCCAGTTCAATACAATAGACCAGTGAATTGTCTCCTTATTTAAAACTAATGACAATGCTCAAAGCTAGAGTTGTTGTGGGGTCATGTTGACAGGCGGTGCTGTGTGTCCTTTGTTGTGCGGGTGGTGTGGGGTGTATTTGTGTCAGTGTATCTCCATTGTGGCGTGTGTAATCCACATGCTCCCTAATCCACGAGCAGGTGGCCAGACTGGTCAGGTGGCCTTGACTGATGAAAGCTATAGTGTTCTGGTAGAGTGTTAAAACACTTAGAATCATTGATGCGAGCTGAGAGATGGTCTACAGGTCATCATTGTGACCAGTTAGGTTTGGAATGAGATGTCCCTTTGTGGACTCAGGGTGAGATGGTCCCAGTTGTCCAGTACAGAGTGGGATGCTATGTAAGGTTGATTGGACCATATCTAGTGGATGGGGGGCATTACAGTACTGAGGTGGATGAGCCTCCAATTCCCTGCGCTGTCTGATTCAGTCTTACAGTAGTTAGCTAGGACGCCAGGAGACTGGTGGTAGCTGACAGCTGGGGTGGCCACCTGACCACTAACCTTCACTCTGGAGAATGATTAAAACAGAGTTTTTGGCCATTAGAAACTGATCTAAATGGCATCTGTGGTCCTTCTGTAGCTCAGTTGGTAGAGCATGGCGTTTGTAACGCCAGGGTAGTGGGTTCGATTCCCGGGACCACCCATACGTAGAATGTATGCACACATGACTGTAAGTCGCTTTGGATAAAAGTGTCTGCTAAATGGCATATTATTTCATATTTGTTATTTATTATATTATTACACAGTAACGGAAAACTATAATTATCAACAGTAAAATACTCTGAAACATTTTACTGCGGCATACTGTAAATGATGGTGCGTTGTGGAAAATTGTTGTGGGCGGGGAAAAATGAACCGATCTACAAGACTTCAAAGAGGACCAGCCCACATTGTGATACAGAATGAAATGATGTGTAATGAACCTATTAACCATAATAAAGCACAATTGACTCCCGAGTTGTGCAGTGGTCTAAGACACTGCATCTCAGTGCTAGAGGCGTCACTACAGGCCCTGGTTCCATCCCGGGCTGTATCACAACCGGCTGTGATCGCGAGTCCCATAGGGTGGCACCCAATTGGCCCAGCGTCGTCCGGGTTAGGGGAGGGTTTAGCCGGGGTTGCATTTATATCGACAATATGGCCATAGTCTATAACCAGAATGAATGTTGACTGAATCATTTGTTTTCTGCTATTTAATGAAAGATAGGACTCGTTCCTATAGAAGAAGCCTATTTCAATTCTTAATTTCTTAACTAACTCATCAACATGCTTTATGAAAGATAGCTTTTCGTCAAGCCCGATGCCCAGATATTTATAGGCGGGGACACGATCAATGAGGGCACCATCCATAGCATGTATGCATAAATCATCAGATTCATATTTATGTGATTTGGAAAATAACATGTACTTGGTTTTACCTGCAGTATTAAGTACAAATTCAAGTTCAACAAAGGCTTTCTGCTGGGCAATAAAGGCAGATTGAAGCTCTGACAGAGCCTGGTCAGCTGTGGGACAATAGCATATACCAAAGTGTCATCTGCATAGAGGTAAAAGTATATATTTTTGTACAGATAAATCAATATTGTTCATGTAAATATTGAAAAAAAATGACCAAGAATCGATCCCTGTGGGACACCCATTGTTATGTCCAGAAAACCCGATTTAACACCATCAGTAAATGCACACTGTGTTCTGTCCTTTAAATAATTGTCTAACCAGCTACACGCAACCTGGTCCAGGCAAAATGATGAAAGCCTCTTCATAAGAAATTAGTGATCCACAGTGTCGAATGCTTTAGACAGGTCAAAAAAAAGGTCCGGACTGTGTTTCTTCTTATCCAAACAATTAAGAACATAATTTAAAACCAAAGAAGTAGCCAAAATGGTGCTATGACATGCTCTGAAACCTGACTGCTGTTATGTATTAAAGGATTCTGTTAAGGCCTCTAGAAGTACAAGTGATTTAAAACACCAAATATTCATTAATATGCTCTACTGTGGAAATACTTTACTTAGCAGCCAACCTGCTTGCACCAATCCCTTGTAATTACGGTAAAATACTGTGAAATACAAACCCCTCTCCTACATTAATTTAATTCAGATTATGGTAGCGTTTACTTTTTTTAAAAGAGTATAATACAGTCAGTTTTACGGTATTGTACTTTTTGTCATTACACAGTACTTGCCTTGATACAGTATTTATATTACACTAGGTATACTGTAATATGAAATACAAAATTTCACTTGCCACTGAGGCAGTAAGTTACTGTACAATTCTTTGCAACCCTTTTACAGTGTACCCATAATGATACAAACACTAGTCAGAGTCAAGGGCCTCCTGACTTCTGTCTTCTCTCTGTCTCTTAGTACTCATTGTAGTTGTGTGAACAAAGAAACTGCTGTGTGAACAAATAAACTGTTTGCGACTCGCTCAATTATTCCATCTCTTGCTGTCTCTTTCTCTCTGATTTGCGTCCCAAATGGCAACCTCTTCCTGATATAGTGAGCTACTTTTAACCAGGGCCCTAAAGAGAATATGATGCCATTTGAGACACAGCCCACTCTCAACTGAGTCAGGTGACATCCTGTTGTATTATAAGTGACATCGTCACACTCAAACACCTGACCGGTGGGCCAAAGAGGTTCCATCACATGTCCCAGTCACCATAGAGAGATGTTCCACCCTTCTAGGGACATTGTGCCTGACAACACACCACCAGTCTACCAGCCATTTCAAATTCCATTCCAAATGCTTTTAGCCTCACAAAAAGCTTATGAAGGCTTGCAAATTTTGCCATTAGATGCATGTAATCTGTTATTAATGCATCTCCATGTTGCTCTTAAGGAGATTTGAGATTTTTTTTTAATACTAATGGTGCGTTGGTATAAATACTGGGGTGTTTTGTTGGCTGGCTGTACTGCAGTCTGTCTGTATAATCCCCGTTGAAAGGTCTCCAAGCTAAATGGACGCTGCATTTGAAAATATAACTAGGCATTAACATGCAGAAAGCCCTGATACTCAAATGTCTTTAAACATTTATTTATTTTTTATTTTTACATATGTCAGAATATTAAAAACCTGTTAATCAGCTTTCAGCTTTGTGAGGTTTTTTCTCTCTGGAATAAAGAAGACAATGTTGATATATTTGGCTGACTTTAGTAACCCCATCAATATGGTTAAAAAAGCCATGCAAACCTAATTCTAAACAACTAAATCTAATTCAAACAACTAAAAAGTCAATTCAATTTACAGTCATAGTTATCTACACTTACACACTATTTACTTATATAAAGTTAATTGTTATTGGGGAGATTTATGTACAGATTACCATAAAGTTTTCTAAGAATTGAGAGAAAGGCATGCCATTCTTGAGTATATTTTATTATATTTCCAATAAAATCTATTCACTAAGGTTATAATATTCCTTCTCTCATGTAAAAAGTGTCACCAAAACCACCACACACAAACACAAAGGTTTATTGAAAAAACAAGCATCAGTTTGACATAAAAGATTGTTTTCATTTGTTATACCTACTTACTTACTAACATAAGTATGACATGTGAATGGTCTGTCTGTCTGTCTGTCTGTCTGTCTGTCTGTCTGTCTGTCTGTCTGTCTGTCTGTCTGTCTGTCTGTCTGTCTGTCTGTCTGTCTGTCTGTCTGTCTGTCTGTCTGTCTGTCTGTCTGTCTGTCTGTCTGTCTGTCTGTCTGTCTGTCTGTCTGTTTCCGCTACAAGACCATGGTGCTTGCCTACGGAGCTGTGAGGGGAACGGCACCTCAGTACCTCCAGGCTCTGATCAGGCCCTACACCCAAACAAGGGCACTGCGTTCATCCACCTCTGGCCTGCTCGCCTCCCTACCACTGAGGAAGTACAGTTCCCGCTCAGCCCAGTCAAAACTGTTCACTGCTCTGGCCCCCTAATGGTGGAACAAACTCCCTCACGACGCCAGGACAGCGGAGTCAATCACCACCTTCCGGAGACACCTGAAACCCCACCTCTTTAAGGAATACCTAGGATAGGATAAGTAATCCTTCTCACCCCCCCTTTAAGATTTAGATGCACTATTGTAAAGTGACTGTTCTACTGGATGTCATAAGGTGAATGCACCAATTTGTAAGTCGCTCTGGATAAGAGCGTCTGCTAAATGACTTACATGTAATGTAAATGTCACACATGCATCCTTGGACAACCCCTGAGTATGGTTGGCTCTAGGTTGCCTGTAATAGCACCAACAGAAGGTACACTGCTATCATTTTGAACTACACTGAGGAAGTGCATTTTGGAACTCTCTGACCCTTACAGAATATGCAGCAATATTCCATTTACAGCACCAAGCCACAGTCAAGGGGAGAAAACGTGACTGGGGAACTCCCCTGTAGTGCCAATCAAACCAAACTATGAGTGGGTTTTGTGTGTATAGCCTATCCTACCTGTTGGTTGAACTTTGTTATGGGGCCATGGAATTGTAGTTTCAGTCATGTCACACTCAAATATGACAATTGATCAGTCTCTTATACTACAGATAATGTATAGTAAGTACCTTGTTATGTCACACATATTATATTTCATCAATGAATGTGTAATGTAAAAGGCATTTCCTTCACCATAAATTACAACCAACCATTCATTTTTCACTGTTTTGTGCAGTCGCTGTTTTTCTACTAATGTTCCCTATTTTGCACTTTGTCTTATTAAAGCATCACGTCACATTCTGTCACATTAAAATAGGCATTGAATCGCATAAGTGTCTGTCTGTCTGTCTGTCTGTCTGTCTGTCTGTCTGTCTGTCTGTCTGTCTGTCTGTCTGTCTGTCTGTCTGTCTGTCTGTCTGTCTGTCTGTCTGTCTGTCTGTCTGTCTGTCTGTCTCTGTGTCTGTGTCTGTGTCTGTGTGTGTGTGTGTGTGTGTGTGTGTGTGTGTGTGTGTGTGTGTGTGTGTGTGTGTGTGTGTGTGTGTGTGTGTGTGTGTGTGTGTGTGTGTGTGTGTGTGTGTGTGTGTGTGTGTGTGTGTGTGTGTGTGTGTGTCATGGTTATTAACCATTTACCATATTCCCCAACCGTCAAATAGTACGTCCCATATACAACACAGAGACACCATTGTTTCATGAAGTCAAATTAGATTCCATGTTTGTTGATGTAGATGAATGATGTATGTTGATGTGATGCTGTCACTGCCTGTATCCCTGGGAATGTAGGACAACATAAACAATAGTCTTTAGTTTAGTTCTCACAAACAACAAGGCTGTTCATGTATTTTTTAAAGAGGTTCTATTCTATATAAAACAACACTTGTATGCATGTTTTAACAGTGATATTGTAGACACCTGCGTTTGCTGCATGAATGGGAACTGGTAGATTTTCTAATTAAAAAGGATGTTATAATATTATGGTTTATGGGGGGGGGGGCTATACAACCTAAATACTGATGATATCATTGATTGATTTAATATTGATAGCTCATATGGGAGAAAACTAGGCTACTACTTTTCCCAATTCCGATATCAGCTGTCAGAATATTCCTAAACCACAGTAGTCTTTTTCACTGCATGGATGAATATCACTGCAGCAGAAAATCGAAAAATATAACACCTTTGAGATTTTTTTTCTCACATTTTTATTGTCAAACCATGAAAAGATGCTCAAATTCACAAAACCCATAAAAGTGTTGACAAAGCTTCCTAACATAGCCTATTTTATTTTATTGCAATGCTTGTAAAATTCCCTGGACGCGCGGCTAAGTGCCTGTCTGCCTGATGTCGCTGAGGGGAAGCCCTATTTTGCTTCTCGAGGGTCGTTAGTCCAGCCAAGAGAGTTGGGCCTCGTTTCCCAGTTGAGGTGTGATTTAAGCATTACGATGATGGTACCAGTTGCAGCGTTATTTACGAGTGTTTCCCAAACAAGCACGAAGAGAGAAGTTAGCTAAGTGCGTCGTTGGTTAGACCATGTGTTGCTACTGACAGCATCTGTCACTCCCTGATCTGTTTCACCTGTCCTTGTGATTGTCTCCACCACCTCCAGGTGTCGCTTATTATCCCCGGTGTATTTATCCCTGTGTTTCCTGTCTCTCTGTGCCAGTTCGTCTTGTCCGTTCAAGTCAACCAGCGTGGTTTTCCCCGTGCGCCTTCTTTTTCCTATTCTCGCCTCTTGCTAATCCTCCCAGTTTTGACCCTTGCCTATTTCTGGACTCTGTACCTGCCTACCTGACCAAACCTCGAGCCAGCCCGCCACACTGTGGTGGCTACTTTGAAGAAACCCAAATATACAATATATATTTTGATTTAACACTTTTTGGTTACTACAGGATTCCATGTGTTAATTAATAGTTTTGATGTCTTCACTATTATTCAACAATGTGAAAATATAGGAAAAACCAAGGAATGAGGTGTCAACTTTTGACTGGTACTGTATGTTTAAATCATATTGTGTTTTATTTTGTCACTAGGCTACTGTCTGTCATTTTTGCTTCAGTATGTTCCCATGAAATAAGGACAGATATACTCCTCACCCTCCCACCACCCCTCAGACGATCCCACAGGGGAAGAAACCAGATGTGGAGGTCTTGGGCTGGCGACGTTGGGAGGCCGTTTATGGTAGAGAAAATGACATCAAATGATCTGGCAACTGCTCTGAAGGACATTCCTGCAGTCAGCATGCCAATTACATGCTCCCTCAAAATGTAAGACATCTGAGGCATTGTGAGACACAACTGCATTTTAGTGGCCTTTTATTGCCCCCAGCACAAGGTGTACCTGTGTAATGATCATGCTGTTTAATCAGCTTCTTGATATGCCACACCTGTCAGGTGGATGGATTATCTTGGCCAAGGAAAAATGCTCAGTAACAGTAATGTAAAAAAATGGGTGGACCAAATTTGAAAAATATTTTTGTGTATGAAATTTCCTGTGATTTTTTTTATTTTAGCTCCTGACACAGGACCAACACTTTACATGTTGAGTTTATATTTTTGTTCAGTGTAACATGTTACGTTTGGTATGGTTACTTAATGCAAAAACTAAAGGAGGATGGGTTGGCGTATAACGTGAACGTCGAGCAACCCAAAAACTGCGAGTTCGAATCTCATCGCTAATTAGCAACATATCAACTACTTAGCATGTTAGCTGACCCTAACCTTATCCCTTTAACCTCACTAGCTAACCTTAGTCACCATGCTTTAATGCATAACATATTTTACGTTTCGCAAATATGTAAAATATAATACAAATTGTAATTTGTAACATATCATACAAAATGGGTGATGGACATTCACAAATTAATACATACCATATGAAACGTATGATATATTATTATGATATCATACTAAATGGAGTGTCTCGGATTTACATAGCCTCCAGAATAATATAAAATGCTCCAAGACCAGGTTGCCCCCACTTCATCTACACTGATTGAAGTGGCTGTAATAAGGGATCATAGTGTCACACCCTGATCTGGTTCACCTGTCCTTGTGATTGTCTCCACCCCCTCCAGGCGTCGCTTATTATCCCAGTGTATATATCCTTGTGGTTTGTGTCTCTCTGTGACAGTTCGTCTTGTTTGCCAAGTCAACCAGTGGTTTTCCTTGCGCCTATTTCTTTCCCCAGTCGCTGTTTGTTTCTAGTCCTCCTGGTTTCGATCCTTGCGTGTCCTGACTCTAAACCCGCCTGCCTGACCACTCTACCTGTTCTGTATACCAGACTGCCTATCCCCTTGTACTGTTTTTGGACTCAGATCTGGTTTCTGACCCCTGCCTGGCCTGACCTTGAGACTGCCTAGTGTCTGGTACTGTTTGGTCTCTGACCTGGTTTATGAACTCTTGCCTGACCTGCATTTTGCCTACTCCCTTTGTTATAATAAATATCGGAATTCTACCATCTGCCTCCTGTGTCTACACTTGGGTCTAGCCTTGTTCCTTATGCATAGCTTTCATCCGGATTCACCTGGTCAGTCTGTCACGGAAAGAGCAGGTGTTCCTAAAGTTTTGTACACTTATAGCCTATTTATCTTTAATGTAGTCATCTCGGTTTTAATCTGAAGCATCGTTTTAACTTACATTTATTTGTAACAATTGCAAATCGCAACTTTGTATTTGTAGTCAACTTCGTTCTGATGTTATCTGCGGTCAGAGACATACCTAGCCTAAACATCTTGATTCTATGTTTAGCAGACATCATTGTGAATAAAGTGACGCGGAAGGGCGAAACATCTAACAATGCAATTTGGCTGTGGATCTCTCAGGTGTGCGCAAGTTTTTAAGATCAACGTGAGTGAAAAGGCTCTGGGGAAACAGATCGGCTACTGAAGCTGCATTGTAATATGGTTCTAAAAATTGTATTAACGGTACGAAGGCTCCGGGAAACGAGGGCCAGGTCCTCACTCCGCAGCAGGGGTCAAGGCAGGGTTTTAAAACTGAGTGCGAGGCTCTTTATTGCCATCCACAAATGCGATGAGGGGATTAATGAAGCGTCTGCCGGACCCATATGTACATTCATGCCGCGTGGAGCTTAATTAAAACCGAAAGCCTAGGAATGGCATGTTGCCGGAATTATAGGTCCCTCGTCCTGGGCTCCTGGCCTGGTCAAAGGAAGTGACTTGCTAGCTTAGCTACACGCTTTTAAAACATCAAATAAATCCGATGTCATTTCTGAGATGTATTGTTTCATTGTTGACATATGTTTTTTAATATTTTTCGGATATAGTAGGCCTAGCCAAATTGATTGCTGCAAAAACATGTGGTGTAGTAACGTGACAAAAAAAAGATGGGTCATTCATTAGAATAGTTCTACAATAATTTGAATTATGAATTATAGCATTGACAATTAGTTTGATCTTTTTTCATTATAATCAAAGCTGTTAATTCTGCTGTCTACTAATCTTGCCAGTAGTCTCACCAAAGTAAGACATTCAGTTGAAATTCTAATTTACCGCACGATGCATTTTTTTCAAATCGTTTGGATAGCCTACATTTCCTGATGATTGACTCAGAAATAGGTGTTAGCCTAACATTTAATAATCTCAGCAGCACCGGACAATATGAATCATTTTGGGATATTTCTCAAATGACCAATTTCCACATACACAATCCACCTGACACCCTGACGCCTTTTACAATGCTAAACTAGTATGGAATTTTCTAGACGCTGTGCAGACAATTTGATCAACAGACTTGGGCCATTGATTAGGCCTACTGCTATTGATTGATGTTGACTGCATTGTCTCTCCTGCTTTCAACAAGTAGCTAATTGGCTTCAACAAATCATGACAGCACAAGCATCCCAATTCTGAAGAATTTCCTAGCTCTTTTTCCAATAATTGGGCAAAAGATCAGAATTGGGCTACCTGTGTAAACGCACAAGCACATATGTCCTGGATGTGCAGCACATCTGATGTTTTAGATTGAATTGAAATGCATTTAAATACGTTTTTCCCGTTTGATAGGAATATACTAATTTTGTAAAATTATACAATATATTGATCTATCATAGCGTGTTCATGCAGAAATAATGCTGTAAAATCGATTCCTTTGTTGGTTTTGTCTTTTTACTGACCAATGCATGCTATGATTATAGACTAATTTGTTTTTTCTTCTGTCGATTTGTGGATTTAGACCAATAACACATTGGTCCCCGTTGTAGTCCTACATTGAGATTTTATAGTTATCCACAAAAATCGTGTAAAAAAGGTGAATTTCCCTTTTCTAAAAAAAATATATATATATATATATATATATAATTGCAGCAGAAAATATGTTCTCATATTTCTCTCAGATATCTTGTTTTTTCTCAAGCCGCTAACGCCACCAATTAGGCCTTTCTAACCTCGTGGAAACGAGAATTGCCCCTGTCGATTGGTGCTAATTCAAGTTCAAACTGACAACAAAACAGTTCAAACCAGCAACAGCATAGAGTGACATTGACATGGGTCATACAACTCCAGAATGTATGGTTTATACTGAGTTTGTTTTCTCCTTCCTTCTGAAAGACCTTAGCCAAGCGGACACTTTCCTTTCGTTTTTATAACCAATAACAAAATGCCCGTCTGAGTTTGATTTTAACAGGACGTGTTTTATATGAAATGTAGGCCTAGAAGCCTGAAGTGTTTTTATACTGCATATTATGATTATTTCTATATCTGGTGAATGTAATAGTTACAATTCTGACAAACACATAAGGCCTATTTTCAGATGAGATTTTTTTTGCTGACATCCAAAGGCGGGATTTTTGCAAAGCTTTTAAAAACGTAGTCCTTTTTTTAGCAGACAATTTAGTGGGACTGTGAATGTTGGTTAGTGATTAGGGGCTTCTTGGAAAGCCGCTTCATGTGAACTGGACAGTGGTTAGCTGCCCTCTGAACCAAACAAGGCCCGTCAGTGAAATGTTGGATCATCCTCCCGGAAAACGGGATTAGCATAGCTTTCCCATACTGCACATTCCTGCTACTGACACTTTAAATTGTGTGTGTGTGTGTGTCTGTGTGCTCCGACAATTTGCTTGGTTTGATTTCAAATAACATTGTTGAAATATGCATCATGTTTTATGTAATATGCATAATTTTCACTGAAACTCGAATGTTGCGTTGACAGAAAAAGTAACAACATCGAGGCTTAAAAAATGTACATGTTTTATGAAGTTAAACAGGCGACACGGGATCAGTTCAAACGTTCTTTATTTGTGTGCTTGGCAGTTTGGCATAACAACTTTGAGCTGTATTTGGTCATTGATGGACACTGATGTTTCAGGCAACGTTGCTGTTCATTGACTCCGCCACTCACACTGTTTGAGAACTCCCTATTTCAACTAATATTTCATCATAATAACTTATCATTTGAAACACTTGGACATTTTTTTTAATCCATTCACAGCTGGGTGATCGCAGATAGGAAACTTGAGAATTGCATACAAGGATGAGAATTGCATACAAGGAAACACAGTCTCAAAAAGCTAACAATGATAGAGAAGATGAAAAACACGTAGTGGGACATTTATGAGCACACGAATACTGGTTGATTGTCTCTTGGAACTAGTGTCTTATAAGCATTTTTTATAAATTAAATAGTGCATCCAGGTTCGCCTCAAAGGCGCGCGCACAGAGATGTGCGGGTACACACACCCACGCACGCACGCACAATGCTTTGATCAAAGGGCCCCTTTAGCTTGCCAACCAAGAGGAGAGGGTCGGGGAGTCGTAAGAAGCTTATGGAAAGCTGACCAATTCCACGCGCTTAACCGAGGTTTGGAACTTCTCTTGATCATTTTCTTCTTGGGTAACAATTTTGTTCCATGTCCTTGATCAAAGTTAAACAGAGTTCACTCTGAATTTTCAATAAATTAACCCAACAGGTGTGACGCAGTCAGACAGACAGACAGACAGAGCGGCAGCTCCCCTCCTCTCCCACTGCTGCTGCTGGGGTAATAGTTTGACAGACACTAAGGCCCAGTCGTTGGAAAACGTTCCCTTTCGGCGACTCATTCACTGCCAACCTGGGCCCACCGGATTGACTGGCCTTTATTTCACCACATTGTGAAAATATAATGTAATTCACTCATTCTTCTCACAACACCTGAAATTTCCACGACGACTGGTCTTTGTAATCCAAACAATCCGCGTTGAAGTTGAGTTTCCAGGCCGCGGCCTGGTCTTTGTAATCCAGGCAGTCTGTGGGACCGCTGAAGCCCAGTCCCGCTGCCCCATAACCCTGCGTGGCGAGGGAAGAAGCCGGGCTCAGGTGGCTGGATACCCCGTTGCTGCCCATGGGGCTCATTGTGGAGCCCGCGGTGGAGAGCTGGTGGTGCATAGGCGCCAAGTAAGACCCGCAGTCCATCCCGCTGAAATACGATGAGGATCCGGTGTAGCCCTGGCTGTATCCGGACGCCTGGGTGTAGGTCATCGGGTACGACCGTTGCATACAAGAGGAGGAGGAGGTAGAGAGTGGGTCAGAGAGAGGAGAGATGGAGGCCGGGCTCCAGATGGACACGGGTGCACTGCTGCTGCTCACGGCCGGGATTGAGGTGCTGGGGGGCGGTGTGAACTGTCCGCTGGCACCGCTCTCTGAGCTGGCTTCTCTGATGGGGGAACTTTTCTTCTTGACCGGTCTGGTCTTGCTCTGCGCGCCGCTCTGTGACTGCTGTGCCTGCTGGCGACACTTCGCCCTTCGGTTTTTAAACCATACCTGAAAGAAGGATAAATATGAAAATAAAGCAATGTGTTATAGCGTTTCCTTCATGTTTTATTGCAATACAGTCATCTATACAGTGGATGCAAAAGAAATCACTGGTAGGACTATTCACTGGGAGATGAACACTCCATCAAAGGAATAGAGTGGAGAAGACACTCACTCTCTGAAGTGGCGTCTGGGTACTTGACTTCTCAAGCCCAAATTAATGAGCTGTGTGAGTGGCCTTCTCTCAGAATCTGGATGGACGCATGTTTTTACGCAAAGGCCCAGGAACTTACCTGAACACGAGACTCAGGTAGGTTGATCTTCAGGGCCACCTCCTCGCGCATGAAGATGTCTGGGTAGCGCGTCTTGGCGAACAAGTTCTCCAGAATGTCCAGCTGAGCACGGGTAAAGGTTGTCCTCTCGCGCCTCTGTTTACGAGGGGTGGCTGTGTGAGGAAGAGTAAACATTCATTATAAGACTACAAATACAAACATGTTATGGCTTTAGATGAAATTTCAGACCCAATTTGCATAAGTTTTACAATAGTTTTACATGACTATTGTTAGTTTAGGAGCATTTACACCCACAAAGACCATCAGAAAATTAGTTATGATCCCCTGATAGTTTAGATCATTCACTATAGGTCTAAGCAAAATTATAATGTTTATAAAGCCAGTCGAAATTATTGATTTAAGGCCAATGATTTTTTTAAATCTAATTATACATTGGTTTATTTTATTTAGCCTGTTTTAGCGTATCGATCATCATTTCGAAATAGACAAGACATTTCACAAAGACAAGCTATGCAATAAGCCATTTTACGTTATTTTACTATTTAATGGTTATTTGTAAGATATGTGAAGTATTCCATGTCCTCACCTGGATAGCCGACAGACGGATGGAGTAGGTCCATCCCGGAGGCAGACAAACTCAGGCCGTTGACTGTATAAGGTGGCTGCTTCAGATAAGACATCATTCTAGCCTCCGATCGAAGGGCAAAATTGGAGAGAATTTTGAAAACAGAAAGTTCTAGAAAAATACCCTTTTCGTTGAGTCCTCAAGTGTTGGATTCTTCTCAATTATTCTGTCCAATACCTGAACAGAGCACGACAGGAAAGAGAGAAGGTTGTTTTGGTTAGACGATAAGTCCTTGGTTTTTCGCTGGAGTCGTTACACACTCTTTACACAACGAGGTGAATTTAAAAAATGAGCGTCGCCCTGTACGCCCAGCGCTCTTAAAGCAGACCGGAGACCCCCAGCTGTCCTTGTGGACTGAGGATGCTCTGTCTGTCTGACAAACGTACTACCCTACTCTCTCTCTCTCTCTCTCTCTCTTTCTCTCTCTCTCACACACACACACACACACACACACACACACACACACACACACACACACACACACACACACACACGCACGCACGCACGCACGCACGCACGCACGCACGCACGCACGCACACACACACACACACACACACACACACACACACACACACACACACACACACACACACACACACACACACACACACACACACACACACACACACACACACACACACACACACACACACACACACACACACACACACACCACTACTACAACCCAAAACATCCAATAATTTCATCATGCCTTCTCGGAGAACAAAACATTCTCGTTAAAATGCGCACACACATTGGGCCAAACAAGGCAAGGCGCCTATTAGCATAGTACCCACATGTTAGCATCAGCCAATTGTCTCCAGAATAGACGGCATGATTGGGGGCCATTTGCAAAGACAAAGCCTGCTGTTGACCAGATAAATAATGCTGATAACAAAATAGCCTTTGGCGACAAACAAAAGAGATAATTCTGTACACCCAGAGCTCTCCATTTTCAGGCAATGAAACTAGCACGGCATCTTTAATTCTATCCATACGGCCTTTTGTCTGCTAAAACTGTTAAATCTCTTGTGGTGAAAATTAAAATGTGAACGGCAATTTAGCAAAATAACTAGAAACTTGGGGGAACTCTTCCATTATTGTAATTCCATCTGACATTATTGACACTCCCTGGGCGATTTCCACGTAATTAATAGCTCCCGATAATTAGATTTAGGTGGTGAGACTATGGAAGAGTGTTGATTAGCAAAAACTACTTCATCTTAATCTAAACATACACCGCAATTAAGAGCCGATCATATTTCTCTCATTCGGTGGAGTCTCCTTTTTAGAGAGCTATTTCTTTTGGCATTAAAACGGTTCTACACGAAATTACATTTTTCTCTACATAAACGCTACTAAATAGAATTCCATACCTAATGTACCCTACAATGTAAGGGTTAATACAGGAATCATTAGGTGAGTTTGTTTGTAATGAATAGGAACCTACCAACAATCTAGCCATTCCAGATAGGAAACAATGCCTTTGCCCGCTGCCCTCCTGAAGTGATGTGGATATATATATATCATAGTCCCTAACGGTGAAAAATATGTATACGTATTGATAGTACTCATAGAACAAGGCCTACATTTCATCTTGGTCTTAAGCACTTTCATTCAAAATTTCAAACAGGCCTACATTTAATTTTTGTTGTTGTAATTTAACAGAGGCTCTTAGCCAGAGCGTCTAAAGGAGCAATTAGGGTTAAGTGCCTTGCTCAAGGGCACATTGATAGATTTTCCACCTAGTCGGCTCGACGGAGCGGTTAATCCCTGAGATACCAGCTACCCCATTGGAATTCTATTTTGACGTTGGCCTATAAAAAACGACAAAATACAAAAATGCAAACACAAGATCACAGGGTGAAGTGCATTACAACGTAATAACTAAGGATACATTTAATGTTTGTTTATGAAACGAATAGGCAATAACAATGTGTGGCAAATCAAAATACTACAGTTATCAAAGATCGTGGAAATGTTCGTTGTAGGCCATGGGCTCCTTCCTACATTACAATCATTCTGCACCTATCTGTAGAATCGAAGTTACAACTTTGAGTTCCCTCCTCTCGTACACGTAGTCAACCCTAGGATACTTCATGTGTATATAACCTATATAACGGCCACCGGGCTCAATCTGTCACTTCTTTTACCCAGACCCCGTCTACAGGTTGCCCCACACCCGTTCAATAATAATTACCCTGTCCAATAATTAATTATTATTGCACACAAGTTTTTAAAGTTTTTTTTAATAAGAATTTAACGAGATAATCCGGACGGCACGCGCTGCCCTGATTAGGACGCTAACTGCGACTCCGCGCGCTCCGCATTCGGGCTGATTAATTTTCTGCGTCACGAAAATAAAACAAAGGCTGGCATTGTGTTTATTAAGCCAGCTGACTGTCAGACAACCTGCTCCAACCCTCACTCACTTTCCCAAACTGATACAGGTCGCATACTAACAATAATAATAACAATAATAATAAAGGCTAAGGTAGGCTATATAGCCTAATGAATAAAGGCTAAATCCTTAGGGCTATAGTCTATTGAAACAGTGAAAAAATGTGTTATCTTTATCATTCATTTCGAAAATTCTGTTCAGACAACTTTTTGTGATGTTTTAACTGCAAATTCAAGACCTTTCTACAGTTCACGTCCGTAGGCAGCAAACTATAAAACCAAGACAGAGTGCACATTATTCACAATCAACATCATATTTCCTCCTCTTGTTGAATATAGGGTTACAGAATGTGTTTGGCTCCGTCCACAGCCAATTATGCTAGTGGCTTTATAGCCTCCAGTGCAGCCGGCATGGCCAGAGAGGTGAGGGGTGGAAAACTGTTTTTTTTCTTCATTTTTTTTTTCAAACACGCCTTCCCAATTATCGCTCCATGCAAAGGTATTTCCATCACAAAGAGCAGTTGATGCTATTGAAAAGGAAATACACGATAGAGATGAGATGCTTGGAAATTACTAGCACTGTTAGCACAACGTTTGCCTTAATTAAAGAATGCAAGAGAGGAAAGGATTACAAAAAATACATAAACCAATGCAGTTCTGTGGATGGATGAAACTGTATAGAATGTTACTCTGGCAAGCAGAATATGAATCTTACACCGAGCAATACTGATCAAAATATTTCTAACCTATTATGCAGACTTGACACTTGCCTGGTATTAATGATTCATCCGTCTCTAAACTTTGAAGGAAATAGTATGAGAGATAGAAATGTAAGTTTAAACCAATTATATGACAACGTCGTGATGTTTTCGTGTTTTCAGAAAACGTGAGCGAGTGTTGCTAATTTTATCCAGGGGAAGATTAGCTAAATAACCTTGACAGCCAATGGAATAAAGCGAGGAAAATGATAGGGAGGTATGTTGAACCTTTCCACGCGACGTAGGCCTATTGAAATGCGAATGGGTTGATTAAATGTGTTTTGGATTTGTTGTGACTTTCGTCACCGCAGCCCATATCATATACGGGATTGTAGTTTATATCAATGCTATCAGTGTCATTAGATCACCTAGGTCTCCCGAAAAGAGCTCGCGTCCTAGATGAGCGATCAATTGACGTGTCCCCCCGGAGCACACCGCTGCGCTGTGATTCGTGGCAAAGGTGACCATGACGCGCGAAGAGCAATCAAACGATTAATTATGCCAATAAGTGTTTCACACACATAAACCATGTCTCCACGGTATATTAGAGTGAAGAGCACTACACGTGGTATCGTCTTCGGTCGTTCGTGCTTTAATCAGTTTAGTTGTTTTTGCTCCATTTTATTTAAACTCAGTTTTACAGGCTCAAATTACAGGCTAGCCGATATTTCACCACCACGAAATATCAAACATGTTTTAATTATTTTGTAAATAATGTTTGCAAAATCATTATGCCTAAACGAGAATAAATGTTTGTTGGTCGACTGTACTGATTTAGAAGTGGTGAAGTTCTAGCTAGGCCTCACCGTGAGGAAGGGGATTGGGAATATAAATTATTGGGGACCTGACTGTCACGGTTTGGTAAATGTAACCCTCTCAGAGAGATTTAAAAACTCTGGCACATGCAGCACCCCTCATCTCTCTCCCCCCCCTCTCTCTCTCTCAAACAACCCCCTTCTCACAAATCTACAGGCTACTCACATCATGCTGCTATTCCCTCAGAAATAATATCCTTCATCCTACTTTATTTTACTGAAAAAAATATCTAGATGTTTCAATTTTCAGCAGAACTATTACTATAGCATTACGTTTTTTTTGGGGGGGGGGCAAGGCTGACAAAATATATTTTTTTATGTCTTACTGTCATTTTGAGCTTTTTGAATTTCGAGAGAAAATAAATATTTTAGGATATTTCAAAATGCTTTTTCAAGAACGAATTCACCCAGCTTGTCTGTGAATACAACCGCTACTTTTTGTTTCCTTCACACACGCCTCCCCCTCCCTCCTCCCTCTCCCATTTCTGTCCTTGGGGACAGGTTGAGTTTTTGGGATTAGCGTCTGAATTTGATTACCCAGCAAGCTAATTGTTACCAGTGCTCTTTTCACTGTCTAGTTGTTATTGCATTGGTAGAAGCCTACTCACTAGTTTAGGTGCTAAATCTTCTGCAAAATAATAGCCGTGTCCTCGTAATTTCTCTCTCCTTTCTTTTTAAGCGCCTATACGGATTCTCTTCAAATGTTGCAATTTGATTGTGGTTTAAAAAAAGGAATCCCCGAAAGGTTCATATTAAAAAGCAATGTTCTTGTGCTTATTGCTTATGACCATCTGCTATAAGAATACATGGGCCAAAGGTCAGGCCCCCGAACCAAGCCAATTTTGCAAGAGTTTGGTCTGTAGAAACTAAAAAGGCCTCAAAATTGATGTTTTCAAACGCTTTCAAATTCAAGTGAAATTTGGAATGCTATTTAAATTAATATCAAATAGCCCACAGTGATAAGTCTTTCGACTTCATAATATTTTCAAGAGAACCCTAAATGATTAAATAAACAACTAATATCTCTAACATTTCGTTTCCCATGTCTCAGAAGCGTGAAGCCCTAATGCTCATGGCTCGTGCTGTCGCCTTTCATCTCGAGCTCTGATACATAATTCATCGGTAAATATCGCATAGCCCCGGGGAGCGCTCGCGCTAAACGGGGCTCTGATTGTAAAAGGTGAACGCGCTTGTTAACGTCAGTGACAATATGCCCTCCCTCTGACTCCCGGCCAATTGAAGGAGTCATGGTTTCTCCTGCTGCTAGGGAGACGAATTGGAGTCTTTAAGAATCGTGGGACCGGAATAGGCTCACAGTAAAGGTCCATACATGCACGATAGGGTCCCTTTTTAAATGTGTAGTCAACTGTGTGTAATGTATTACAACTATAATAATAATACTACTAATAATAATTGTAATAATAATAATAATAACAACAATAATCATAATCATAAGCAAATAATAAAGATAATTGAACTTATAATAATAATAATGTCATTACAGTGTCATTACCCATTACTAAAAATAGAGTGATCAAATTATTGTTGTTTTATAATGTTTTTTTTTAATACACTCAGTATATTGTATGCTAAATCCAAATCAATGATGTCATAGTTCAGTTCAATGGCATTCAGCTGTCCAACCCAAGGTCAGATCAATGTCTTGGCCCACTCACTCACTCACCCCCATCTGTCACACACACACACACACACACACACACACACACACACACACACACACACACACACACACACACACACACACACACACACACACACACACACACACACACACACACACACACACACACACACACACACACACACACACACACACACACACACACACACACACCATACATCTACAGCGTTATGAATTTTTTGATGAGCATGTTGGCGACATATAAGTATTGAAGATGGCATCAATGTTGAGCCATCATTAAAACTAGACAATACAGCAGGTGGTTACATTCAAAAGTAGCAGTTATGAAGCTAAGCCCGTTTCTGGTTGCCTCATTCTACCATTGTCCACTTCACTGCAACTCAGGTAACCTCAGGTGAGAATGTGTTCGTACCTGGTTCCTACCATTGAGACTCTTCTTACATTGTCAAATGACCTGGTAAAAGTAGAAAAGTCGTCCATCTTTCCCCTCCTTGTAGTCTTCAGTACCTAACTACAGGGGCCGAGTCATATGATTGACAGAAGTGCCCAAAGGACTCATTTAAACTACTATTATTAGGGGATCAGTTGGGGGATGGCAATATATGAGATCCTATAGCCACAACTCTCAATATACAGAAACCTACATATACTCATACAATAACTACAGTATGTACTGTACATATACAGGCATCTGAACAAAGGGCATATAGATAAACACGCATACACTGTAAAAAGTCATTTGAAGTAATTAGTTCTGCTAAAAAAAATGGTTTTGTTTAGAAACCTGTTGCCTAGCACCATTTGAGTAACTCAACTCATAGTATTTCAGTGTTCAATACCTAAAGTAATAAAGTGACATCACCATTATTTTATAAGTTGTAAATACTTAAATGTGTTTTGTGTTTTGGGAACTTTTTTACACTAAATTGCATTATGTTTATTGAACTATAATGGCTGAAGTTTCTTGAACATTGATATTTGTTGAAGAAAACATATCAATGTAGGGTCCCTTCAACTTACCTGTGTTACAATTATTCTTCAAGTCTAAGTAGTAAGTTGTTCTGATTAGTCATTTTCAGTGGTCGTGTCTTAATATTTAACATTGTTATACGTGTTTGCAGCCACCTTGTTGAGCACAGTGCTCATTCCTCTAAGCACAGGTATTCCCAAACTGGGGTACGCACGGGATATGCCGTCAGGAGTACACCAAAAAAAATGCGAATCACATTTAAAAACTACATATATTATTTTTTATTTTATTTTTTTGAAACAATTTCAAACAGTATTTTCTAACGGGGCTATACATTAGGTTTTCCCTCGCCAGAGCATCCTTGTTTCACAGCCAGAAATAAAATGAAACCATCTAGTGTTCAGTGAAATAACAACACAATGTCAAATACAGGTAGCCTAGTCAAATAATGAACATCCAATCACATTAACCGTTACTCTTTCGCGGGAATTCCACTAACAGTCCATAGCTGCTGTTCATTCTGTTTGCTCTAAAATGGATAAAGAAAGTAAGGCCCGCATCCATAGAGACACATACCAGCTCTACTGGTAGTACTGCTACTACTAGCAGTACTACACCTGCACATGTTGACGACACAAGTTGTTCTGCTTCCACAAGCACATCCAATGCTAGCATCAGTAATTCTACATTTGTTGTTAGCCCAGCTAGCATGGACACTGACAGTTGTGAATCTGATGCAGCTGAAGAGCTACTCCTCCCGAACAACAGACAGGGATGTTGGACCATCGAAGAGACGCAAATATGATGAGAACTACATTGATTTAGGGTTCACATATATTGGGAGTAGTGCCTTTCCTCAGCCACAGTGTGTTATATGTGCAAAAGTACTATCTTACAACTCAATGAAAGCTTCACTCTTGTGCAGATATTTAGAAACAAAACATGTCAATTTGAAAAATAAGCCACAAGAGTTTTTTGAGTGAGAATTAAGATGACGAATTAAGACGACTTTAGAGTAGTAAGACATGTATAAAAGCAACAGATACCATTAATAAGAAGGGGCTAGAAGCGTCTTATATGGTGAGCTACCGAGTGGCTAGGACAGGCAGCAAGCCCCGTACTATTGTGGAGGACTTAATTCCTCCTGCTGGCGTGGATATGGCTGGGACAATGCTGGGGGAAAGGACAAAGAAAGAAACAATACAGACAATCCCTTCATCAAACAACACTGTTTCATGACGCATCAGTGACATGGCAGGAGATGTTTTGAAACAGACGTGGCGGGCCTGGCACAGCTTCTGGTATATGTCTGTTACGTTTATGAGGGGTCAATTAAGGAAGACATCCTCTTCTGCAAACCACTGGAAACCAGGATAACAGGTGAGGATACATTTTTAAAGTACTGGACAGCTTTGTGACATCAAATTGACTTTGGTGGTCAAGATGTGTTGGTATCTGTACTGACGGCGCAAAAGCCATGACAGGGAGACATAGTGGAGTGGTAACGCGCGTTCAAGCAGTTGTTCCCGAAGGCCACTTGGGGACACTGCAGCATCCACCAAGAGGCTCTTGCTGCCAAAGGAATGCCTGAGAGCTTGAAAGACGTTTTGGACACTACAGTGAAAATGGTTAACTTTGTTAAAGCAAGGCCCCTGAACTCTCGTGTATTTTCTGCACTATGCAATGATATGGGCAGCGACCATGTACCTCTTTTACGCTATACAGGAAGTGCACTGGTTATCAAGGGGCAAAGTATTGACTCGTTTTTGTATTTGAGAGATGAGCTTAAAGTTTTCTTTACTGACCATAATTTTCACTTGTCTGACTGCTTTCATGATGACGAGTTTCTCACACAACTGGCCTATCTGGGTGAAGTTTTTTGTGCCCTGGTCCTATAAGTGCTCTTTGTCACTTCCCTCGAGCCGGGTTGTGACAAAAAACTCACACTCATTCTTGTGTTTAATAAATGTATCATATAGTGTGTGTGTGGCAGGCTTACAATGATGGCAAAAAACAACATTTGAGAGTGTGCTGACCCTGGTGCTAGAGGGGGTACACAGCCAGAAGTTGAATGTTTGAAGTGGTACGGGTCTATAAAAAGTTTTGGAACCACTGCTAGCAGTAACTAGAGGTAGAGCTGTAACCAGTCATCTTTGAGCACTGTGCTCACTCATCTAACAGCAACAGGAGGTAGAGCTGTAACCAGTCATCGTTGAGCACTGTGCTCACTTATCTAACAGCAACTAGAGGTAGAGCTGTAACCAGTCGTCGTTGAGCACTGTGCTCACTCATCTAACAGCAACTAGAGGTAGAGCTGTAACCAGTCATCGTTGAGCACTGTGCTCACTCATCTAGCAGCAACAGGAGGTAGAGCTGTAACCAGTCATCGTTGAGCACTGTGCTCACTCATCTAACAGCAACAGGAGGTAGAGCTGTAACCAGTCGTCGTTGAGCACTGTGCTCACTCATCTAACAGCAACTAGAGGTAGAGCTGTAACCAGTCATCGTTGAGCACTGTGCTCACTCATCTAGCAGCAACAGGAGGTAGAGCTGTAACCAGTCATCGTTGAGCACTGTGCTCACTCATCTAACAGCAACTAGAGGTAGAGCTGTAACCAGTCATCTTTGAGCACTGTGCTCACTCATCTAACAGCAACTAGAGGTAGAGCTGTAACCAGTCATCGTTGAGCACTGTGCTCACTCATCTAGCAGCAACAGGAGGTAGAGCTGTAACCAGTCATCGTTGAGCACTGTGCTCACTCATCTAACAGCAACTAGAGGTAGAGCTGTAACCAGTCATCGTTGAGCACTGTGCTCACTCATCTAACAGCAACTAGAGGTAGAGCTGTAACCAGTCATCATTGAGCACTGTGCTCACTCATCTAGCAGCAACAGGAGGTAGAGCTGTAACCAGTCATCGTTGAACACTGTGCTCACTCATCTAGCAGCAACAGGAGGTAGAGCTGTAACCAGTCATCGTTGAGCACTGTGCTCACTCATCTAGCAGCAACTAGAGGTAGAGCTGTAACCAGTCATCTTTGAGCACTATGCTCACTCATCTAACAGCAACTAGAGGTAGAGCTGTAACCAGTCATCTTTGAGCACTGTGCTCACTCATCTAACAGCAACTAGAGGTAGATCTGTAACCAGTCATCGTTGAGCACTGTGCTCACTCATCTAACAGCAACTAGAGGTAGAGCTGTAACCAGTCATCGTTGAGCACTGTGCTCACTCATCTAACAGCAACTAGAGGTAGAGCTGTAACCAGTCATCGTTGAGCACTGTGCTCACTCATCTAGCAGCAACTAGAGGTAGAGCTGAACACAATACAGGATGCTGCATTAGCCTCTGTCATTAAGAATGGTGCCCATGACCTTGTTGATGGTGAGAATGGCTTGTCTTGTTATTGAACATCAATTTGCCCGACGGCTTTGATATCGTGTTCCTCATGATCAGTTACAACTCATAGCATACCATACTGCTTGATACTATTTTAGAAATATACTTTTCTTTCTTCAAACATGCATACAACAGTGTAGAAGTATCATGAAATCAAAACATTTTGAAGTACATTTTAAGTATTCAAAACTTGTAAAAATCTAATAATTATGTATCAGCACAACACAGATGAATCAAATGTGTTTTACTCAAATATGTGTCTGACTACGACGTTATTGTTTGAAGTAAAGATGTGAAACATATTAGAATCAAGCAAAAATAACTTATTTAATACATGACAGATTTACTTTAAAATATTAAATTAACATAACTTCTAAAAACTAAATTACTTTAGATTAGCAGAACACAAAAAAATCAAGTTATATTTACTCAATAACCTAATGTTTGTTAACAATAGTCAGAAACATTAAGTGCTAAGAAATCTAATTTATACATGAGTTAGTATCACTATTAGGATTTGAGTTCTACCGACCTTTGGAGTAGCGGCTACTCAATTTCTTTAATGAGTTCCTTTTGAAAGTGCACATAACTGAGTGTCTGTGGGAGGTTGGAGTGCCTCGTCCCTGCTGGTACCTTGTTAACCTCCCCAACTAGCTCTCACAGTTTCACTTCAGATTTAGAAGTTCATCCCATGTTTTTCAAACGTCAAATTTCGAAATTGTGGCAAACGTCAAATTTCAAAATTGTGGCAGATGTCAAATTTCAAAGTGTTCAAGGTTAAATTTAGGCATTGACTCCGAAATCTAAAAGTTAGGCATTAACTCTGAATGGTTAAGTTAAGGGTTAATGCTTAAACAAAGGGTTATAGGCTTAAAACAAACATTCTAAAAAAGAAAATCAACTTTCTATTACTGGATTTGAACTTGCAACCTTTGAAATCAGGGGCTGATGATTACACCCGTGCTCCATCCCGTTCCACAATGCCCAAGCAAATCCAAAATCTACTTGAAGGTAACAATGCCTACTGTTGCCCCTAGTGGCCAGTTTCCACATCGTCTCCTGACATCCTCAGAAATGGATGGATGTCGAATACTGACTTGTATCACAGGGTGACCTGGCTGAACCTCCCAGGGCCTGTGGGTAGTGTTATGCCAACGAGAAGCCTCCAACCTGGACAGTACTTTTCAGGCTCTGGTCCCTCGAGGGCCCAGACCCCCATAGTGAGAGGTAGGGAGGGGGAGGGATGTAGGAGGGCCAAACAAAAACACACCCTGTGATCCAAACAGCAAACAGCCCACCTACTAATGCTCAGCATCTGGAGGCAATGACACACACACACACACACACACACACACACACACACACACACACACACACACACACACACACACACACACACACACACACACACACACACACACACACACACACACACACACACACACACACACACACACACACACACACACACACACACACACACACACACACACACACACACACACACACACACCTATTCACATTCTGATGTCACTGACCACCCACACAAACAAACACACACACAGGTTCACTAACGGATATACACACCTATGTACACACATGCCCATTCACACAAACACAGTACTCACATACAGTGTAACTACCAACAGGTTTTTATTGATTAAAACACTAACTTAGAGTTGCATATAGCTCAAGTGTCTGTGAAAATGATATGAGGTTATAGGGATTTAAAATAGTCTATGATGTGTTGACAGGTCATGGAAAAGTATTCCATTTTAGTTTCATTCTATTCAGAAATGGATCAGTGAAATCAATCTCAAACGGCTTGTGAGCGATCAGCTAAAGCATTGAATCCAAAGAAACAGATTTAGAATTTGGCTAATACAGTGTCCTTTGTGTATTTACTTAAGATAGAAAACAGAGGTAAAGAGAAAAAAAGACAAAACAAAAACAGACGAACAAAGTTGGAAAAAGAGCAGGGGAGCAAAACAAAGATGGAGAGGGTTGGAAGAGGAGGAGTGGAAAGTTAATCCAAGCTGAATCGTTGGGTCCGGCTTCAGGAGTGACACTGAAAACAGTTTTTCTTTCTTTTCTTTCTTTTCCGTCCAAATTTGCTCTCCCCTCTCCCTCTCTTTTCTCTTCCTCCTGTGCCTCTCACTATTTTTCAGCCTCCTTATCCTTTTTAATTAGAGGGGCTATTCTGCAGCATTGAAGGCCCTAATCCCCTACTGACCAACAATACAAAAAGGCAGCCTTTGAACAGCCGACCTGCATCCCCTGCACCCCCTGCCCCTGCACCCCCCACCACTCCAAACACTACCCAAGCACTCCAAGGCTCCCACCATTTGGAAAACCAGACATTGCCTCTTTTTCCAACTTTTTCCTACTTTTCGGACAAAGCGCAGAGGGTACCAAGTGAAAACTGAAAGTCTCTGAAAGATGTCAGAGTTCTGCCAAAACGCAAATGTCAGAACTTGGATAACGTTTGGATGAACACTGTTTCAAGAATTTTGACACTATTTTATTGAGTTTCTTCACTGTGAACATGTTTAGCTTTCTGTAACTACCAAGAGAGTACTTGAAAGTCTGCATTACTCTATTGCAGTGGTTCCCAAACCTTTTATAGTCCCGTACCCCTTCAAACTTTCAACCTCCAGCTGTGTACCCCCTCTAGCACCAGTGTCAGCGCACTCTCAAATGTTGTTTTTTGCCATCATTGTAAGCCTGCTACACACACACACACTATACGATACATTTGTTAAACATAAAAATGAGTTTTTTGTCACAACCCGGCCCGTGGGAAGTTAATCAATCATGTTGCTTTTTATTTAACAATCTTACATATAAAACCTTATTTGTTCATCGGAAATTGTGAATAACTCCCCACAGGTTAATGAGAAGGGTGTGCTTGAAAGGATCTACATAACTGCAATGTTGGGTTGTATTGGAGAGAGTCTCAGTCTTAAATTATTTTCCACACACAGTCTGAGCCTGTATTTAGTTTTCATGCTAGTGAGGGCCGAGAATCCACTCTCACATAGGTACGTGGTTGCAAAGGGCATCAGTGTCTTAACAGCGTGATTTGCCAAGGCAGGATACTCTGAGCGCAGCCCAATCCAGAAATCTGGCAGTAGCTTCTGATTAAATTCAATTTTCACAGAACCGCTTGTTGCAATTTCAATGAGGCTGTCTTGTTCAGATATCAATAAGTGGACTGGAGGCAGGGCATGAAAGGGATAACAAATCTAGTTCTTTGTGTCATCCATTTTGGGAAAGTATCTGCGTAATTGCGCACTCAACTCACTCAGGTGCTTCGCTATATCACATTTGACATTGTCCGTAAGCTTGAGTACATTTGCACACAAAAAAATCATACAACGACTGTGTGTTGGCCAGTTGTGTGATAAACTCGTCATCATGCAAGCGGTCAGACAATTGAAAATTCTGGTCAGTAAAGAAAACTTTAAGTTTGTCTCTCAATTTTAAAAAAGTGTAAACACTCTGCCCCTTGATAACCATTACACTTCTGTATGTTGTAAAAGCGTTACATGGTCGCTGCCCATATCATTGTATAGTGACGAAAATACACAAGAGTCCAGGGGCCTTGCATTAACAAAGTTAACCATTTTCACTGTCGTGCCCAAAGCGTCTATGAAGCTGTCAGGCATTCCCTTGGCAGCAAGAGCCTCTCGGTGGATGCTGCAGTGTACCCAAGTGGTGTCGGGAGCAACTGCTTGCACACGCGTTACCACTCCACTGTCTCCCTGTCATGGCTTTTGCGCCATCAGTACAGATACCAACACATCTTGACCACCAAAGTCCATTTGACGTCACAAAGCTGTCCATTACTTTAAAATTATCCTCTTCTGTTGTCCTGGTTTCCAGTGGTTTGCAGAAGAGGATGTCTTAATTGACCCCCCATAAACATAACGGACATGTACCAGGAGCTGTGCCAGGCCCGCCACGTCTGTTGACTCATCCAGCTGTAATGCATAGAATTCCCTGGCTTGTATGCAAAGCAGTAGTTGTTTCAAAACATCTCCTGCCATATCACTGATGCGTCGTGAAACAGTGTTGTTTGATGAAGGCATTGTCTGTATAGTTTCTTTCTTTGTCCTTTCCCCCAGCATTGTCCCAGCCATATCCACGCCAGCAGGAAGAATGAAGTCCTCCACAATAGTACGGGGCTTGCTGCCTGTCCTAGACATTCGGTAGCTCACCATATAAGGCGCTTCTAAACCCTTCTTATTAATGGTATCTGTTGCTTTTATACATGTCTTACTACTCGAAAGTCGTCTTAATTCGTCATCTTAATTCTCACTCAAAAAACTCCTGTGGCTTATTTTTCAAATTAACATGTTATGTTTCTAAATGTCTGCACAAGAGTGAAAGTTTCATCAAGTTGTGGGATAGTACCTTTGCATATATAACAGACCGTGGCTGAGGAAAGGCACTACTCCCAATATAAGTGAACCCTAAATCAATGTAGTTCTCATCATATTTTTGCCCCTTTGAGGGTCCAATGTCCCTGTCTGTTGTTCGGTGCTTTCCCGGGAAACGGAGCAGTAGCTCTTCGGCTGCAACAGATTCACAACTTTCAGTGTCAATGCTAGCTGGGCTAACAACAAATGTAGAATTACTGATGCTAGGATTGGATGTGCTTGTGGAAGCAGAACAACTTCTGTCGTCAACATGTGCAGGTGTAGAACTGCTGGTAGTAGCAGTATTACCCGTAGAGCTGGTATGTGTCTCTATGGACGCGGGCCTTCCTTTTTTAAAACCATTTATCAATTTTCAGGCAAACAGAATGAGCAGCAGCTACATTTGGCCACATACGTACAGTGCCTTGCGAAAGTATTTGGCCCCCTTGAACTTTGTGACCTTTTGCCACATTTCAGGCTTCAAACATAAAGATAATAAAACTGTATTTTTTTTGTGAATAATCAACAACAAGTGGGACACAATCATGAAGTGGAACGACATTTATTGGATATTTCAAACTTTATTAACAAATCAAAAACTGAAACATTGGGCGTGCAAAATTATTCAGCCCCTTTACTTTCAGTGCAGCAAACTCTCTCCAGAAGTTCAGTGAGGATCTCTGAATGATCCAATGTTGACCTAAATGACTAATGATGATAAATACAATCCACCTGTGTGTAATCAAGTCTCCGTATAAATGCACCTGCACTGTGATAGTCTCAGAGGTCTGTTAAAAGCGCAGAGAGCATCATGAAGAACAAGGAACACACCAGGCAGGTCCGAGATACTGTTGTGAAGAAGTTTAAAGCCGGATTTGGATACAAAAAGATTTCCCAAGCTTTAAACATCCCATGGAGCACTGTGCAAGCGATAATATTAAAATGGAAGGAGTATCAGACCACTGCAAATCTACCAAGACCTGGCCGTCCCTCTAAACTTTCAGCTCATATAAGGAGAAGACTGATCAGAGATGCAGCCAAGAGGCCAATGATCACTCTGGACGAACTGCAGAGATCTACAACTGAGGTGGGAGACTCTGTCCATAGGACAACTGTCAGGACCCGGTTACGAACCCGGGTCTCCGGAGTGAGAAACAGTCACTTAACCAACTGAGCCACGAATAGTTGGCAGAACCCAGAAGATGAGGCAGACACAGCAGTACTTGAGACGGTGTATTCAATGAAGTAAAAAGTGAAGTTCTTCAGGAAAACATGTAACTCCACAACCTCAAAAGGAATTCCACAAGAACAAAGGTAATCCTCCAAGACAAAAAAGGTAAATCCACAAGGTGGAAGGTATAGCACAAAAAGCCAAAAAAAAATACTCAAAAACAAACAAACAAGAACAAAAAACAGAATTCCACAAGAGAGTCCACAGGGATCAACAAGAGTTCACAGAGAACTAGGGCTGGGTGCTAACATACAAACACAGAGCAAAGAACTGAGGAAAACAAAGGGTTTAAATACAATCAGGGGAAACGAGGCACAGGTGCAAATAATAATGGGGATCAAGGGAAAACAAAAAGGTCAAAAGGCACAATGGGGGCATCTAGTGACCAAAAACCGGAACAACCCTGGCCAAATCCTGACAACAACAATCAGTCATATATTGCACAAATCTGGCCTTTATGGAAGAGTGGCAAGAAGAAAGCCATTTCTTAAAGATATCCATAAAAAGTGTCGTTTAAAGTTTGCCACAAGGCACCTGGGAGACACACCAAACATGTGGAAGAAGGTGCTCTGGTCAGATGAAACCAAAGTTGAACTTTTTGGCAACAATGCAAAACGTTATGTTTGGCATAAAAGCAACACAGCTCATCACCCTGAACACAGCATCCCCACTGTCAAACATGGTGGTGGCAGCATCATGGTTTGGGCCTGCTTTTCTTCAGCAGGGACAGGGAAGATGGTTCAAATTGATGGGAAGATGGATGGAGCCAAATACAGGACCATTCTGGAAGAAAACCTGATGGAGTCTGCAAAAGACCTGAGACTGGGACGGAGATTTGTCTTCCAACAAGACAATGATCCAAAACATAAAGCAAAATCTACAATGGAATGGTTCAAACATAAACATATCCAGGTGTTAGAATGGCCAAGTCAAAGTCCAGACCTGAATCCAATAGAGAATCTGTGGAAAGAACTGAAAACTGCTGTTCACAAATGCTCTCCATCCAACCTCACTGAGCTCGAGCTGTTTTGCAAGGAGTAATGGGAAAAAATGTCAGTCTCTCGATGTGCAAAACTGATAGAGACATACCCCTCCAGAACGAAGCGACTTTACAGCTGTAATCACAGCAAAAGGTGGCTTACAAAGTATTAACTTAAGGGGGCTGAATAATTTTGCACGCCCAATTTTTAAGTTTTTGATTTGTTAAAAAGTTTGAAATATCCAATAAATGTCGTTCCACTTCATGATTGTGTCCCACTTGTTGTTGATTCTTCACTTACCTCGGGAGCCGACAAAAAATACAGTTTTATATCTTTATGTTTGAAGCCTGAAATGTGGCAAAAGGTCGCAAAGTTCAATAGAATACTTTAGCCAGGGCAAGGCACTGTATCGTTAGCGGAATTCCCGTGAGAGAGTAACAGTTAATGTGATTGGATGTTAATTATTTGACTCGACTACCTGTATTTGACATTGTGTTGTTATTTCGATGAACACTAGATGGTTTAATTAGCTGTGCCCCATTCTCGAGCCCGGCCGGGTAAGACCCGAGTTCATGTGTTGGGTTGGAGAGAGAACACAATCATTTTTGGCAGTGAAACAAGGCTACTCAGGCAAGAAAGAAAAAAAACTCACCCAAATGTATAGCACCATTGGAAAATAAAAATGGACTGTTTGAAAATTTGAAGGAAAAAAAAAAGTGAACAAAAGAAAAATGAGGACCCCAGTTTGGGAAAACCTGCTATACAGGGAACAGTAGTCTGAAAACAATCAAAAATCACCTGTGTTTACAGCAAAGACACGGGGCTAGAAAAAGAAAGGATGTAAACAAAGGAGCTAACCAACTGCATATTCATGCAGAGGGACAGAAAGAAGGAGGAACTGTGAATAGACAACTGCATATTCATGCAGAGGGACAGAAAGAAGGAGGAACTGTGAATAGACAACTGCATATTGATGCAGAGGGACAGAAAGAAGGAGGAACTGTGAATAGACAACTGCATATTCATGCAGAGGGACAGAAAGAAGGAGGAACTGTGAATAGACAACTGCATATTCATGCAGAGGGACAGAAAGAAGGAGGAACTGCAGAGGGACAGAAAAGAAGGAGGAACTGGAATAGACAACTGCATATTCATGCAGAGGGACAGAAAGAAGGAGGAACTGTGAATAGACAACTGCATATTCATGCAGAGGGACAGAAAGAAGGAGGAACTGTGAATAGACAACTGCATATTCATGCAGAGGGACAGAAAGAAGGAGGAACTGTGAATAGATGTAAAAGAAAAACGGACTCAGCAGGCCTTTTGTTGTTTTAATAGGAAAATAGAAAAGGGTTAGATGGCAAGCGATGTAGAGAAATGCTATAGGGTTAAAAAAAATATGGAAATTCTCCCAGTCCAACTCAGGCCTCATTTACATACCATTAACATATTTTATTGGTATCCCAGAAGCCTATTAATGTTGACCCTTGTTGTTAAATGCCTAGTTAGTAGATAATAATGTCCTGTCATTACTTTTTAATGAATGCCAGATTGAGAAAAGGGGTAGGTTAAAAGTCTCCCTACTACACTACTGATAACACGCCTATTAATCCGTATCATAAACTTCTGTTATTAGGCAATCATGACCTCATTTATTCACAATGCTTTCAATAAATAGCCTGGCTTCCTGCTATTTTATCTTAATGCGGAACTGACAATTGCTTGCCCAAAATTTCATATAGATTATTATTCTTACATTTGACAATTTAGTCATTTTAGCAGACTTTCTTATCCAGAGCGACTTACAATGGTGGGTGCATACATTTTCGTACTTAACTCTTTTGTTCTTTACAGTAATTAGAACCAAAAAAGTGCTAATTTTGGATAGAAGCCTCAAGAAGATATTCTGTAAACATTTTACACCCATGCTACAATAAATATACCAAAATCCATGACATAACCAAGTCTTTGTGTAATATTTGATGGTCTATGTTCAATAAGGTTTAACTAATAGGCAGCCAATGTTTGTTTTAATTTGGATAAGAATGTTCAGAATAGGGGTCATTTGTATTCTATCATGCTCAATAACATTGTATACACACACACTTCTGCTAATGGCAAGTAGTTTGAGTAAAATAGTTAGATTAATTGCCAGACTTGCCAGTATAGACTTGCCAGTATGACTACCCTGAATATTACCTTGGATATGAATGATTCAGAAACAACAGTGTCAACCACAGCAACTGTTTGCTCCTCGTTGGTATACTGACTCTGCTGACTCCACACCACCCTGTACAGTCAGCAAGACCCAAACCAGTCCATCCGAACAAAGTCTAGGCACACTGTTAATCACATGCCCAATATTTCCATAGCAAGCAATTACCATCCAGCTTTTATGTGCGAAATGGGCCGTGGCAGAGAACGAGAGAGTTATGAACGACAACGAGAGAGGAAGAGTGAAACGGACGAAGAGAAACAGATGGAGAATAAAAGAGTAATTAAGATGTTGGGTGAGAGGCGAGAGAGGAGGACAGAGACAGGCAGCTAAGTCTGTCGCTGTGTGATTTGAGGCATGCGAACACACTTAGTCCTTCATTGTGAGATAATGCACTTGGCCCGGTTCTCCTGGTTCTACGAGCTGCCCGGGCCGGAACTGACCCACCAAAGGTCAGAGGTCACCATGTGCGGTTTGCCTCGTGTGTTTGTACGGTGTGAGCTGTCCCATTCTCTGCAAAGCAAACTTGGTACAGTTGAGTTGCCATGGTTTTGCATAGGTTTGTATGTAGAATGAGTGGGAGTGAAGTGAGTGTTGAAAACTGATTAAGAATTCCATCCAAAACAGTGAACAAACCAGACCCATAACTAATAAGAATTAGATGGACCGGTGGGCAAGAAAATGGACTGTCGGTTCTGAGAAGCCAGGGCTTGCTTACTTGTAAAGGCCTAGTAGACATCCCCAAACACACACACACACACACACACAAATACAGACTTATACACACACGCACACACCACTCCTACGGCCTATCACTCTCTTCTCCCGCCATCTTTTGAGGAGCAGTAATCTGTGAACCTTGAATCATAAGCCTGGGTAAAGCTATGTAATACGGGTAATTCGATGAAATAGTATTTTCCCGGTGAGAGGCAAAATCCTGTTGACTATTCAGGAATTGAATCGTCCAACAGTAATGCCATTAGGCCAGTGCCACGGATTTCTCCGAAAATGCTGTTTAATTGCCAGTAGTGGACCATTGTCTGGTGACGGGTAAACACTGGCTTGGGGGGGTTCCGTAAGGAAGCGTGTGAAAAAGATGTCCCCCTTGGCTCCAGCCAATCGGCATCGAGGAAATAGATGAAGCCGGAGCCTCCAAAGTGGCAGAGGCACTAGCTTAACTAAAGTCTTCAAGAGAAAGAATAAACTCTTCTCTTTTAATACAGGATTTGTTCAACAATGCGATTCAGGGGGTGTCTATTCAGAGTATGGATTTTTTTGGGGGGGGACTGGCGGGGTCTTTAAGGATCAAGCCGTGTTGCTCACGTTTGTTAGCGAGAGAATCGAAGGATCACGGCATGTTGCTCACGTTCGTTGAGCGGTTTCTGTGTGTTTTTCTACAATATTATTCCTCTGTATCTCCCAACTGTTAGTCCCACTTATTTCCACCTTTTTAAAAGCACCTTGCGTAAACCCATCACTTCATAAAATACCATAAGTAGGCTACCATAAACTGTCTTGCACTGTGCTGAAATATCGATCTTTCAGTGAAGCCAAAGAATTCCTATAGCTCACCGATCAATAATTCAAGCCCACTCAAAAATGCCCCCTGAACCTCGAGCACCCCTAGCCTGCTGCTCCCCACCCCTCCATTGGTCCTGTCCAGGAGGACATTGATAGGATGTGAGAGGTGTGGTGGCCATTGCTGCCCTCCATTGTGAGCTGGTGCCTGCAGTACGAGCAGAGCTGCCAGACCAGACACTGATGCGGGTTGACACTGCATCCAGGAGGCGAGGAGACTCTTTTCTTTTGCTCTTTTTCTCGCCCCCTAAAAAGTTTTTTTTAAAGGCCTTTTAGTAGACAGGCCCCTCCCTTTTCTCATTCGCCGATTCCAGCCCTGAACTGGTCCTTGGTCTTACCCTCCTATCCTTGCCTCTCTCCCTCCTCTCCTCAGAACTGGAACCAAGATGGATATGGAATCCCTAAAGACATTCCCTCTCTTTTCTCTCCCTCTCAATCTCTTTCTTTCCTTTCCTCATTTCAAATCAAATTCAAGTCGTTAGACAAAGAAGCATTTGCGCAAATGAAGCACAAGGCAATGAGAAGAATAAGAAGGCAATAAGACCCTGTAACATATTGAGCCCACTAGCTGCTCCTGAGGCTGACACCCTGCCACATAGTGAGCCCTATTCACCACACCTCAGGCTATGACCACACTCAATATTTAATCTGAGTACCAATCCCTGATCCATTCATAATCCTGAGTCTATTCACCTTATAATACCTATTGTTTACAGGGAGTTGCAGGGAGATGCAACAGACTGTCATGTCATTTATTTATCCTAGTGAGAAAGGGAAACTTTCAAAGTGGGAAAGTGAGGACTGTTTATGTCCTCAGACTATGATGTTTTCTGATGACTTCATACTGTACGTATCAGTGACTATATAACTATTTTTGATGTGTCACCTATGCATGTCTCTCCTTGGCGTTATTGTCACACCTAAAGTGGCACGAAAGAGGAGAGTGACCTGGGAAAACTGAGTGGTGGTCTACACTCTCAGCCCACGTCAGGAAGTACTTGAGCCTAAAGGTTGTTCGTGGGATAAGAACAAGAGGACTCATGCGTGGGTGTGGGAGGAGTATTATTGGAACGTAATGAATCGATTCATCTCCCTCTCCGATCGCCACAGGAGCACACGGACTACCAATCCCCTTTAATGGAACAGCTAATGACGAGCTCCATTAGTTTAATGTCTGCTTTTATCGGCCTCCTCTTTAGATGACTGCAGCGTTTCATGTCTGACTCATATCTCACTTTAGCAACCCAGAGGAAATTGTGAAGGGATTAATTTTGTGATGGACCCCCTGCTCCATCCCTCCCCCATCACCCCGTCCTCCCTCCGTCTTCATCCGCCTCTCTCTCTCCCAGCTCCCAGCCAGAGACCCAGGAGGAATAGTCTCTTTGTCGCCCTGCCGCTTTCAGAGTTGAAGAACAAGAGAAGTTTAATCCTCATTGTCCAGGAGACTGGGGGGGGTTCACCGGCTGTAAAATGATCCAACTGGCCCTGGCTAATTCTCTCCTCAACCCCCAACCCCCCAGGTCTGAACCCCCCCCCCTCCCCCAGGCCCAGCTCTATACTCCAGCCCAAGCATCAACCCAAGCACCAGCCCCAGTCCTAGCCCTAGTCCCATCATACCACCAAATCGCTCAGATGCACACTCACGTGGAGAGCGAGACCTACACATTGAGAATAGGCCTCTAACAGAAATAGGCCTCGCACACAGTCACACAGACACGCGGCACACCCTATTACGTGGGTGTGACGAGGATATGAACGGTTTATCGGTGTATTTTTTCAGTGATTTAAGGTAATCACCTGAGCTAATTCTAAGGCCAACACACCAGGGGTATTTATCCTTAGACCCCACTCTGCATACCAAATGGCACGTATTTCCTACATACGGCACCACTTTTGAACAGAGCCCTGTATATATAGGGAATAGGGTGCCATATGGGACATATCCCATATCTCCCAGGCGAAGTGTGTCTTGTTTACCTGACGGATCTTATGTATCCTCTTTTTGAGATATTCATCTCCCCCCCCCAAGGGAGCCCCGTTTATCTTACAACTAGTTCTACTCCCCTAGGCTGAACGCAACCTGCCAACATCCTGGCACAAAGAAGCGTGTTATGGGGCTTGGATGTGAGTGTTTGTGAGTAGAGAGAGGGTATTATGCTGCGATAAATCCGGGTTAAGGTCAGTGGGTTGGAGCACAGATTATGGCATGTTTACTGAGTGTATCAACACATCTCTTCTGTTGCCTCTGCAGACTGGGAACAGTAGAGTACCAGTTTGGGATAAAGTATAGATCACATATGGATAACGTATAGATAACATATGGATAACGTATAGATAACATATGGATAACGTCTAGATAACATATGGATAACGTCTAGATAACATATGGATAACGTATAGATAACATATGGATCAGAAGATAATGGAGGGGTGAGACAAAGGGAGAAAGAAGACTTCATCTGACTTACTGACATTCAGATCCCTGACAATGAAAACAATCACCATGGTTCTTCCAACTTCCTCATTATAAATAGTACTCCATGTCTGCCTGTTTTCTCACCCCCTCTCTCTCTCGTCGTCTACCTTTTGCTGATTTTCTCACCCATTTTTTCAATCTCTCGATTTCTATCCCCTCCCCTCCCCTCTCTTTCTCTTTCCATCCCTCTTTCTCTCTTTCTTTCTTCCTCTCTCCTCCTTCCTGAGTGACAGCTCAATGGCCGTTTCTCCCAGGCTTATCTGTCCTCAGCAGATGGTTGACTTGGATCACTGTTCATACACCACGATCTGGAGTGCTGATAAAGACTAGCTGGTATAGAGGGAGTTCAACCCTCTCTCTCTCTCTCTCTCTGCCCCTCTCTTTCTCTGTCTTTCAGCATTCCATCTCTCTCACCCATACCTTCCCTTCCTTTTTCAATCTCACCCTTCTTTCCCCTTCCCACTCACCTCCCTTACTCTCTTTCTCTCCCACCTCATCTTTCCATGTTCCTTCTCTCCCTCCATACTTTCTCTCCCCATTATCCCTCCATCCATCCCTCCACCTCTGTGCGTGCGTGGAGTCTGGTGCTGAGTGATTGTCTCTCCTCCCTGCTGTGTTGGCGCCCGTCTAAAGAGCCCCAGGACTGTCTCTCCGTGAGGGGCCCCTACGCTGCCAGGGCTGCCCACTGCACTCCTCTCCTCCAACCTTCTCTTTTTCATCTCCATTATCACCCTTTCTGTCCTCTCCTTTACTTCTCTCTCCTCTACCTTTTTTCTATCTCTGTATATGACACCAATCGCCCTTCCTCTCCTCACCTCTCATTCCCCTCTTTGTCATCCCCATATCATGCCAATCCCTTTCGCTCCTCTTCAATACTCGGTGATATCGCTTCATCCAATCCCTCTCCTTCCTCCTCTCAGTCAAAGCTTGACTCCACACAAGCTTTGTCAAAAGGTCCCACTGTATATCTCTCTCTGTTTCCAGCCGTTGCAGCGTCTTCTTCCCCTGCCTAGTGTTCCTCATTCATGACCGTGGAACACCAGGAAGGAGATGAAGACTGCGACGGATGCTTTGTGTTTCAGAGAATGGGATGTGTTGAGGATATCCTGCAGTCCGTTTAGAGTAAATACGCTGATAAACACAGTCAGTAGTCCTAACCTTACGGAGCCAATCAGTAGTTGAAACTATAACAAAAGAGGATCCCCACTTCTGTTTTGGTAAAAAAAAAAACTGAGGGATGGGGTTGGACAAATGTAACCACTCTCGAATTCATAGACAATGCCACTGATGGACGGACTGACCATCCATGATATCAAAATTATCATTTTAACGAACTATTGTTTAGAAACAAAGGAGTAAAAAAAAACATATATTATGGGTTCTGATGGGGTAGGACAATTGAGCTAAGCTCATGTTATATTCTTCAAGAATCAATGGGCACATACCATTCATTTAAAAGTTTTTTTTTAAATGATGTAGCAATCGCAGATTGACGCTTTAATCATTTGATGTGTGTATCACACCTCTTGCAGAATGGGAAGAAGAATGACTGTCCTTTCGTCTACAGCAGCACTTGGGCATGAAAGGGGCGGTTGGAGGACTGGGGGCGATATAGGAGAACACAGCACCTTGTCGGGCAAGAGAGCAGCAGACAGGAAAGTTGGCTAAAGCTGAAGGGGACTGGCAACCAGGCAAAGACAACACAACTGGCTCATCAGTAACTAATGCAGCATCAGAAGAAAATATAAAACAGCAGGAAACAGGAAAGATACAGTAGATTCCAGCCAACGTGCCTCCGAATTAGCCAGCTCCAATGCCTCTGTGTTATATGTTGTTTATAAAGCTAGTTGTAGAAACATTCTAGTTTCTTTAACATTTCAAGTTTCTAAAAAGAACTCATTTTCATAATAATGTATTCCATCCACTGCAGTCTAAAAAGTAAATCCAAAAACCCATTCTAACATTCCTACATTGGATTGCTGTTACATGTGCGGTGAAATCCTTCCCCAGACAGTGAGTTTCTGGTAGTCTGACAGCTCTCTCCACTCCAGGCGCTGAGAGGCCATTTTAATCTGAACGCTGGAATCTGGCAGCCGCTCCCAAGCACCTGCGTCCGTCCAGTCAGTCTGACCCGCTTTTGTTCGGGTCCGACCCCCTAACTTTTCCCCCTTAATTAACCCAACAGAAACTAATTAAACCCGGCTCTCCTGGACCAGGCGCCAAACAAAGGGAGAGAAGGAAGGAGGGATGGGAGCGGAGTGGAGGGAGAGGGGTGCGAGCCAAACAGACAGTCAGGAGTGGAGAAACAGTAACAGTGGTCCCCATTAAGGCCCTTGTACCCTGGGCCCTGGCCCCTGAGACAGACTGGAGGAGGGAGGGGGAGGGAGGAAAAGAAGGAGAGAGAGAGAGCGACAGAGAGAGAGAGGAGTGAGAGAAAAGGAGAGGAGAGAGAGAGGGAAAGAGAGAGATAGCAATAATGTATTGTTTTCTGGGGAAAGGTGCAGGCTATTACATGATTGGCCCTCGACTGAAATGAGTAATAGAGGGAGAGTAAGGGAGAGTGAGGGGAGAAAAAGTGAGAGAAGGGGAGTGGAAGAGAGGGAGTGACAGAGAGATTGGTTCAGAGTTTGGGAGGAGACATTTTGTTTCCATTGGGGGAGGAGAGGGGAAGAGAGTAAAGAAGAGGGAGGAGAGGAGTTAATGCACTTGGCAGTGGCTGGCGTCTCTAGGCGGAGGAGGCAGGCTCTCTCTGGAGGCTTTGTGTGAAACTCATTGTTTTTTTAGTTACTGTGTTCTGAACACACAGTTGCTCAAGGAGTGGTGTGCGGAGAGGCTAATTTTGGCCAGCCCATTTAGCATGCAGCCGTGCACAATTGGCCTCTTTAGAGCAGATGATTGTTTTATTTGAAAGGGGGAGGCATACTGCATTCAATCCACCAATCTAACCTCTACACTATACGGTCAGAACATCATGCAGCTTTTACTAGAGAGGAAGAGACGGAATGAGCGAGAGAGACAGGACGACATAGTGGGAAAGATGGAGGAGTGACAGGCAAATAGATAGAGACTGTGGTTAGTTGTTCTATCTGTGGCCCTGCTCTTTTAGCCCAATCCCAGTCTGCTAAGTGATAGAGAAGGTAATTAAGGGCAGGCTGTTGAAGTAGATAGGCCTGGAAAGGAGATTTAAAGAGGGGAACTGATTGTGCATGTCTGATTCCAGCTCTTCAGAGAGTTCTCAGCCCTGAGGCTTATAGCTTTCAAAGGGTGGGTTCTCTCTGTCTCCCTCTCTCTCCCTTGCTTTCTGTTTTCTGGTCCAAATCAAACACACTTTATTCATACTCATTACAGTACAAGCATGACACACACACGACCGCATGCACGTGCACACACACACCCTGAAACGTGAGGGTTGGCAAGATAGGAAATATGACCGCGAGCCACAGAGACACTTATAGTCCTCTTTAAAGCAATGGCCTCTTGTAATGAAATCAATTTACAGGGGCAAATATAAATCAAGTGTTGTTGAGAGAAAGATAAGGGGGGGGGGCATTCTTCAGACCGCATCTCCTAGTGACACATCACAGCTTCATCATGTCAACACTTTGAAACAAGTCCATCAGCTCCACAATTTCAGATCTAATCAGTGTTTACCTTCATCAATGGTTGATGGGAGATCTCTTCAACTATGATGAGAAATGTGCTGAGTCTCACAATGAGCAGCAAGGAGAGTTTGTGGTATCACGGCTGTCCGTTGTGCCTGGGGATATGGACATATGCGTTGGTCATCATAGTGCCGTCCATCATCTATCCCCACACACTGAGAGAAACTCTGAGCCTGAGAGCGCTTCAGATAGGACTTGACAAAGTTATAGGGCAACACTGCCACCTGTCTTTAAGAGAGCATTACACAACCCAGTTAGTGCATGCCTGTGTGTGTGTGTGTGTGTGTGTGTGTGTGTGTGTGTGTGTGTGTGTGTGTGTGTGTGTGTGTGTGTGTGTGTGTGTGTGTGTGTGTGTGTGTGTGTGTGTGTGTGTGTGTGCGTGCGTGCGTGCGTGCGTGCGTGCGTGCGTGCGTGCGTGCGTGCGTGCGTGTGTGTGCGTGTGTGTGTGCGCGTGTCAGAGTCGGGATCAACTCTATCTAATTTCCAGTCAATTCTGGAGTTTAATTGCTTTCATGTGGAGAATTCCATGTCCAATTCACCTGACAGGAGTTCAACTGAATTGGGGAGGAACTCTGGGGAGACAGAGTGCGTGTGTGTGTATTTACATCATAATCTGGTGAACCCTTATCCAGCCTCTCCAGTGCATCTAATCTCCTCCACCTGCTCAAACACCCAAACAGTCCTGCCCCCCCCCCCCCCCCCCTCAACTGCACCCCAAACACACACACCCGTCTGGGTGGAGTCTCGCCTCCCAGCTTCCTCCTTATCACCCTCAACGGGGAGAGCTCCACCTCCCTCTTATGCCCAGTTGGGCACTGCCACCCCCTCACCGTGCTCCAGCTGGAGTGTGTACCCCCTGCCCTGTAACCTCCAGCATCGCTGCCCCCCACCCCCTACTCTTTACTACCTACCCTCTGTGCCCCGTCTGCTGCCTAGCATTGCCAAGGGCTTCCCCAGTATAGTATTAGGGGTCAGGCAGTGTGTGCATGCATATACAATCACTATCTGTCCATGTCTCCGTGAAAATAATATTGCAAGCAGTTGTTATACTGGTTGACGTATTTGCAGAGATATGTTTTTTTTTTTTTTTTTTTACCTTTATCAAATCCATGACGTCCCATTGAGGTAAAAATACGTATTTTTCAAGGGAGATCTGGCCAATGAGACCAGTCTCTCCATTACACACACACTTTACATTACTTCATCAATAGCACTGCATAATACTTTGCGAGAAACTAGACAATCGCACCATATTTCAACGCACATAACAGTAGCACCCTCTGCTGGCAAGAGAGTATATGGGCTCTGGAAGTAGGCCTGCCTACGTTCATGAACTTGACTTGAATAAAATACCTCGAAATTATTGGTTATTTATCTGGTCACTATTTCATTTGTTATTTTGTCATTTATTTGGAATAGCCAGTCCCCCTAAGAACTTACAAAGCTTTGCAGAGGTTTGAGTTGTATATTTCTGACGAAAACAGTGGGCTCCAGTTATTCCAGATGCCAATGCATTGATGTAAAATAATGTGCGATCTTTGCTGATGCTTGAGAGAGCCGTGAAAACCTCACATTGATTTTGATCGAAGATTATCTATTAAATTGAGAAGATAGTCAGGTAACCGCCCTAACAACGGAAATACATGTCCTCAAAGATGGAAGGCAAGCGGGAGTAGGCGAGATCAGGTCTACCATTGTAGCCAATGAGAGGGCGGATAATCGTGTGAACAACAGGCACAATTCGTTTTTCTCAAAGTTGCCGGAATGCAACGTGCATCCACTTATGTTTGTACATTTGTAACAGCCTAAACATAAGCATCACGTAATTCGACACTATAATAGGCCTCCATACAAAAAACACTTGGTCTGCTTCTCTCACCCGCCCAGACTTTGGGCGGAATCCTCTCGCTTCACCTCTTCCTCTCCGTTATGAATTGGTCAAGGCAATCGTCCGGACGTCCCAACTATGACATTACCTTCTTCTTCGATGGGGTTTAACGGCGTTTGGCATCCAATGTTAACGGTGCATTACCGCCACTTATGTTAGTACATTTGTAACGGGGTATTGAATAAGAAACAACAAAAACATTGTGGGGGAAAGGACATCATGCAAAATGAAACACTTCAACTAACAAAACCCATCCCACTTCTTCAATCACAGTCCATTACACAATACATCCCTACACAGGCTCAGGGTCCACTAAGATTATTTCTTGCATGGCCTGAAATCTGACAATGATTCCAACACTTCTTCTTCGCTTGTTCTGTACAGTTTACGACCATTGCAATAAATAATACAAAGTCCACCTTTTTAACATGTAGCATTTCACTATCCCTCAGTTGATGAGAAACCTTCACTGGTCGTGGTGGCTCTACTACCATTGTTTCTTCCCCACCACTCATTCCTTCCAATTACATTTACATTTACATTTACATTTAAGTCATTTAGCAGACGCTCTTATCCAGAGCGACTTACAAATTGGTGCATTCACCTTATGACATCCAGTAGAACAGTTACTTTACAATAGTGCATCTAAATCTTAAAGGGGGGGGGTGAGAAGGATTACTTATCCTATCCTAGGTATTCCTTGAAGAGGTGGGGTTTCAGGTATCTCCGGAAGGTGGTGATTGACTCCGCTGTCCTGGCGTCGTGAGGGAGTTTGTTCCACCATTGGGGGGCCAGAGCAGCGAACAGTTTTGACTGGGCTGAGCGGGAACTGTACTTCCTCAGTGGTAGGGAGGCGAGCAGGCCAGAGGTGGGTGAACGCAGTGCCCTTGTTTGGGTGTAGGGCCTGATCAGAGCCTGGAGGTACTGAGGTGCCGTTCCCCTCACCGCCCCCAGACAGGAGACAAGATGGACACCCCTTACTCTCATTCTCCTTCACCCGAACAGGTCACTAACAGATCTGGCATATGATTCCCTTCCCTTCTGCACACACATGACCAAATATTTTACATTTATGACACTGAAGGGGCTTGTGCACAAAAGCTCTTAAAGCATATCTGATGAATTCTAACTTTATATCAAAATGGGCGACTTCATCAAAGAACAGTAGCATGGACAAAGTTCATTTATTTTTTCCATTCACCATACAGGTCAGTCGAGGTGCACCAACCACTCAATCAATGTCTTCAGTTATATCCTCTGCCTTTATTTCTTGCGCCACCCAATAAATAACCCATTTGACAGGCACCCTGCTATGAAAATCCACACGGGAAACATTTATACTCCGATATCTTTTTAAGTCTTATAACACTCTTCTTCTGCTCCGTAGACACACACAAAAACATCATTAAATCACTTTTTGTGACTCTCACCGACTCCACACTGTAATGCGGTCTGTGTGTAGCTGGTGTAGAGGAGTCAGGCGCAGGACAACAGATATGAGTAAATAAACATACTTTTACTCAAAATATACAAATGCGATACAATAAAGAGAGCCCACATTAACGGACCGTACTACATACAAACAATTACTCACAAACAGACATGGGGGAACAGAGGGTTAAATAATGAACAAGTAATTCGGAAATTGAAACCAGGTGTGTCAGACAAAGACAAAACAAATGGAATGTGAAATGTGGATCGCGATGGCTAGAAGGCTGGTGACGTCGAACGCCGCCCGAACAAGGAGAGGGACCGGCTTCGGCGGAAGTCGTAGTAACACACACTTTCTTCCAACTCATTCCAGACTTTCCTCGAGACCTTAAATGGATTTCCCAAGTAGCATTGATCCGAAATAATCACTCCGACTAAAAATGAGTCTAGTGGTTTCCTGTTTTCCGCCACAGCTTTGCTTCTCTTGTTTCCCTTTTTATTCGCCACTGTAACCCACGTATTCTCACTTTCTGTACTATTAGCTTCAAATCAAATCCAATTCTATTTGTCACATGCACCGAATACAACAGGTGTAGACTATACAGTGAATTGCTTACTTACAAGCCCTTAACCAACAATGCAGTTTATTTAGTTACATTTAGTTTTAAATGTAATGTAAAAAAGTGTTAAAAAAATAGATAAGTAAAAATACAAATGAAAAATAATTAAAAAGCAGCAGTAAAATAACAGTAGCGAGGCTATATACAGGCGAGACCTGTACAGAGTCAATGTGCTGGGGCACAGGTTAGTCGAGGTAAATTCAGTAATATGTACATGTAGGTAGAGTTAAAGTGACTATGTCGGCTGCCCGGAGAACAGGGCTCCGGGCAGCCGAGCGGAACTGGAGGAAAACTCGCCTCCCTGCGGACCTGGCATCCTTTCACTCCCTCCTCTCTACATTTTCCTCCTCTGTCTCTGCTGCTAAAGCCACTTTCTACCACGCTAAATTACAAGCATCTGCCTCTAACCCTAGGAAGCTCTTTGCCACCTTCTCCTCCCTCCTGAATCCTCCTCCCCTCCCCCTCCTCCCTCTCTGCAGACGACTTCGTCAACCATTTTGAAAAGAAGGTTGACGACATCCGATCCTCGTTTGCTAAGTCAAACGACACCGCTGGTTCTGCTCACACTGCCCTACCCTGTGCTCTGACCTCTTTCTCCCCTCTCTCTCCAGATGAAATCTCGCGTCTTGTGATGGCCGGCCGCCCAACAACCTGCCCGCTTGACCCTATCCCCTCCCCTCTTCTCCAGACCATTTCCGGAGACCTTCTCCCTTACCTCACCTCGCTCATCAACTCATCACTGACCGCTGGCTACGGCCCTTCCGTCTTCAAGAGAGCGAGAGTTGCACCCCTTCTGAAAAAACCTACACTCGATCCCTCCGATGTCAACAATTACAGACCAGTATCCCTTCTTTCTTTTCTCTCCAAAACTCTTGAACGTGCCGTCCTTGGCCAGCTCTCCCGCTATCTCTCTCTGAATGACCTTCTTGATCCAAATCAGTCAGGTTTCAAGACTAGTCATCCAACTGAGACTGCTCTCCTCTGTATCACGGAGGCGCTCCGCACTGCTAAAGCTAACTCTCTCTCCTCTGCTCTCATCCTTCTAGATCTATCGGCTGCCTTCGATACTGTGAACCATCAGATCCTCCTCTCCACCCTCTCCGAGTTGGGCATCTCCGACGCGATCGGCCCACGCTTGGGATTGCGTCCTACCTGACAGGTCGCTCCTACCAGGTGGCGTGGCGAGAATCTGTCTCCTCACCACGCGCTCTCACCACTGGTGTCCCCCAGGGCTCTGTTCTAGGCCCTCTCCTATTCTCGCTATACACCAAGTCACTTGGCTCTGTCATAACCTCACATGGTCTCTCCTATCATTGCTATGCAGACGACACACAACTAATCTTCTCCTTTCCCCCTTCTGACGACCAGGTGGCGAATCGCATCTCTGCATGTCTGGCAGACATATCAGTGTGGATGACGGAAGGACTGCCTGTTCCATGATCTCGCCATCACGGTTGACAACTCCATTGTGTCCTCCTCCCAGAGCGCTAAGAACCTTGGTGTGATCCTGGACAACACCCTGTCGTTCTCAACCAACATCAAGGCGGTGGCCCGTTCCTGTAGGTTCATGCTCTACAACATCCGCAGAGTACGACCCTGCCTCACGCAGGAAGCGGCGCAGGTCCTAATCCAGGCACTTGTCATCTCCCGTCTGGATTACTGCAACTCGCTGTTGGCTGGGCTCCCTGCCTGTGCCATTAAACCCCTTCAACTCATCCAGAACGCCGCAGCCCGTCTGGTGTTCAACCTTCCCAAGTTCTCTCACGTCACCCCGCTCCTCCGTTCTCTCCACTGGCTTCCAGTTGAAGCTCGCATCCGCTCTGCGCCTGCGATTTGATTCGCTGTTTCCCTGAATACGGGTCACAGACCATGGTGCTTGCCTACGGAGCTGTGAGGGGAACGGCACCTCAGTACCTCCAGGCTCTGATCAGGCCCTACACCCAAACAAGGGCACTGCGTTCATCCACCTCTGGCCTGCTCGCCTCCCTACCACTGAGGAAGTACAGCTCCCGCTCAGCCCAGTCAAAACTGTTCGCTGCTCTGGCCCCCCAATGATGGAACAAACTCCCTCACGACGCCAGGACAGCGGAGTCAATCACCACCTTCCGGAGACACCTGAAACCCCACCTCTTTAAGGAATACCTTGGATAGGATAAGTATTCCCCCCCCTTTAAGATTTAGATGCACTATTGTAAAGTGACTGTTCCACTGGATGACATAAGGTGAATGCATTAATTTGTAAGTCGCTCTGGATAAGAGCGTCTGCTAAATGACTTAAATGTAAATGTAAATAATAACCAGATAGTAGCAGCAGTGTAAAAGAGGGGGTGGGGGGGACAAATGCAAATAGTCTGGGTAGACATTTGATTAGCTCTTCAGGAGTCTTATGGCTTGGGGGTAGAAGCTGTTAAAAACCTTTACGTCCTAGACATGACACTCAGGTACCGCTTGCCGTGTGGTAGCAGAGAGAACAGTCTATGACAAGGGTGGCTGGAGTCTTTGACAATTTTTAGGGCCTTCTGACACCACCTAGTATAGAGGTCCTGGATAGCAGGAAGCTTTGCTCCAGTGATGTACTGGGCCATACGCACTACACTTTTGCCATACCAGGCAGTGATGCAACCGGTCAAGGATGCTCTCGATGGTGCAGCTGTAGAACTTTTTGAGGATCTGAGGACACATGCCAAATATTTTCAGACTTTCTAGCAGTTTCAAACAAAACCTCAGTTTCAACCATCTTCTACCTGAGGCAGCACTGTCTTCTGACGTTACCCCATTAAAGTTGACATTTAATGGTTACGGTTAGAGTTACGTTCAGGGTTTAGGGCATGAACGTCCCAGGGATTCCAGATAGCACTAACAGTCATGATTCCCATGACTGTCGTAAAGTACCACCCTCTTTCAGCTGCAATGGCATTTGCTGCGACAGTACTTTCCGGCAGCGGTGAAACCGAGGAGAAAGCAACGATAGGCGTCGGAAGTAAAACAGAAATTGTTTCTGAAACCCTCGGATTTGCACAATTATCGCATAAGGGAAGTGAGCTTCGTTTATGAACCCTTTCATCTTGTAGATTAAACTTTATTTAGCGTTTTTTTAAACGTGTATCGCCCCCTTGATGAAGTGGGATGGCTGCAGTGCCGACTGGGCCTAGCAGCGCATTGCCAGCATCCCCGGCTGAAATTATTCTCTTCCCCGGGGATGGGAGTTTCGAACCTGGGCAAGGGGAGCAGTCTGGCTGCGGTCGGGAGGGCTCTGTAGCCTCTGGGGCAAGACAGGAGCAGCAGGTCAGCGAGGACAAACGGTCAAGTAAGAAAAAACAGAAAAACATGCTATCCCATGCTAACCCGGCTGCGCTACACCTCAAAACGCAAGCCCTGCAAGAACAGAAAATTAACGGCTTGGTCTGTCCTTCGGAAAATCGACCCAAAAATCTGAGAACGTCCACGGAGTACTGTGACAACAGCAGTTTTGGAGACGACCCGAGCGACAAAAACAATAGCGACCATTGCTGCCAACATGAGGACCACAGTCCGTGTTCGAAAGGCAGCCACCCTCACTTGAACAACAATAGCATGAACGGTATGCTGACTATCATAAGAACTGAGGCTATCCAAAGCCACCCTGTAACGGGAGACGGCCCCTGTGGTAACGTTAGGAAATGGGAATGCGACCCCACGGAAGCCCCTCGTCCACCGAGCCAGCAGTCCCCAGACTGCGAAGGCCCCGGTGAGCCCCGGGCTGGAGTAGAGAGTGAACCCGACGCCCCCAACCAGCCGCCGGTGTCAGAATTAGCGAGGCTGGATCTTAACTGTTCGCCTTGCCGAGGAGAGGAAGAGAGCCAGGGGATTCATTATGTCCGATACGAATCCGAGCTACAGATGCCAGGAATCATGAGGTTGATCACTAAGGACTTATCTGAGCCCTATTCCATTTATACCTATAGGTACTTCATCCACAACTGGCCGCAGCTCTGCTTTCTGGTGAGTATGACATAGTAATTGATTGGATTTATACAGCACTTTTGTAGCAACTGAGGTACTCAAAGCGCATTATGTAGTAAGGGGGAAACTCATCTCATCCACCACCAATGTGCAGCAACCACCTGGGTAATGCACTGTGACCCCTTTTGTGTGCGAACGCTCACCATACATCAGCTATCAGATGGAGAGGTGATAAATTGCAATTAGGAATGCGGCCAGGTTGGGAATTTAAACATGACACAGGGTTTAAGAGCCCTACTCTTAAGATAAGTGCCATGGGAATTCTTATTACCACAGAGAGTCACGACACCTGTTTAACGTCCCAACAGAAAGACCGCACCCTTTGCAGGGCAATGTCCCCTTCACTGCCCGGCGGGCATTGGGATCTCCTTAGACCAGAGGGAAGAGTGCCCCATGCTGGTCCTCCAACACCACTTCCAACAGCATCTTGTCTCCCATCCAGGGACCAACCCTGCTTAGCTTTAGAGGCAAGCCAGCAGTGGTATGCAGGGTGGTATGCTGCTGACATGACATTATTTATAGCCCTCAAACTCAACTCTGGACCGCTGCATTGTTTTCATTGTTCCCTTCTAATCAGGCACTGATTTAGCCCTGCGACACCAGGTGTGTGCAAATCATGATCAGGTTGAATAGAAAACCAGCAGGCTCCGGACCTCGTAGGGTAAGAGTTGAATTCACCTGATCTATAGTAAAACACCTTTATGACTTGACTTAGGTGTGATTGGGCAACATTAGCTAAATAAACAGACCAGTAGTGTCCCATAGCACAGTTCTGATGTAGGCCTATTGTTACTGCGTCTGCTTCTATTGTGTTATTATCCTGTCGGTCTGTAATATAAACCTACTCATTCGACATTCCTAAAGTTCCAGGTAAGTTGTAGGCTTCTCTTTAGTCCTTCTGTAGCTCAGTTGGTAGAGCATGGCGCTTGTAACGCCAGGGTAGTGGGTTCGATTCCCGGGACCACCCATGCGTAGAATGTATGCACACATGACTGTAAGTCGCTTTGGATAAAAGCGTCTGCTAAATGGCATATATTATTATATTATTTAGGTGGATCCAGACAAGTGTCATATAGGCTAACTGAGAAGAGTAGCCCTTCCACCCTCTTTCCTCCTTGTTGTTTTTATCTGTTATCTGTCAGTGAAACTTGAGTTTGTTTTTAGGTTGGACTAAAAGGGCCGGTGGGTTAGGCCTAGGGTTGGTTCGGGTGTGACTTCTAGTGTAAACGTGCACTATATTTAATCACCTCAAGGTGTGTCACACAGCTACAGTTGAACATGATGTGGCATGTATACACACACACACACACACACACACACACACACACACACACACACACACACACACACACACACACACACACACACATCCCATTTGACAGCCATGGGACTCCTTATAAATAGTGTTGGAGCCTCCGATGCTTTCTGACTGTGAAACACTGGTTTCATGTCTCTTTCAAGTCATTCACTTTTTCTCGTCTTGTTTAATGTGTTTTAATTTGGTGTTTTGAGGTGAACTCTTGGCTAATTCGAAAGCATTTTAGGTCGACAAATTCAGAAATGTGTTCTTGATCTGTCTCCCTCTCCATAGAGGAATTAGCCATTGTCATCGTTGTGACCATGCTCGTTTATATTCAGCATGATTTCTCAGTCTACTGCCGTCAGTGAACTCTAGGAAGGAGGAAGTGCCATGTGCCGTCTAATCAAACCTAGAGGTCAGAGTAGATGTGTTCTGGATGCTTATAGGCCAGAAGCATAGGTTTTGTTGGGTCAAAAGGAAGCTTTAAAAACTTTAGGTTAGACACAGCACAAACTTGTTTGTTAATTTCCAGGCCATGGTGGAGCAGGAGTGCGTGGGGGGCATTGTGTGCAAGCTGGACATGCACAAGAAGATGTTTCGTCGTGGCTACATCGCCATGCTGGCTGTGGACTCCAAATACCGGAGGAAAAGCATTGGTGAGAACAGGGGCACTCTTTGTCGTTTTCACATGATGACCTATCACATCATAACAGTCAACTTCGCAATAATATTTGTATTTATCTCAGTGCTTTACCAATTCAATTCTCTCTCTGCAAACTTCTACATGTGCATTCCCACTGAAGTAATTGTCTGTTTTTTCAGGTACTAACCTAGTGAAGAAGGCCATCTATGCCATGGTAGAGGGGGACTGTGATGAGGTAAGAAGATTGGTACAGGCTGTCTGACGGTGATGTGCCAAGGGCCCTGTTGTCCATCTGGGTCCTTCACTCAGTTAGTGGCCCTGACTGCATTGGTACTGATGGATTAAAGGCACAAACTTGGATTCAAACCACCACGAAGTGGTCACCTGTCACTTTTTTCGTGAACAGCTGAGGGATTGCGGAGTTTATCGAAGCTTATTAGGCATTTATAAGTTCTTCTTCAATAATCATTGACTATAGCTATGCATTCATTTTAAAGTCCAAAAATGTATTTAGAAATACTAGATTACCCATTTAACCTGATATTGTATATCCAGACCAGATGGGATGCAAGTATAGGGGGAAAAAATGCTCAACAGCTCTAGTGAATACAATGTATAGAATAAAAAAATAACTTGTGCATCTTATACAATTCTGACCAGCTCTATTTCCTTCTCTCCTCTCTCTCTCAGGTGGTTCTTGAGACTGAGATCACTAACAAGTCAGCTCTGAAGCTGTATGAGAACCTGGGTTTTGTCCGAGACAAGCGGCTCTTCAGATATTATCTGAATGGTGTGGACGCGCTGAGGCTCAAACTCTGGCTCCGCTAGAGAGAGGAGGATGACAGGTGCTGCCCTCTTACTGAACCAACTCCACAGTCTCAGTCACACACATGCACCCTTATGCACATGCACGCATATTCACATACATATGCATACACATAGGCAAACGCACACTACCCCCATCAGACATACACCCCTCCTTTTTTGATCCTCGACATCTTGGATAATGGCTCTTTGGTCAAGGCTGCACTGAAAGGACAGACAAATCCCACCAAATGTTTTTATGAAGAGACCCCTGCTGCCTTAGCTGTATGACCCTGTGAGAGGGGGGGAGGGATGTGTAATGTGGTCTGGTGACCTTTAGCCTCTAAACTTTGAACCCCCCAACGGAGCAGTGTGTGAGGCATGAGGTCAAGTCAGTACCCACAAAACCCCGGAGGGCAACTCATCACGTTGAGTCATCCACCAGAATGCAGGCAAGAAGAATTGGAGAAAAAAAAGAATAAACGGAGGGTGAAAATAAGGAAGTGGGGGGGCAGACTCAAGAAATATTTGTCATGGTTTTTTTTTGCGTTTCTTTTTTAATCTCATGAGTCAACAGGGGGTTGGAAAAGCTATAGTGTGTGTGTTTGTTTTGCCTAGTGGATTTGGAAAAGTGAGTGTTCAGGCTATTTCTTGTATGCACGTGTAAGGGATGTGGTTGGTGTGACTGGGTGTGAGTGTTTGTGAAGTTGTGTAGTGCTTGATGGGAATCCTGAGTTATGCGTGTTGGTGTGCGTTTCTCCCCCCCGTCTGTGTTTTTGCTGCCCCCTACGGTGTGAGATGATCACGCCGATTGCTTTGCTCGCTGTTCACTTTTCACCCCCAGACAAAGAGCTGGAGCCTGTAAAGATATGCATGCATTCATTTTAACAAAAGTGGCGGGATGAGTGTGTGTTAACACTGAGCGTTGCCCAGTTCCAAACAGAACCATAGTCCTAACTCCTAGGCACGTGTAGATCTGAAAGGACTGGACTGGTGTAAGCAGTATGGTGCCAATTCCTCCTGGCTTATCAGAGGGCAAGGTGGGGCTATAACCATTTTAATCATTCCTATTCAATCATTTTAGACATATATGAAGTGCTTAGTGGAGGAGGGGCTATTTAGAGATTGGGCCTTTTTGCAGATCAAAGCAAATTTTCACCAATTGCACTTCCAGCCACTGGAACACTGCTGAATAACCTTTAGAAGGAGATAATTCGGTTTTAATTCAAAATAGTTATTGAGAAAGGAGTCATTGTAGGTTTGGGAGGGGAAACTATTCCATTATTGCAGTTTGTTCATTCAGATTCCTCCTAACTTGTAGACTCGTTCCCAAGTACCACTCTGTCTTTCAATTTATCTTCGTCACAGTTGTCTGTCTGAATGAACCCCATCCAGAGCACTCGAGTCCTGTTTCAGCATGGCAAAGTGTCAGGCTGGAATAGTAATATTAAAAATGCTGGACCCCTGCTGGCTTCGCTGTGTGTTTTGAGTATGCTCATCTTTGGTTCACCTCTGGTAAAAGAGGGCAGAAGTATTGTTATCAGTTTTCCTATCAGCAATTTGCTTTCTGAGTTTGTTTAGATTCCTTACTATACGCTCTTACACTCGCTCACTTTCCGTTTGTGTCCGAGTCTTGTGTGCACTTCCCAGGGACCCTACTCTTATGCAGATCACTCCCCAGTAACATTTTAGATCTCCACTGTCCTCCTGGGAATGACTAACGCACCAGGTGTTTTCTATCCACTCGAATTATGGCGAAGAAAATATGCATTTGTGGCTGCTTTAAAAAATAGAAAAAAATACATCTATACATTTTTTCTTCCCAGAGTAAATGAACAACGGTCAGATGCACTTTGTTTGGCTATTGCTGCAGTGAGCAAGTGTGTGTGTGTGTGTGTGTGTGTGTGTGTGTGTGTGTGTGTGTGTGTGTGTGTGTGTGTGTGTGTGTGTGTGTGTGTGTGTGTGTGTGTGTGTGTGTGTGTGTGTGTGTGTGTGTGTGTGTGTGTGAAAGAGGTACGCGTGTTTTGACAGATTGGTATGGAATCGGATCTGTTCAGACTCCCACTTCGCCCATTCCCATTTAAGTCCTCTACAGTATAGTGAAGACATGGATCCCGGGAGCTATAGTACTGAGCAGCAGTAAGAACTGAAGAGCTGAATCATGTCCTACCAGAGACACTACTGTTCTGTACCGCTGAGCCGTGATTGCTGTCACAAAGGCCAAGAGGGAGCAGCTATCTAGTATCTACCCATGATGTGTTCTATGGTATACATTGACATACACAAGTCATTTTGGGCCAGGTTTACTCAGTGTTTCCATCTGCTATTTTACATCTGGTATAAAAACATGCCAACAGTTAGGAACAGTTACCTGAGGTCTTTGTTCGAAATAGGCCGGTCTGCTATTCAACTGGCTACGATTGCAGAATGGGAAGTAGGAGCAGATGTAAACTGACGGACTAACCACCCACACATCAGCTTGTGTGTGTAAAGTGTGTGTGTTAACAAATACGGATCAGATTTTTTTTTTTTTTCATTTTTCATTGCAGATTTATATACGAGTGTTGGTTCTTCTATTGATTTGACATTTGAGAGCAACTTTTTGTGAATTGTGTTTTTTGAGGGATTGATTGAGTGGGTTTTCTGTTTCTTTTTCTCTGCTCATTTATTTAGACCGATCCAGCGGTGTATATTGAACAGCGATGATGTTATTAGAGATCCAGAAGCACAGATGGGGAGGTTAAATGTTCCCGAGCCAAACTGCTTCAAACTGTTCCCATGGCACTCTGCTCCATTCACTGGGAAGACTTCCATTAGGCTCCCTGTGTAGAATCTAGACTCTTTCTGACATTGCTCTAATCCTGTTTTATTCTAGAGGTGTGAGGCTCTCTCCTGTCCTATTTTCAAATGAAATAGGTCTTTTTAATTTGGTCTGACCCTCGCTCCTCATTTTCATGGATCGGGTCTTTTATTTCCCCCTTACTTTTTTAACATTGTTAACCCCTGGCAGTGCCAGTAGGAATCGTGAGCATTCTAGCATTCCATGATAGACCAGACCGCTCCACTTTGACCATCAACACCAGAGGTCTGTTCAGGAGGGTGCCCTTTTTACAGAAAGCTCATATATAAATGTTTTGTCTAGAACCAATCTGATTCTCGGTCTTGTAGAATTGGGAATTGTGTCGGCTCTATTCACTACATTTCTAGCTGCAATGTTCTGAATGTTGCACCTCATTGAATGAACTCCAGTTGAAGGGCTTCCTCAGCAGTCTGTCATTGGTCATTTCTATAGTCCTTCATTTAATGTATATCTAAAGCTCTGGTCTGTTTCGAACAAAGGATTGGTCTAAAGAAGAAACATCCGCTTCCAGACTAGCTGATAACTTCCAATCCCTTATGGCTTCATATGAAATCAATAAATGGTTTTCACTCCAGAGAAATCAAGTTGATTTCACAAAGGCCCCTTAACCTGTCCTGGAGGACCAGCGTCCCACCGGTTGCCAAGCTACCCTTCATCCCAGTGCTCTCCCACTCCTCTCCCATCTCATTGGATGAGAGTTGTCATGTTTTTTTTATTGGATGTTCCACTGTTTATATCCGCAGCAACTGGCCTGTTGATAAGATGGGCCACGTAGGACTGGAGTTGAGCTGCTTCTCTTGCTAGAATTTCCCTTTAGGCACACCCATCTAGGATCAGCTTACCCTTTCCAAATCCTAACCTTCACCATTCGGGACGGGGGATGCAAACTGACCTTAGCTCAGTGGGTATATTCTAGGCACCCCCACACACTGTGCCCCTGCAGGACCAGCTAAAGGGGGGCAACGTTTGTTGTTTTGGGGTGACCAGCCCAGCCCCCTCCGATCTGTAAGATGTGCTAAGGGAAGTTTTTTTGCATTTGAGTTCTGTTCCGTCTTCCCCTGTCACCTTTTTTTTTTTCTGAAAGTGTCCGACGATATCTTTTTATTTAATGTGGAAAAAGAAAACAAATAAATTATTTGATTTTTTTAATGCTGTAAGGTGGATTGTCATGGTTGACTTTTGGTTCTCTGGTGGTTCTCTTTCTTCCGTAGCATGCAAACAGAACATTTGAAACGTTGTAAAACAATGCAATGTTTTATGTATCATTTCATGATGAGGCATTTTTGTCTTCCAACTGAATTTTCAGCGTTAGTGTTTAGCAATAGAAACAAAATAAGGAGCCCTTCCCAAACAGAGCTTTATTGGTAAATACTTCACATTTGATATCTATAGAAAGAAAGACAAATGTTGACGTAATTTTACAGAACCCATATGATACAGTATTATTGCATATTCACAGGCTTATCTCAAGCAACCTACCAGGAGACGGTCACACAAAATGACACATTTCACAGACTTGAAATGAGTGACTACGATAAATAACAATGCAAGATTACTTAAATACATTGAATTTGATTTTTGAAAACACCTTTATGATATTTAGTGCTTAAAGGCAGACAGTTTAGATCAACCACAGAACTAAATAAAGAGATGAATTTAGATCCCAGTGGCATCAACGCTGTAGGAGAAAGCGTAAGGGGGGCTTGATAGGCTCAGCATCCTCGAGTTTTGGCTTTCACCTGACTTTTTTTACCATCATGAATCTTGTTCTTGAGGCAGCTTTACAGAGTAGTCACTAGCTGGCACATACACAAAGTCCTAAAAATCAGTTTTTTTTTAACCTAACCTTAACCACACTGCTAACCCTAATGCCTAACCTTAAATCTAAAGCTACATTTGGTTTTCATACATTTTTACAATAGCCAATTTTGACTTTGAAGCTGGCCCATCTAGCGGAAATGGCTCCGTTCCACCTCAAGGGCAAGATTCATGACAACCGTCAACCTGCTCTCCTTTCAGGTACCAGTGCAAATGAAGAACATTCTATTGCTACACTGTTTGGAGAAACAGTACAGTACAGGACCGAAGCTGAGTGAAAAAGACAAGTGGTCTCCCTCTAAAAATCTGTCAGCGTGTCTGTAATGACTCCAAATGACTTGGGCTTTCTGGAGAGTAATGGACTATTACATGGGAAATGATATAGAGATGATTAATTAAGTATTAGCCTTGTATATATGGTTATGAAAATGGTTGCTTGCCATGCACAGGAGGAAAAATCTAACATTGTCAGGAGGAGCAACAATAGGAAAAATATCAGGATACTGTACACACACACACAGTAGATACACAGAGCTGGTTCCTGCTGCATGCTTTCAAAGTAGCATGATGACATGCCTTTGGCCTTCAACAATTGACAAGGTTGAATCCAAGAACCGCTGTCAGTATTTTCAATACATATTTACTTAACGCAACTGATGCCGAGAGCTTATGCTTTTTCTTCTTCCAGTGTCTATGATGTGCTATGAACAATATAGTATGTGGCAATATTACTCCAGTAAGTGGATCTCTATAGTCTGAAGTGGCATCCTTCCTGAAATGGCTTCCTAAGATGTAGGAAAGGAGAGGAAGCCACTTTAGACTATTGAAATGTAACCCTGCTAAGCTTTATAAACTGAGAGCCTATTGTATGTGATGTAGGTGTCCCCTCTAGTGTTTTAATTAGAGCCAGTCATTAAAATAAAAAAAGTGGCATCAACACACTGACATCCCTTCATGCAGTGTGTGTTTGAAAGGATCTCAAACTGGTTTGTGATCAACATATTGTGGATCATACAAGAATGTCAATAGCCTGGAGTCTCTTAAAATGTTCTATAATTTTCCCTCTGTGCACCTGTAACTACGTAGGTGTGCAAACATTCTACCATATTTTACATTTCAAAAACCCACCCGTCTGTCAGTAGTACGCCAACTTCTCCCATTGTCTCATAGCCAGGCGGCCCATAGTGATTGGCGATGTGGTAGTCATGGAGATGTGATGCACAGGGTTGTGGGAGGGATCAGAACTCGTCCTCGGAGCTGTCAGCCAATAGCATGGCTTGGTCCTGCCCGTTGCTGCTTGGCTCCCTGGGTTGCTGGAGATGAAACGGACAGATGGCAAAACCCAAAAGTCAGGACATTCATTGCATGGAGGTAAAGGTTGTATACAGCTCAATAAGTCCATAGTCTCTTCCTCTCCATCTCCTTTCCTCATCTGCACTGATGTGAAATAAACTCCAATCAGTGCAGATGAAGGTGAGGAGATGAGGTAAGGAAGCCACTTTAGACTGTTAATGCCAATTTCTGCCGTAAGCTGATTTGTGGATCCTTATTTAATAGTATAGCGCTAGTGTATTCTTATTAACCTCGGTGTGTCTGACCTTCCTCCTGCGCTGGTGTTTGAAGCTGTTCCTCTTACGATGGATCATCCTGATGCTGTAGAGGGCCCCAACGATAAGCAGGGCCCCTGCGATGCCAATGCCCACCGGGGCCAACATCCCAGACACATACCCTGCCTGGAGGGAGAGGGAACATGGTTGGGGCATGGGTGAAAGAGGGGCCACACACACAGGAGAGACAGACTAGACAAAGAGTAGTGTCCTAGAGACAAACTCTTTCAGTAGATGTTTTACATGTTTTTTTGACTAAACTAAATAGCCAAATGGCCTGAAGGACCACAATTTCTAGCCTTTATTTTATAGTGGAGGACAGTATGGTTCCATCAGGGGAATTTAGCTGAATGCGGTGCAACTCCATTAAGAGTCAAGGTTGCTACATCCATGTCAGAGGAACATAGCAGGGGTGAAATGTACTGTACTGTAGGGGCAACTCCATACGATATGATATGTGGCTCTGTTCATGCCAGAGGAATTGAGCAGGAATTAATGAGCACATGATTATTGCGTTTTGGTTTTCGTGTGTTGCACTTGCATTCAGAGGCATCTATGAATCACATGAGGAGGCATAGTATTGATGTCAAATAGAAGAACCAAGGACACGGATGGTTCCTGATGTGAAATTCTCTCTGGTGTTTACAGAACAACTAGTGCTCTGAGATTAGGATATCGGGATTCAAGGAAGTTGTGAGATTAGGATATCAGAACCTGTTTAGACAAAGCACTTGTAACAGTTGAGCAAAGGATTGCAATATATGGGAAAATGAATGGCTTCATTATTGCTGTTATGAGTGAATGATGCATGAAATGCTAAGGCATAAATGTATGAAGCAGACTATTCTTATTTTCAGTGTACAGTATGTACTATAGTTCTGTGCTGTACTTGTCTATAAATGTTATGTATTATGTTGTTTTGTGTGGACCCCAGGAAGAGTAGCTGCTCCTTTAGCATTAGCTAATAGTGATCCTAATTTTAAAAATACCATTAGGGGGCAGTCTTACCTTTTCTCTGATCAGTTCCACCCATCTACGCACTGAAAAAGGAGAGTGGCTTTGAAGCACATTGAATCCACACAAGGGATTTTTACCCACCATTTCAATTATACTTACACAATGGATTTGTACCCACTATTTCAATTACACTTCTTTCCTAATTGAAAATATTTACCTCATATTTGATCGACCACAAAGAGCCAAAGTCAGTTTTACATGTGTATGAATGCATGTGTGTGATTTTTGAGTATCCTCTCACTCAGGCCCTGGTTGCGCTGAACCCAGACAGGGGGTGGGGGGATGAGGCTGTAGGGAGGTCGGGTGGGGGCTGGGATGGGGGTCTCATTCAGGTCCTCTTCACTGTCCTCTTCCTCTGACTCCTCTGTGTTCTCATCCTCCTTCTCATCCTCCTCTGGCTCCTCTACAGGAAGGAAGGAAAACAACCATTGCAACTTCCTGTAAATTTGAACTTTCATCCTTACACTGTGAAAACAATGTGTACATTTGTATATTATGTGTGTGTATTATTGTGACTCCTACCTTCAGACTCCAGTTCCTCCAGACCTGATTTGGCTGCAGGCAGTTTGGTTGTCTTGGTGACCATTGTCATGGTAATCTGCTGGGAGGTGGTGCTTATAGGATTGGTTTCGGATGTTGGCGGGGTTTCCTCTAGGTTCTGTATGGTCTCACCGCCATCTAAATATAACCATCACAGTGGGATTATTATAGTAGATATAGTGAAGTCTAACATCAACACCTATCCTTTTTGTAAAAATAAAACATGTAAAAGAAGAGACGTGATCATGTTTCAATGTAATGAAATTGTGAAATTATTTTTATATTCAAATACAGTCTATTTTTGGGCTTAATTGTGGTCAATTTGCTGTGTCAAATTATTATTCTTTTCTGGCCATTCACTCTAATAAAAATCGTCCCGCGGCTGAATCTAGTGGCCTACCCCTGCTTTAGACACTATTCTAGAAACTTCTAGATCTGAACAGATCGGGTGACTGTAAGCAATTTGGTGAAAATATGAAGCGGACGAATGGAAGTGTGTGGAAGAATGAAGTCTCACCTGTGTCAGACTGGTGTACTAGCTGTTCTGCCTCTGAAGGCGGCGGGTCTATGGGTGAACCAGAGGGGCTGATGGGCTCGGAGATCTCGGCCCCGGATGTCTGCCATGGCGACGTCCAATCTGGTAGCACTGGGGACGGAACACGGGACGGCCCTGTGTCATCTGTATCCGCAGTGACCGTCTGGTCGAGATCCGCCTCTGACAGCAGCATCCCCGTGGTAACCATGGCGACAGACGGCCGTGAGTTGTCAGGCGAGAGAGTGGCCGCTGCTACCCCCGCCCCTTCGGGTGTGACATCAAAGGGCTCGAAGATGAGAGGGAGGTCCTCCGAGGACATCGTGCCCTCTGTGGCCGCGTCCTGCAAGGGAGGGGCACTGGCATCCATGGCTGTTAGTAAAATACACATACACCAAAAGATGTTGGGTCAGGACTCACTGATTGTCCATAGGCAATTATTACTGGTTTAGTGACTGCAAGAGATCAGCTTGTGGCTAGAAACATTGTGGAATGTGTCCTGGTGATAGTAGATCAGTTTCAGGCCCACAACACTGATTCCAGTTCTCAGCTACATTCTAACTGCTCTGACAAATAAAATACAAAATGCATAAATCACATATCATATCCATGGATGGAATCCACCATATGGTGTTCAAGTATCCATGATCAGTGCAGCTTTCTGGGACAGGTTATTCTTACACAGTAACTTTTGATTTACTCACCTACTTTCTATGGAGCTGATGAAGGTTCAATCTAAATGTTTCTTTCTGCATCTCTTTCCGGCATGCACAGTGCATTCGGATTGTATTCAGACCCCATGACTTTTTCCACATTCTGTTACGTTAGCCTTGTTCTAAAATTGATTTTCTTTTCATTAAAAAAATAATCACACACACAATACCCCATAATGACAAAGCAAAAGCTGCTTAAACATAAAACTGACATCACATTTACATAAGTATTCAGATCCTATACTCAGTACTTTGTTGAGGTACCTTTGGCAGGGATGACAGCCTCGAGTCTTCTTGGGTGTGACGCTACAAGCTTGGCACACCTGTATTTGGTTTCCAGATCCTCTCATGCTCTGTCAGGTTGGATGGGGAGCGTCGCTGCACAGCTATTTTCAGGTCTCTAGAGATGTTAGATCGTGTTCAAGTCCGAGCTCTGGCTGGGCCACTCAAGACTTGTCCCGAAGCCACTCCTGCGTTGTCTTGGCTGTTTGCTTAGGGTCGTTGTCCTGTTGGAAGGTGAACCTTCGTCCAAGTCTGAGGTCCTGAGCGCTCTGGAGCAGGTTTTCACCAAGGATCTCTTTGTACTTTGCCCTGTTCATCGTTCCCTCGATCTGGACTAGTCTCCCAGTCCCTGCCGCTGAAAAACATCCCCATATAATGATTCTGCCACCACAATGCTTCACCATAAGGATGGTGCCAGGTTTCCTCCAGACGTAATGCTTAGCATTCAGGCCAAAGAGTTCAATCTTGGTTTCATCAGACCAGAGAATCTTGTTTCTCATGGTCTGAGAGTCCTTTAGGTGCCTTTTGGCAAACTCCACACGTGCTGTCATGTGCCTTAACTAAGGAGTGTCTTCCGTCTGGCCTCATCTACTTTAAAGGCCTGATTGATGGCGTGCTGCAGAGATGGTTGTCCTTCTGGAACTTCTCCCATCTCCATAGAGGAATTCTGGAGCTCTGTCAGAGTGACCATCGGGTTCTTGGTTACCTCCCTGACCAAGGCCCTTCTCCTTGGCTGGGCAGCCAGCTCTGGGAAGAGTCTTGGTGGTTCTAAACTTCTTCCATTTTAGAGTGATGGATGCCATTGTGTTCTTGGGGACCTTCAATACTGCAGAAATGTTTTTGTACTCTTTCCCAGATCTGTGCCTTGACACAATCCTGTCTCGGAGCCTTATGGACAATTCCTTCGACCTCATGTCTTGGTTTTTGCTCTGACATGCACTGTCAACTGTGGGACCTTATATAGACAGGTGTGTGCCTTTCCAAATCATGTCTAATCAATTGAATTGACCACAGGTGGACTCCAATCAAGTTGTAGAAACATCTCAAGGATGATCAATGGAAATTGGATGCACCTGAGCTCAATTTCGAGTCTCATAGCAAAGGGTCTGAATACTTATGAAAATAAGATACATTTGCAAACATTTGTTAAAACCTGTTTTCGCTTTGTCATTGTGGGGTATTGTATATAGATTTTTTTATTTGATCCATTCTAGAATAAGGCTATAACGTAACAAAATGTGGAAAAGGGGAGGGGTCTGAAATATTTCCAAATGCACTGTACATATTGGCTCAGGCAGACTCCTCTAATCCACTAGTCTACTGCATCACACAGTAATAACCTGCCTGGCTGACCCTGCCTAGGTATTTACTGTTCCGCTCAGAGAGAAGGAGGGATGGAAGGGATAGAGCAAGAGGGTGAGAGAGGAGCACAAAGAGGGAAGGAATTTATATGGATGTTGTGTGAGGAAGAGAGAGAGAGATGGAGGCTGAGTGAATCCCCCAGAGACTTGTATTACAGTCCCTGTCACTGCTGTCTGCTGACAGTCATGTGGGTTTATTTCCACAGTCAGAAATAGAAAATAATTAGACTGCTTCCCTGGGTCCCTGCCTGCTATGGTTCAAAGTGAAGCGTGGAAAACCAAGGGGACGCCTCTCCCGTGTCAATATGATCATCAAAGGAGATCTCTGCTGCTAGACGTGTCACTTTCATTTCCCCTTCTCTTTTGAATGAAACCTCATGAAACCTGGCGAAACGCAAAGAGGCAGAAAAATAAGGTTCTCTGCCACTGAACCCATGTAATGGATTTCTATGGTGTGACACAATAACAGCCCGAGCAGCACCTTATTACCTTGTTGTGAGGCAGAGCAAGTCTGTTTGTGTGGGAATGTGCAAAAACTCAACAGAGAATATCAAGTGCAACTGTAGAGTAGATTAACTCCAGGTGGCCCCCAGTGGCTCTTTAAAATATCCAGTATGTACTAATTGGAACATAGCATACTGCATACTCACCCTCATTTCGCTGCAGTGGTTCAGTCCAGAGGCTGTCAGGGTCATCCTGTCTGGAAGATCCTGTCAGGGCCGGTCCAAGGTCGGCCAGGGAGGGGTTTGAGAGAGCAGGCGCTGTCTCTCCATCTTGGTGCCACAGAGTGGCAGGGCCAGTGGCCTCTAGACCACTAGGGGGCAGCAATGAAGCTTCTCCTCTGGATCCCCATACTGACGGAGGGATGGATGTCAAAGGTGAGTGTTTAAGGATGCTTTGGGAAGATAAGGAGCTTGGTCTGGTCGTCTCTGTCTCCTGGCCCAGAAGAGGAGCTCCGACGTCGGTCAAGCTCTGTCTGACTTCCCCCTCCTCTCCTCCATGGAGGTCTGGTCTCTCTTCTAGGATGATGTCTCTCCTCTCCCCAGCTGGGCGCGTCCCTGACTGGCTGTCTGGCTCTGGGGCTCTGGCTGATGCGGAGGCATTATGTAAAGCAGCTCTAGATGTATTCACAGCCTCTGTCATCCCGTGCTTCTCTCCTATGGAAGCTAACATTGCCCCAGTGGTGGTAATAGGTACATTCTCCATGGTTTTCTCTTCGGGCCCTACTCTCATCGCTTTGTCTGTGTAGAGTTCTGGAGCTTCTTCAGGCTGTCTGTGAGTCTCCTTCCCCTCAAACAAGCTCTCAGAGGCAGCCCCCGTCTTAGCCTCCCTCCCCTGGCTCTCAGCCCCAGCCACTCCTCGTCCATGACTGTCCCTGTTTCCTACCTGCGTCACTGGCTCTATCCCCCCTAGTTCGCTTCCGTCCACATCTGGGCCAGTGCCTCCCCCTGCTCCTACATTCTCTGATAGGTCAGTCCAGCTGCCAGTCCTGTGTTCTGCCATCCCATAGGACAGTCTGCCAGGATCAGAGGGTCCAGATTGAACACTTGTTGATATGACACTGACGGGTGTTGCTGGTGTTAAACAGGGCTCTCCCTCCATTGGCTCTCCAGCTTGTCCATCACAGCCACTGTCCTGTGTGGAGGGTGCGTAGTCGTGGAGGGGCGGGACTGGGGTGCTGTAGACACAGAGACAAACCCCTGCCAGAAGGAGGTGATGGAGGGTCACAGAGAAGAGCATCTCTCCCATCTCTCACCACAAAGTAAACATGGAGAAGGAGAGCGGGGTCGCAGTGGCTAGAAGGGAGGGGTCATGCGGCAGGGGCAGGTCACACCCAAATGGTATGGAGATTCAGCTTAGGAAAGAGAAGGGGTGAAAAACAAAGGGATATATTCAGCTCCTGAAAAATGCAATGACTTAGAACTGCTGTGAATATGTGGCACAGTGGCGCAGCGCTATAAGGCACTGCATCTCACTGCTAGAGGCGTCACTACAGACCCTGGTTCGATTTCAGGCTGTTTCACAACCGGCCGTGATTGGGAGTCCCATAGGGTGGCACACAATTGGCTCAGCATCGTCCGGGTTTGGCCGGGGTAGGCCGTCATTGTAAATAATCATTTGTTCTTAACTTACTTGCCTAGTTAAATAAAGGTTCAATTAAACTGGAGCATGTAGATATTGAAGCCAGATAAGGTGTTTGAATTACGACTGTGAGGCACACTGCACTTATAGGAATAGAGAATTTGTTTGAGAATTTCACCACTCATTTATTGCTGAAGCCTAACCTAAAGGTAATTGAGGCTGAGAATTATATGAGCTTTTCTGTCAGCCTTTCCTTTGATGCTGCAGACTGGCAGTTTCTTAAACAGCTTTGTGGAACATTTGGACTATCTCTCTACCCCTTGCTGTTTTCTATCCCTCTCTCTGGCTATTGTGCTTCTAGTCCATTCCATTCCACACACACACACACACACACACACACACACACACACACACACACACACACACACACACACACACACACACACACACACACACACACACACACACACACACACACACACACACACACACACACACACACACACACACACACACACACACACACACACACACACACACACACACACACACACATTCAGTACAGCCTGACACAGCAAACCCTTGCACTTTTAAAATGACTATTAATAGCAGGTTTTCTCTCCAGAACGACTCAGTCTTGTTCAGTTGGACTCTGTTCGAATACAGCAGGTTAATATGTTTAGATAGATAGGCCTAACCCTCACATAACAGTTTCAGTGAGTGCATTTTCATATCAAATGTACCATACAAATAGATACTGTTTGTTTATCGCTCTGGCGCTCTTTTCACAAGTATGTGGTGAATGTTCAATACTCTTAGGTTCAAAACTCCAAAGTAGTAACACTCATAACTGTTTACTGTGCATTAATTTTGTTAGGAGACATCATTCACCACATAACCATTGATTCAAAATATGTTTACTTTGAAATACCATGATCACCAACACACAGCATAATGATATCTTCAGTTGCTTTAACAACCAGTTAATGAAATAGTAGAAAATGCAAGATATATTTTTCAAATGTAATATGCTACAGTACTGTACAGTTAGATTAACCCCGACCTGGGCTCGAACCAGGGACCCTCTGCACACATCTACAACAGCCATTTCGCTAGCCATTTTACATCGGTTACACTGACATAGATCTGGATGGATGTCATTGCATGCCTCATCCATGACCTGAATTAGGGTGGTAAAACTCATGGGGATGGCAATCATTCATCTTCCAGCTGTATTGTAATCATGCATTGCATTTTACCGTATTGTATTGCACTTACAGTGTCTTCAGAAAGAAAATCCCAGCAGCGTTGCAGTTCTTGACACAAACAGGTGCGCCTGGCACCTACTACCATACCCCGTTCAAAGGCACTTAAGTCTTGCCCATTCACCCTCTGAATGGCACACACACACAATCCATGTCTCTATTGTCTCACGGCTTACATTTTTTTTTTGAACCCGTCTCCTCTCCTTCCTTACACTGATTGAAGTGGATTTAACAAGTGACATAATAATAACGGTACATAGCTCTCACCTGGATTCACCTGGTCAGTCTAAGTACTGGAATTGCAGGTGTTCCTAATGTACATTTTCATTATGAAGTTCTCAAAATCTGTTGTAGACAAACCAGTTCAAAATATATAGGTTTAGCAAGTGGTTAAGTGATCATCAATGTAGTAACATGTATTTTAACAAATGAGAAGACAGTCATATGAAAAGTAATGTGAGTATTGCATTTTGAAAAGCAATTGCTTTATATGGCCATGTGTTACAATGTTTACAATACAATACAATGTGTATTTCTAGATGGAAACCCGATCAAAATGTGCTTGGAGGTTTAAACAACTATCTTTTTGGTTACATGTTTTGAGTGTGCAAAGGGTGTTTACTTTAAAAAAATATAAAATACATTTTGGTTACTAGTCTTCACTATTATTCTACGTTGCAGAAAATAGTAAAAAATAAAGAAAAACCCTTGAATGAGTAGGGGTGTCCATACTTTTGACTGGTACCATACTTGGGAAAATTGCACCAAAGCCTTTGGGGGGGGGGGGGACTGTAATACCATTACAATAACAGAAAGAACACGTTCAAATGTGAAGTAATGAAGAGAAGAGGACACCGCACTAAAACGTTTAAATGGTACCATACTTTGATGATCTACAAGGAACATTTTTCTAGATTGTAGTTCCCATTGGGTTGCCTGGGAAACACCCTGCTTACCTCAGCCTCCCTGTATTGCTGCGTGTGTCAGACAGGTATCCCACAGACATCAACATCAAATCCTGACACACACACACACACACACACACACACACACACACACACACACACACACACACACACACACACACACACACACACACACACACACACACACACACACAAACACAGACACACACCTAACTCTTACCAAACACCACCGACCCTCTGCTGTGTTGCGCACAAAGCTGTCCATCGCTTATCAATGGTAATTAATGCAATCAACAAGAGTCAAGAGAGCAGCCTGCTGCTTGACACCCAGAATACATGTTTTGAGCCAATTATGAGGATTTTAATAGACCTCCGGTAAACAAACATCATCATCCTGATCCACGCCACTGCGGCGCAGGCAAAATCAGCTTTAGCGTACACATCCCATGCCGAGATTTTAGTAGTCTTCTCGTGCATTCAAATCCGCGTATTCATATGTACGTTTGAGACTATGCAACATAGGCTACAGTAGCGAGAGTGCTTCTCATCCTATCAACTGTTCTAGCAATAATGCAGATCATTTTTATATTTCAAATAGATCAATAAATACAAATATGTTAGGTAAGATGAAAAGTCTAAGGACAGGTTAGGATGCACGTAGTATAATAATGCATGGTCCTTACCTGCCAGAGTCAAAGAAGGAAATGATGTTTACCTCATTGCAAAGGGCGGTATGCCCCCTACCCAGGCTTTCCTTTAAACAAAGGGTTGTATATTACAACAGCTTCAATATCATATCAATAAACTGCCAATATCGATCCGGAAGCAAGCTGGAGGAATAGCCTAGTCTTTACTATTGTACTGATCAGCATCAACCAATGTATGCTTCGGAGTGCGTGTGCGTGTGCGTGTGCGTGTGCATGCGCGCGACTGTGGTGCTGAACTGGCAGTGTCTCAATCATGATCTGTGATTGAGTGCGTGGAGTGATATGATTTATGAAGAACGTTCAGTACTATTTCACGTTTAGTGCGTTGAATAACAGGTAATTGTTTTAGTGGTGGATTTTTTTTCTCTCCAAATTCTATTTGTAGAAACTCAAATGTAGTTTTTGTTCGAGGTGACGCTAAATGGACAGCTCTTTGGAACCTGTGTTGTGCGTCTCTTAGAACGTTAATACATTCATAAATGTGATAAATGTGAAATTTGAACAATAGCCAAATGTAAGGAAATTACCTAATAAAAAATTGTGTCAGACAAACTATCTCTCTACTCAAGGCATAACTTCATGGCAAATTTAAAAAACACAGAACGTCTCTCTTTTCATCCTTTCATTTCTAGATACTTTGGGCAGTATAGGGATAGGCTATGCCGTTAATTTCAAGTTCTTTATAGACAGTTCATATTGTCAGTGCATATATGGGCTGTACAATTGCCTTTTATACATGTTTGGATGTGACTATAGATTTTGTAAAATGTATTTCAAATGTTTGTTTGATTTCATTTAAAACATAAAAGTATCATCCCATAAATTAATTTACAGAGGGCCAACTATTTTTAAGCAGGCGAGTTCCACGGACGTCATTCCTCAAACTGAAAGGATACAGCCGAACCCAACAGGAATTCATGTCATTGCATTTGCATGTCGTATATTTAGTAAATTCTCCATATTGGAAACGATTAAATACATATAAACGTTAAAATGCCCTTGTTTGAAGGGTTGGGGAGTGGAGGGGAGAAAACTGCAGTAGTCATTGATTTAGGAGCAGCCTACACAAAGTGAGTATTTAGTTAGCTAGCTATGTTGTTAGCTAGCATAGCTAACTTTGGCTAGCCGACTACGTTATCTACTGTTAGCAACATTGGCCACTTGCAGTTATAACGGCTAAGTAATGAACATCAATCCAAGGTTTCATGGATTTAAGTAAATATAGACCGAGTGTCCACTGTTTAGACCACGTTATTTGGCCAGCCTAAATGTGTTAGTAATATGCTGTTGCTGAAAAAGGGCTAGCAATGATGTTTAACGTTAGCAAGCTATCTGGCGAACAGCAGCAGTCTGGCGCCTGGGGCAGGTCATATGAGAAACAGATGAGACCCTCAATGACAACTCTGCTTCTGTACTGTATATTGACACACACTAAGGACTTTTGTCAATGAATGTGGACTCAATGAGTATTGACACTGTCTGACAAGTGCCAATGATTTCACCCACCAAACTAAATGGTTTTGTATGATGATGCAGATGTGGCTTTGCTGGAGAGACTGGGCCCAGGTTCATAATTCCCAGCGAGATCCAGAAGCCTGGACAACAACAGGTGAGTTAGTTACTGAGCGAATGACTAGTGCTATTTAACTTATTGACAGACCCTGTTAAAATGGACAGCCTCGCCTATAACCATTACTGACGGTGTGTGTCTTCTGTCAGTCTATCAAAGTAGTTCAGTACAACATCAACACAGAGGAGCTCTACTCCAACCTCAAGGAGTTCATCCACATGCTCTACTTCAGGTGAGGCTCTTTTTATGAAGTAGTGTGTTCAATGACTGACACATTAATAGAGAGAATCTGAAAGTAACCATGGGGAAGAAGCCATTTTGGAGATGAATCCCAGGTCATAATAACATGGATGATTGAGTGACTGTGTAGTCTAGAATAAATGTCTGTGTCTACTCCCCTCCTGCCCCGCACAGGCATCTGCTGGTCAACCCTCGTGACCGGAGAGTGGTGATCATCGAGTCAATCCTCTGCCCCTCTCACTTCAGAGAAACTCTCACCAAGGTCTTCTTCAAACAGTTTGAGGTACTGTCTGAGACCACTGATCTACAGTTGCAGTCAGAAGTTTACATACACTTAGGTTGGAGTCATTAAAACTAGTTTTTCAACCACTCCACAAATGTCTTGTTAAAACTATAGTTTTGGCAAGTCGGTTAGGACATCTGTTGTGTGCATGACACAAGTAATTTTTCCAACAATTGTTTACAGACAGATTATTTCACTTATAATTCACTGTATCACAATTCCAGTGGGTCAGAAGTTTACATACACTAAGTTGACTGTGCCTTTGAACAGCTTGGAAAATCCCAGAAAATTATGTCATTGCTTTAGAAGCTTCTGATAGGCTAATTGACATAATTTGAGTCAATTGGAGGTTTACCTGTGGCTTTATTTCAAGGCCTACCTTCAAACTCAGTGCCTCTTTGCTTGACATCGTGGGAAAATCAAAAGAAATCAGCCAAGACTTCCATGGGAAAAATTGTAGACCTCCACAAGTCTGGTTCATCCTTGGGAGCAATTTCCAAACGTCTTAAGATACCGCTTTCATCTGTACAATCAATAGTACACAAGTATAAACTAGAGGTCGACTGATTAGGATTTTTATTTTTTTAAATGGCCAATTAATCGCTATCTGCTTTTTTTTGGTCCTCCAATAATCGGTATCAGAGTTGAAAAATCATAATCAGTTGAGCTCTAGTCGAGATATGCATATATATATTTGTTATAATGACAATTACAACAATAATGAATGAACATTTATTTGTACTTAATATAATACATCAATAAAATCTATTTTGTCTCAAATAAATAATGAAACCTGTTCAATTTGGTTTAAATAATGCAAAAACAAAGTGTTGGAGAAAAAGTAAAAGTTCAATATGTGTCATGTAAAAAAGCTAACGTTTAAGTTCCTTGCTCAGAACATGAGAACATATGAAAGCCGATGGTTCCTTTCAACACAAGTCTTCAATATTCCCAGGTAAGAAGGTTTAGGTTGTAGTTATTATAGGACTGTTTCTCTCTATACCATTTGTATTTCATATACCTTTCACTATTGGATGTTCTAATAGGTACTTTAGTATTGCCAGCCTAATCTCGGGAGTTGATAGTCTTGAAGTCATAAACAGCACAATGCTTGAAGCACAGCGAAGAGCTGCTGGCAAATGCAGGAAAGTGCTGTTTGAATGAATGCTTATAAGCCTGCTGGTGCCTTCCACTGCTCAGTCAGACTGCTCTATCAAATCATAGACTTAACTATAATATAATAACACACAGAAATACGAGCCTTAGGTCATTTAATATGGTCAAATCCGGAAACTATCATTTGGAAAACAAAACATTTATTCTTTCAGTGAAATACGGAACCGTTCTGTATTTTATCTAACGGGTGGCATCCATAAGTCTAAATATTGCTGTTACATTGCACAACCTTCAATGTTATGTCATAATTATGTGAAATTCTGGCAAATTAATTATGGTCTTTGTTAGGAAGAAATGATCTTCACACAATTCGTAATGAGCCAGGCGGCCCAAACTGCTGCATATACCCTGACTCTGCTTGCACAGAACGCAAGAGAAGTGACACAATTTCCCTAGTTAAAATAAATTAATGTTAGCAGGCAATATTGACTAAATATGCAGTTTAAAAAATATATTAACTTGTATATTGATTTTAAGAAAGGCATTGATGTTCATGGTTAGGTACACATTGGTGCAACGACAGTGCTTTTCTTCACGAATGCGCTTGTTAAATCATCCGTTTGGCGGAGTAGGCTGTGATTAAATTAACAAGCACCACATCGATTATATGCAACGCAGGACAAGCTAGATAAAACTAGTAATATCATCAACCATGTGTAGTTAACTAGTGATTATGTTAAGATTGATTGTTTTTTTATAAAGTAAGTTTAATGCTAGCTAGCACCTTACCTTGGCTCCTTGCTGCATTCGCATAACAGGTAGTCAGCCTGCCACGCAGTCTCCTCGTGGAGTGCAATGTAATCGGCCATAATCCGTGTCCAAAAATGACGATTACCGATTGTTATGAAAACTTGAAATCGGCCCTAATTAATCAGCCACTCCGATTAATTGGTCGACCTCTAGTATAAACACCATGGGACCACGCAGCCATCATACCGCTCAGGAAGGAGAAGTGTTCTGTCTCCTAGAGCTGAACGTACTTTGGTGCGAAAAGTGTAAATCAATCCCAGAACAACAGCAAAGGACCTTGTGAAGATGCTGGAGGAAACTGATACAAAAGTATCTATATCCACAGCAAAACGAGTCCTATAGCGACATAACCTGAAAGGCCGCTCCGCAAGGAAGAAGCCACTGCTCCAAAACCACCATAAAAAAAGTCAGATTATGGTTTGCAACTGCACATGGGGACAAAGATAGTAATTTTTGGAGAAATGTCCTCTGGTCTGATAAAACAAAAATAGAACTGTTTGGCCGTAATGACCATCCTTATGTTTGGAGGAAAAAGGGAGAGGCTTGCAAGCCGAAGAACACCATCCCAACCGTGACACATGGGGGTGGCAGCATCATGTTGTGGGGGTGCTTTGCTGCAGGAGGGACTGGTGCACTTCACAAAATAGATGGCATCATGAGGCAGGACAATTGTGTGGATATATTGAAGTAACATCTCAAGACATCAGTCAGGAAGTTAAAGCTTGGTCTTCCAAATGGACAATGACCCCAAGCATACTTCCAAAGTTGTGGCAAAATGGCTTAAGGACAACAAAGTCAAGGTATTGGGAGTGGCCATCACAAAGCCCAGACCTCAATCCTATAGAATATATGTGGGCAGAACTGAAAAGGCGTGTGCGAGCAAGGAGGCCAACAAACCTGACTCAGTTACACCAGCTCTGTCAGGAGGAATGGGCCAAAATTCACCCAACTTATTGTGGGAAGCTTGTGGAAGGCTACCTGAAATGTTTGTCCCAAGTTAAACAATTTAAAGGCAATGCTACTAAATACTAATTGAGTGTATGTAAACTTCTGACCCAATGTGAATGTGATGAACGAAATAAAAGCTGAAATAAATCATTCTCTCCACTATTATTCTGACATTTCACATTCTTAAAATAAAGTGGGGATCCTAACTGACCTAAGACAGGTAATTTTTACTAGGATTAAATATCAGGAATTGTGAAAGACTGAGTTTAGATGTATTTGGCTAAGGTGTATGTAAACGTCCGACTTCAACTGTATATGTCTAGAACCACTTTGCCGGAGGCAGGTGATTGCTGATGTAATGAACCTGGTACAAAAACCCGAATCCACCCTGACTAGATGGGTGTAAGCAAAATGGTGAATGCAATGCTCCCCTAAGCCAATTGGGAAGCTAGATGGAGCCATCTCCATATTGCCCACTCCTAACAGTAGGTGGAAGACAAAAGGGGCAAGGATTTTATATTTTCAGATCAGGCGAGGATGTTTTGGATTTGTCTTACCCATAATGCATCTGTGTTTCCAAGGTGCCCTCGGTGCTGTTTGCCCCCAGCCACCTTATGGCCATAATGTCTCTGGGCATCAACTCAGGCCTGGTGATGGACTGTGGGTACACGGAGACACTGGTGCTGCCTGTGTATGAGTGCATCCCCATCCTGCCAGCCTGGGAAGCTTTGCCTTTGGGTGGAAAGGCCATTCATAAGTAAGTAGTGTGGTTGTGTTTTAAAAATAGAAATACAATTGGATGGTGTAATCATGTGAAGTATGTTCGCGTATGTGTTACTTTGCTTGCCTCATACTGAACTTCAGGGAAACAACCTGTTGTTCACCTCCTTGAGAACTGTGTGTTTCAAGCCGTAGTTTCTTGTTTTTCCCGGCCTTGACAGAAGGAAGTGTATCAAGGTGTGTGCTTTCTGAGGTACTTGTCCCCCTTTTGTTCTAAGTGGCTGTGTGTTTTCTACCCTTCAGGGAGTTGGATGGGCTCCTGGTGGAACAGTGTACAGTAGACTCAGACTCCAGTACTGGACAGAGTCTGCCTACAGTCATTGGTAAGACCCCCACATCAGAAACCTACTTGTCAATAACACCAGCAACTTACGTCACAACTGAAGCAGTGCTTTGTCATTGTATAAACTGTGTTAGTTTGCTACCACCGTGGATTCTCTTGTTTTCTGTGGCTATATCATGCGTTGTCTATAGCTGTTGTTGACAATCTTGTTAATTCATTTTTCAAAATGAGTTTCATAGTGATGCTGGTGTGCCGTTGTTATAAGAAAGGAATGAAAGTTATAATCTCTCTCTGGGTGAATCAATCATGCAACACTTTGTATTCAGAAGTCCTTGTTATGGCGTGATGTAAAAGGAAAGCGATACCCGCTCCCTCTCTCTTTTGAATTATGTATATACACATGGCCTTCTTTCTCTCCTTCTGTACTGCATCCTCGGGGTTCTGTTCTGTTCTGAGAGTGAATCATCATGAAGAGCAGCAGTAGCTCTCTAGCTAGCTGATGCAGGGCTAGGCAGTTCGGATAGGCATCAATAATTAAAACAGGCATAGCATAAACCGCCTCTCTCTCTGCACTACTGAACCACACCACTGCAGAACCACGGCACGACTGAATGGAGTATTACAGTCAAATTAATAATGTAGACTATGCATTGGTTCGACTGTTATGAATGCATACATTAAACTGAAGCAAACATATCTGGAGCAGGTAAAAGGTATATATCAAATTGGGACTTAGTGAACTGCACTCACTTTCTCCATAATTCCGGAGTGCACCTCCGTAGTCGATTGTGGTTTCCTCTTTGTCTCAGATGCAACCCCCCCCATGGCGTGCCCCGTTCGACTCCAATGAGACTCAGTCGTTTAGTGCAGAAGCGTTGACGTGAAATGAAGGCTTAAGTGGGTCACAGAAAAATAAGTCACTTTCTTTTCATCCTGTCTTTCTTTCCCAGGCGCCATCCCAGAGGAGGTTGTAGAGGATATCAAGGGTATGTTCAAAAGAGACTGAAACCACTTTTCATTTATTTATTGCCTTCATGCAGACAAAACAGACAGTGCTGGGACTCGATTCCTGTTTGGCAGTTAAATGGAATGGATTTTTGCTACATTCATGTATGTTTGTGGTGTTTAGTATATTCACATTGACCCTCTCATGCTGTTTGTGTTGTCTTGTTGTCCAGTCAGGACCTGTTTCATCAGTGACCTACAGAGAGGCCTGAAGATCCAGGAGGCCAAGTTTAACCTGGGCGGCACGGCTGAGGTCAGTGACCTTTGACCCCCCTCAAAAACTGGCCAGTCAGTCATGTCTGTGTTTGGATTGTGTCCGGTATTTCAAAGAGTAGTTATTGCTGTGTTCTTCCAATAAATGCCCTTTCATTAAAGTTGGTGTGATGAGTATTATCGTGAGTATTATAGTCCAGTGCATTTGAGACCCTAACATCCATGTTCTTCCCCTTGTAGCGTCCAACACCACCCCCTGATGTTGATTATCCATTGGATGGGGAGAAGATTCTGCATATTAAGGGACCAATCAGGTATCTGTTTGTCCTCCTGGTCCCTCCACCCCCCTGAATAGCTGTTATGCTTTATGAACACTAGCAATGTGGAAAACTATGGATAATATCCTCAAATATGGAACATATCCTCAACTGAATACAAGTAATGATACAATTACAAGACACGGCAAATGGGTTGTCCATTTCATTCATGTCCAGTACACTTCCAAACCTAGATATCTGGTTCTGTGTCTCCTCTTTAATATCTGGGTCACCTTCTATTATTGAATTTGGGCTGTCTCTGCAAGGTCATTCATCATGAGTGTCTTGTCTGCTCTTCTCAACGGCGGCTAATGAGACGCTGCGATTTCCCCTTGGAGGTCCCAAAACTGTTTATTGAATTGAAATGAGGGTTGTCTTTTTTTTTTTGCAAATACTTTATTGCAGAGACTCTTTGAGTGACAGGATGGTTCTGTTTTTGTAAGGAATTGTAATACAATTCAGATGTATTGCAGGGACTCTGTGATGGAGATGCTGTTCGAGCAGGATAACGAGGAGAAGAGTGTGGCCTCTCTGGTGCTTGACGCTCTGGTCAAGGTAACATTTGCATTGGTTTGTTTCTGTTCGAACAGCAAAGAGATGAGATGCTGCCGAAATATGTGGGTACTGAATTCATAAGTTGCAACACTGTCTTCATCAGTAATTACTAGACAATGTTGCGTCGGTCACAACGGCCTTTCATCAGACATCTGCGTCTTCTCATTAAAATCAGCCGTTCTATAATTCCTTCCTTCCTTATTTTCCATTTTGTGATGACGAACGCTTCCCCCTGAAACGTACGAGAGACTTACTTTAACCATGTTACCATAGCAACACTCCCAGACTCTGGTTCGCCGAGGTGAAATCGGCTTGGTTCCTTTTGAGAGGAGCCTGATCAGACCAACGACAGACCATTAATCTCAATAGGCAGTGCAGCTTCCAGTACTCCTGCTGCTGGCCCAGTGCTTGTGCTGCACTCACACTGTAAGCACAGTACCATAAGCACTCGTTGGTCTCAGTGGACTAGTTTGACAGGCAGTCGCAGGAAGCTAGTTAACAGTCCACTCCACTTCTCTGCAGTTTACAATGTCAATGAGGTTTCTCTCCTGAGAGACCAGCACTTCTGTCCCGCTCAGTAGTAACAGGGCGGCAGGGAAGTCGGCAACCTGAACCTCGTTTATCATGCTCATGTCCAGCTCAGCCTATGTCAGCATTTATACATTTGCGTGACCATTTTCCTCTCTAATTTCAGTACATACGTACATTGCGGTCATACTGCATGGATGCTGATCTACTTCTACCTGGCTAGTCAGAGTCTTGTTCCTCTCTAGGTTTCTTCCCACCCAGGCCCTAAAGAGTTTTCCTTGCCACTGCTTCCTCTGCTTGGCACAGTTTGCTGTGAAGCACTTAGCAAGTACAACTGATTTAGTTGCGCGGAAATGAACTAAATTTGAATGATTTGATTCATTGATACATTTCTGATCATGTTTTTTTTTTTAAATATAATCTTATTAAATCTCCATTTCTGTCCCATCGACAATAATAACATGCTTGGGAGTTTAATTTTGCTGTTAATTTTGTGAACAGGACATTTGAGAAAATATGACTGATTTGATACATTTGTAAACCACATGCGTTTCCATCTGAATAAACCCCTTAGTGTCCCATCGACACTCGTAAGGCTCTGTCTGAGAACCTGGTGATCATTGGGGGCACGGCCATGCTGCCTGGCTTCCTGCACCGGCTCCTGGCTGAGATACGCCTCCTGGTGGAGAAACCCAAGTACCGCGACGCCCTGGCCACCAAGAGCTTCAGGCTGCACAGTCCTCCAGCCAAACCCAACTGCACCGCATGGCTTGGAGGTGAGACACAGATTAATCTGATAACCAGCCTTGTCACACTGTAGAGCTGTATGGATCCCATGTGTGTAGGAATACAATAATAGCTAAGCTGTGAGGTGATTGATACTACAGCTAATGGCCATGGGTTAGAGATCAACCTGCCCCCCCCCCCCCCCCCAGACTGATTAGATCTAAACCAGCTGTGAATAACCCTGTGTCTCCTGCTTTACTCTCCCTGTTTAGGAGCAATCTTTGGAGCACTGCAGGACATCCTGGGTAGCCGCTCCGTGTCCCGTGACTACTACAACCAGACAGGCCGTATCCCTGACTGGTGCTGTCTCAGCTCCCCACCTCCAGAATCAGTATATGATGCAGGGAAGACCCCACCACCGCTCATGAAGAGAGCCTTCTCCACTGAGAAATAAAGCGCCATATCAGACAGTGTCTACTTCTAGTCTGCATCAGCTATCTATGTCATCCTATACCCTAAATAGTGCACTACTTTGGGCCCTGGTCCTGGGGAAAAAGGTGCCATTTCGGACGTAGTCCACACTAGACACAACAAACTCATCCCAGACAAAAAAAAGTTTGACCTACCAGATGTTATAGGTACGTCTCAATAGTCTGTCGTGGCTTCCTCTCATGCTCCAGAGTGGCGCAGCGGTCTAAGGCACTGCATCTCAGTGCTAGAGGCGTCAATACAGACCCTGGATCGATTCCAGGCTGCATCACAACCGTCTGTAATTGGGAGTCGCATAGGGCCGGGGCAAGCCGTCATTGTAAATAAGAATTTGTTCTTAACTGACTTTCCTAGTTAAATAAAGGTTGAAATAAAAAATAAATAAAATGCTCTTCCCCTCATCTGTACTGAACAGAATTGGTGGTGGTGAGAGCAGTATGGAAAAATCCTTCGACAAAGGAGACAAGGCCATGAAGTCACGGTAGACTATGGAGATGCACCCAGCATCTCAACCCCCAGACGGCTGTGATTATGGGGGTTGTAGTTTTAGTTCTGTCAGTCTTTATGTGCCTGTTCTTGTTCTGTAAGACTCCTCCTGACCTATGCCACATTGCCATCCAGACTCTGCTCACTTTTTTTCTAAACTACAGCTCACTGATACAGTAGTCAGCATTTTATATGAGAGAATTGTGCTATGGCCATGGATTCCGGGGTCAGGTAGATCACTTCCTGGACCAGATCCTTGTAAACAAGGCGGTCTTGATTTGTGGCCATGTGTTTGACCTCCCCTTGAAGCAGAAGTGTTGGTTTGACTCTCCCGAACTGATGCGTTTCATGTTAAAACATGCCGTTGAGCTGCATTTGAAAACTGTCGGGAAGAAAATGTACTGTAGGTGAACCAGATAAATTGCAGTTCAGTATTCAAATGTTGCTTTGTCAAGTTGCTCTTTATGTCGTCATTGTGAATGCTACCCCAGGCATTGTTGTTCAGCAAATATGAAGTGTTTTATTAGCCATGTATTTATTGTTTCTTCTTTGCCATGTAAAACATTGCAATATCAGTTTCAATCTCCCAAGAGCTCATATCTGTAATGCATCAACTCAAATAGCGTTAAATAAACATTCCTGGAACGTTCCCACTGTTGCTCGTATCCTTTTCCTTAGTGTTGTCTTTCCTGTCTTGTCTGTTTATGTCGCTCTGCCCCCTCAGTCTTTCATGAGGCTTCTTTCTCACTCTCCAGAGCCTCCAAGTGATGTTTCACACTGATATTCCCACAGCTTGCTTCACTGTTGAAATGCATACTGGAGAACATGAATAATGTTCACTCTTTAAGGATGTGAGGAGACAGCAGTCAGAGGTATTGTTTGAAGTTAGATTAGGGTTATTTCCTAGCCTCTTCCAAAGTGATGAACACCAGGCCAAGGAAATCATCATGAAGTGCCGGGTACTGCTAAATACTGTGTGACAGCAGTGAGTCTGGCAAGCAAACACCAAGTGACTTTGACTCTTTTTTTCTGTCAAAGACTGACTGATAGACATTTTAAGGTCTTCATCGTTTCGGGTTGATTTGTTGCGCTGTAAAACAATGGGGCCATAATGCACCAAGTCACTGCCACCATTGTGCGGGTGGGTGTCTATTCATTATTTCACGAGTTCATTTAAAAAAAACCTAGCACCTGCAAGTCATTGGATGTGCTTACACTATGTTTGAAACACGACTGATCTATTTCTGGCATGAAAAAAGGACGGCACCGTCATAGCGTATGATTGTGTGCAATACATGCAATGTGACTGTTATTGATTGCGAGGTTCTCTATCCTCCTGCATTCATATCAGCTTACACAGACACGTACACACACAGTTTTGAGTTCCACAATGACATGCAATCATATAGCTGAGATCCCTATGGTGTCCATGTGCCTGTGTTTGACTGTATCATTAAATCAACTCTGAATGTACCTGTCTGATCAGGTATGGTCATTATAGTTGATTATAGATCCCATATGGGCATTGGGATCCATATACTGTCTGGGGAAAATGACCCCAAAACACCAAATTGTCCAGGTTTTGGGTACAACATGTATCGCCCACAAGGAGGCGCCATAGTGAAACCAAAGTGTGTGTGTGTGTGTCTGTCTGAGGTTGTGGTTGTTTGCCCTCAGAGGTCACATAAACCATAAACTGTTTAGGTGGTTGCTACTGTGTCTGTCTGGGAACTGATGTGGCGTCATTACTCAAAAGATTGGCAGAGTCTAGGGAATTCTGCTGCACCTCAGACTCCGAATCCAATCACCAGTTTGACTTAATCTGCCGATATACACACATGCACATGCACACACCAATAGTGCACGCACACACACACACGTCTCTCTCTCTCTCTTTCGCCAGAGCTATCTCTGTGGGGGTCTCCCCTATGGCCCTACAGGGCCACCTATACTATACGTTAGTGACAGTGAACCCAACAGGACTTCCCTGACCCAGACCCCTCAAGGGTCACACTCCTGTTCGCCTGTTCTCTTGAGCTTCCGCTCCATGTTAGGAGAAATCTGACTAAGCACTTTTTGGCAAACTATTCTCGAGTTCAAGTTCAAGTTTGTTTATTCGTTATATACACATGATAGACACTGAGTATACCAAACATTAGGAACACCTTCCTAATAGTGATGTCCTTTGGGTGGTGGACCATTCTTGATACTTACAGGAAACTGTTGAACTTGAAAACCCCAGCAGTGTTGCAGGTCTTGACACAAACCGGGCAGCCTGGCACCTACTACCATACCCCGTTCAAAGGTACTTAAATATTTTGTCTTGCCCGTTCACCCTTTAAATGTGTCCCAGGAAAAAGATTGTGCACAATTCCCCGGCACATATCCGTCTTAATTTGTTGAGTGCCTTCCTACTCTCTCTCTCTCTCTTTAATGTCTCTGTCCACATCTGGGTATATGGAGATGAGTATCCCAGGGAGACACTCATATAGAACAATCCCACCTAGGGTTGCAAAACTTTACCAAAATTCCCTGCTTTTCCAGAAATCCTGGTTCCGGGTTTCCTGCTTATTCCCTCCTGATTCCAGGTTTCCTGCTTATTCCCTCCTGATTCCAGATTTCCTGCTTATTCCCTCCTGATTCCAGGTTTCCTGCTTATTCCCTCCTGATTCCAGGTGTCCTGCTTATTCCCTCCTGATTCCAGGTTTCCTGCTTATTCCCTCCTGATTCCAGGTTTCCTGCTTATTCCCTCCTGATTCCAGGTGTCCTGCTTATTCACTCCTGATTCCAGGTTTCCTGCTTATTCCCTCCTGATTCCAGGTTTCCTGCTTATTCCCTCCTGATTCCAGGTTTCCTGCTTATTCCCTCCTGATTCCAGATTTCCTGCTTATTCCCTCCTGATTTTCCTGCTTATTCCCTCCTGATTCCAGGTTTCCTGCTTATTCCCTCCTGATTCCAGGTTTCCTGCTTATTCCCTCCTGATTCCAGGTTTCCTGCTTATTCCCTCCTGATTCCAGGTGTCCTGCTTATTCACTCCTGATTCCAGGTTTCCTGCTTATTCCCTCCTGATTCCAGGTTTCCTGCTTATTCCCTCCTGATTCCAGATTTCCTGCTTATTCCCTCCTGATTCCAGGTTTCCTGCTTATTCCCTCCTGATTCCAGGTGTCCTGCTTATTCCCTCCTGATTCCAGGTTTCCTGCTTATTCCCTCCTGATTCCAGGTTTCCTGCTTATTCCCTCCTGATTCCAGGTGTCCTGCTTATTCACTCCTGATTCCAGGTTTCCTGCTTATTCCCTCCTGATTCCAGGTTTCCTGCTTATTCACTCCTGATTCCAGGTTTCCTGCTTATTACCTCCTGATTCCATGTTTCCTGCTTATTCCCTCCTGATTCCAGGTTTCCTGCTTATTCCCTCCTGATTCCAGGTTTCCTGCTTATTCCCTCCTGATTCCAGGTGTCCTGCTTATTCCCTCCTGATTCCAGGTTTCCTGCTTATTCCCTCCTGATTCCAGGTTTCCTGCTTATTCCCTCCTGATTCCAGGTGTCCTGCTTATTCACTCCTGATTCCAGGTTTCCTGCTTATTCCCTCCTGATTCCAGGTTTCCTGCTTATTCCCTCCTGATTCCAGGTGTCCTGCTTATTCCCTCCTGATTCCAGGTTTCCTGCTTATTCACTCCTGATTCCATGTTTCCTGCTTATTCCCTCCTGATTCCAGGTTTCCTGCTTATTCCCTCCTGATTCAATGTTTCCTGCTTATTCACTCCTGATTCCAGGTTTCCTGCTTATTCCCTCCTGATTCCAGATTTCCTGCTTATTCCCTCCTGATTCCAGGTTTCCTGCTTATTCACTCCTGATTCCAGGTTTCCTGCTTATTCCCTCCTGATTCCAGGTTTCCTGCTTATTCCCTCCTGATTCCAGGTTTCCTGCTTATTCATTCCTGATTCCAGGTTTCCTGCTTATTCCCTCCTGATTCCAGGCATCCAACTGGGATTTTGGGGAAAACCAGGGAGTTTATTAAAAGTTCCCAGACTTTTCCAACGCTAGTCCCACCTGCTGTTGCTCTATCCTGGGAAACTCCATCAAGCCTGGTCTCCATTTCCCCAGTTTCCCTCCTCTGAGACTGGGGAATCACAAGTCACTCAGGCTGGGTAGGGAGTGGGACTTGGGCGTCAACTCAGTTCCCAGGGACAGAAAGTCACAGCTGTTAACTTTGACCCCTGCTATAGGGCCCTCCCTGAGTAAAAAGCTGACCGACTGACTGCTATACTGTTCTTTCATTCATATTGTGGATTTCTCCCAATTCAATGAATTATAGGGCTGTGGTGAAAGAGTCAAACCATTGAGTCAAACCATTGTATACAGTATACATCACTCAAAAGGATAACAGTGTCTACCACTCTTGTATACACACCAAACACCCCAGAGTATGTGATAAGTGAGATGTGTAAAATGGAGGGATCATCTATCCTGGTTATCTCTCGTCATTCAAAACAAAACTACCTATTTATCTGGTTGTCTATCACTCTGGTTTTTACAGCAGAAATGTATGATGATTCCACAAGTCCACTACATGTTACTGCCCACTGGGCAAAAACCGGTTGAATCAATGTTGTTTCCACATCATTTCAAGCAAAAATGTCATTGTGATGACATTGAATCAATGTGGAAAACTGATCAACGTAAGGGAATTTATTCTTTTTTTCACCCAACTTTGAACCAAAATCCAATGTGATGGTGAATTTGTTTGTTGATTTCACATTGAACTCACATTAGTTCACAACTCAAACGAATGTAAGCAAAAAATAGACTGAACTGACGTCTGTGCCCAGTAGTTTATAGTCATCATCATCGGGTGTGAGAGTTGTTCTTTGAACTAATAACAGAGCTGTACCATTATCATGGACTGAGATGGAAGGTCATCTTTCCCTCTAGGTGTGAGTAGCATGGCCTATGAGTTGCACATGCACAGTGAATAGTGTATGTACACTGGCCCCTCAGAGTGTGGTCCCTGTCTGGTCTTACCCCAGACATGATGAGGTTATCATGGCACCACTCCAAATATGAGCAGAATGTCTGAAAGGGATCCTCCTCCTTCATTCCTGCAGTCGTGTAAACGCACCATCACCATCACACGTCTAGACAGATAAGGTGTGTTTGTGTCTACTGGCAGACGATGGTTCTAATCTACTCACCTTTACCCACTGTAAAGACTCGCCGCTGCAATGGGTCAGAAGCACCAACTCACTCTAACTTGGGTGGTAAAAATGAGCTCTGAGAATACTGCGTAGATTGGAAGTCGATGACGTGCTTTCCTTCTGTATGAAGTGTTTTGAGCACTTGAAAGAGCAACATATCTGGTTCATTATCGTACTTCATTCATTATCTCGGAAAATAAATGGATGATGAGAATTTGTAGAGGCTGAAGGTAAACAATCAGACTTAAGTGCGAGGGAGGACTGGCATGCTGTCATATCTCTCTTGCACGTGTCTCAACAATGAACTATCATGTTCATTCCTTCATAAAAAATCACTAAGTATCATACCCTATCACTTATAATTACACATCTGCTGTATTAATTCTTCTTCACGCAAAGGGATTCGGAGTGAATGAGTAATTTCCAAGAGTGTGCAAAGCTGACATCAAGGCAAAGGGTGGATTTTTTTGAATAATCTAATATTTATAAATATATATAATACGTTTTGATTTGTTTAACACTTTTTTGGTTACTACATGACTAAAAGGGTAATTGCATAGTTTTGATGTCTTCACTATTGCTCTACAATGTAGAAAATAGTTGTTGTTTTTTCTAAAAGAAAAACCTGTAATGAGTAGGTGTGTCCAAACTTTTGACTGGTACTGTAAGTGGGGAGAAAGTGTTCGTGTGAGAGAGGGAGAGGGGGGGGGGGTCTGGGGCAAGACATAACATTATGGGACACTGAAACGCTTTGATAAGCACTTTAGTAAAAGTAACCTAATTGAATTTCACTAATCACCTTCAGATTAGGCTATGTCCAAGCGCTGCATTATAGTATTTTACAAAAAATCAGTCCTACTCTGACTGCTCTTCACGGACAGCGATAGTCATCCAAGGTTCGCTCAATCTGTTCTCAATCGCGTCATTTCTACAGTGGTCGATAATACGCGCATCTCTTTACCTTGACTCAAGACTGTCAATGCCGATACGCGCATCTCTTTACCTTGACTCAAGACTGTCAGTGCTGACAGCTACTCAGATTCAGTGAAATTGTTTTGTAAAAATTTGTCTGCAAAAAAATGAACGCTTTTTCCTTCAAGATGCACGTTTTCGTCGGCGTCTCGCAGATTTTGACAACTCTTATGTTCCACTTGGCACCTACTCAGGTAAAGTAGTATGGCTGTTTTATAGCCTGTCACCATCAAGGGACAATAGCGAACATGTGTTGTGTAAATGGTCAATACATTTTGTCATGTTGTGGTGATATCATTCGGCTTTAGTTCTTGATAGACAATGGTTCAGCCTCCTTGAAAACCTCTGTACTCAGAAACAAATAATGATAGGCTATATATATATATATTCCTATTAGTTTTCATATATGGCAAGTAACACCTTAATAATGTTGTACTTTATTGTATGCAATGTTCCAAACTGGACTCTCTGTAAAAGGTGAGTTCATAACTGCTTCACATGTCTGCATCTCCAATTTCTTCTCTGGCCCCAAAATGTGACTCCCATTACAACTTCACGTGAAAAAGTAATTAGAGTCACATTTAGAGCTATTCTTTTCTAGTACTGTAACTCACTTTTTGTCACCACGCCTCACTTTTACAACATTAGGGAGATAGTAAAATAGAATTAATCCTCTCCTAGCGTATATTGACCCCTTAATACTGAAGTGGCATCAAGGTAAATAATGGATCATTCTCAGGGTATTACAGTAGTTAGTCTACAAACGCACTAGCAACACATTCAACAGACACTGAGTGGTTACTACCTGCATTGGGCTGTTGAGGTTTTCTGGGAAATGTAGTTTCAAGTTTATACCGACGTTATAGTTTATACAGGGATACTTTGTGCTGTTTATCGTGACAGCGTGTTGCTAATTAGTCATGCGAGCAGATATTTACAGCAGCAGAAGTCACAGAAACAGACATCCATCTGCAGCTGCTGGCTAGCCCACCTGGGACGGAGCAGATATTTACAGCAGCAGAAGTCACAGAAACAGACATCCATCTGCAGCTGCTGGCTAGCCCACCGGGGACGGAGCAGATATGTCAACAACAACAAAAAGATGGATGATATTTACATTTCTGAACGCTACAGTCTGAAAGCGAGAACAGCTCACAATTTGGTGCAATATCTTTGTGGACAGGGCGCACCAAATAATGCAGTTAATGATGAGTTAATGTTGCAGCTGGGAATGTAAGACACAATGAGTGTGTTGGGGATCGATAGTGAAAGCAAATCATGATATTGTCGGTGGAGGAAGCTGGGATCAGAGGAGAGATAGAGACCCGTCGATCACACGGTGGAATAGGAGGACGTCCTAAGTAAAAATACAAAAAATGTGTTCTTTATTACATGTAAAGTATAACTCTCATCCACAATGAAAGCACTATGGTGTTGCAGGCAGGGAGAAATGGAGGGACATGGGTTGGTCCTCAGGGACATAACAGTAAGAGTCTCATTACGCAGGTGCTTCCTTTTCCTGTAGCAACGCCTGACCCTTATTGAGACTGGGGATGTATCTCAACAATCAAAAGTGGCATCCTCTCCTCCTCTCCTTGTGGAACAGCAGGACTGGTGATACTTTCAGCTGACCAGTGTTTTCAGATCAGTACAGATAAACGAGAACAGATGTTGAACCCACATTATTGCGATGCACTCAGCAGGGTGTGCAGTGTCATTGTCACACTACTGCTCAAGCGAGGAACTGTACCACTGTAGCCTCCATGTATGTGAAGTGTATACGATGGTCCAAAATAGGGGAGGGTTGTCAATATTTTTGGTTTTGTTTGGGGAGGGTTGTCAATGTTTTTGTTTTTGTTTGGGGAGGGTTGTGTGTTTTTTTTTATTGGGCACGGGAGGGTAGTGCGTTTTTCCCCTGGTTTAACATTTTCTATTTTGCAGGTTTTACTATATAATTTCTTCCATCCTAGCCTAAGTTCCTCATGTGCTTACATGCACCGCCCCAATATCACGGTGTTTTGGTACTTACCTTATGCACAACGCTTTTCTGCCTCAAACTTTTACTATACCACATGTCAATATAGTCTACCAGTCTAACTGTTTATCCTGGCCTCTATCCACCATTCATAGTGACAATAGTGGTAGGTGGAGGCCAGGTGCATCATTGCTCATGAAAGAACAGTGAAGACATGAGACACGCAGCTCAAAAAGGTAGCCCACTGATCTTGTTTAGGGACAATACAATTATCCTAGCAGCCTACAACCCCACAATGCAATGAATAATTGCATTATTGTTTTCAAGTGAGCACACAATTCTACTCTAGGCTGCAGTGAAAATGTATTTAGAAAACAATTGCAATAGCCCTGTGATTTGAATGTTTCATTCCATTTGGATCGGTGGGTGGGTCTACTCTCAACAGTTTATATGATCTAGAAAGGCACAGTAGCTGGCCAGCCTGGCTGTATTTAAAAAAACTTCTGATACTGAGATATGCTGTCTGTTGCAGATCATCATTCTCCCAAGTCGTCCTATAATAACGTTGCCACATATGCTTCTGACAGGCCCAGTTATTCAGGAAAGCTTCAAGCCCCCTCTGCCTCCTCTCCAATCCGAGCAGCTATACCTCAAGCACCTAGAACCTAACACTTCATTATAGCCTAACTATTTATCATTTCACTTTTTAAACACAACCAGTCACAATGTTTTATTCTGCTTAGGCTACATCAAATGTATCCTGTAGACATGCGCACATTCATTCAAAACATAATTCCAGCATCCTCAGAAGGGCTTGACATCCAGTTTTAATGCGAGTAAAGTCGTACCATATAAAATAATCATGACAGCTGTGATGGAAACAGGAGGTTTCGGTACAATAATATGAATGCCAACCGATCATTTGATCGCTAGACATGGTGGGATCTTTTTGCGTCGATAAAAGCTATTATGCGAGAAATGGAGGTTGGAGAACGCCTTTATGTGAACATATCGATATCACAACTAGAGGTTGTCGATTCATTGGAATGGACGATTTTTGGGCGCCGATTTCCGATGTATATATATATATATATATATATATATATATATATATATATATATATATATATATATATATATATATATATATATACCTTTTATTTAACTAGGCAAGTCAGTTAAGAACACATTCTTATTTTCAATGACGGCCTATGAACTGTGGGTTAACTGCCTTGTTCAGGGGCAGAACAACAGATTTTCACCTTGTCAGCTCAGGGGTTGCAATCTTGCAACCGCACAGTTAACTAGTCCAACGCTCTAACCATTGCACTCCACGAGTAGCCTGCTTGTTACGCGAATGTAGTAGAAGCCAAGGTAAATTGCTAGCTAGCATTAAACTTATCTTATAAAAAACAATCATAATCACTAGTTATAACTACTGATCCAGTTTAGCAGGCAATATTAACCAGGTGAAATTGTGTCATTTATCTTGCGTACATTGCTCAGGGTTTGGGCTGCCTGGCTCATTGCGAACTAATTTGCCAGAATGTTACGTAATTATGACATACATTGAAGGTTGTGCAATGTAACAATAATATTTAGACTTAGGGATGCCACCCGTTAGATAAAATACCGAACGGTTCCGTATTTCACTGAAATAATAAACGTTTTGTTTTCGAAATGATAGTTTCCGGATTCGATCATATTAATGACCAAAGGCTCATATTTCTGTGTGTTATTATGTTATAATTAAGTCTGATTTGATAGAGCAGTCGGACTGAGCAGCAACAGGCCCGTAATCATTAATTCAAACAGCACTTTCGTGTGTTTTGCCAGCAGCTCTTCGCAAGCACAGCGCTGTTTATGACTTCAAGTCTATCAGCCTAATGGCTGGTGTAACCAATGTGAAATGGCTAGCTAGTTAGCTGGGTGTGCGCTAATACTGTTTCAAAAGTCACGCGCTTTTAGATTTGGAGTCGTTATTCCCTTTGCGCTGCAAGGGCCGCGGCTTTTGTGGAGCGATGGGTAACGATGCTTCGAGTGTGGCTGTTGTCTATGTGTTTCTGGTTCGAGCCCAGGTAGGGGCGAGGAGAGAGACGGAAGCTATACTGTTACACTGGCAATACTATAGTGCCTGTCAGAACATCCAATAGTCAAAGGTATATGAAATACAAATGGTATAGAAAAAAATAGTCCTATAAATACTATATTAACTACAACCTAAAACCTCTTACATTGGAACATTGAAGTCTCATGTTAAAAGGAACCACCAACTTTCATATGTTCTCATGTTCTGAGCAAGGAACTTAAACGGTAGCTTTTTTACATGGCACATATTACTTTCTGCTCCAACACTTTGTTTTTGCATTATTTAAACCAAATTGAACATGTTTCATTATTTGAGGCTAAATTGATTTTATTGATGTTTTACATTAAGTTCAAATACGTGTTAATTCAGTATTGTTGTAATTGTCATTATTACAAATAAAAATACATGTAAAAAATAGTCTGATGAATCGTGCAAGGTGAAAGTGCAAGGTGATGCAATGCTTGATGCTCCTTTCAATAAATATTGAGGGTCTTATTCTGGTGACCAGATGATCAAGGCATGGATGCTATTTGACAAATAAAAATAATATCACACCTTTGTCCATAATAATCTGATCATGTAGTAAACGAAACCTGCACTGTATCTGCAAGCTGTTGGCTAGAGCACACGTGCCAATACCAGAGTGGGCACATTTGCTATACATATGCAACATTTTTAGTGACAAAACCATCAGTAGGCCTTGAGTTGAAAATTAGATGGAAACCCATTGAAACTTGTATTTTTTATTTGGTGCATGGAAATGTAACCTTAAAAGTATTGTTTTTTTGTACACTACGTATTTACACACAGACTTTTATCCGCAACAAGTCAATTTGATGGAAACACAACTCTGAGGGGAAAATGTGCATCGTGTTTTTATGCAGATTTTAGAATGTTTGCATGAAAATCTGTTGCAATTTTAATGGAAACCTTGCTATAGACATCCTAAAGCAGAGGTGTCAAACCTATTTTTCATGTGGGTCACATTTGGTCGATGTCCGGAGGGCTGCACTGAAAATTGGTTATATTTCCTTGCAGTCAAAATGTGCAAAATTATTTAGTCTATCCGGTGTTTTTTCCATTTTAGATTATCCCTGACTGTCTAGTGATTAATAGCGAGCTGGACTGTCAAGAATAAAAGTCCATTATTTATTTATTTATTTAACCATTATTTAACCAGGTAGGCAAGTTGAGAACATGTTCTCATTTACAATTGCGACCTGGCCAAGATAAAGCAAAGCAGTTCGACACATACAACGACACAGAGTTACACATGGAGTAAAACAAACATACAGTCAATAATACAGTATAAACAAGTCTATATACGATGTGAGCAAATGAGGTGAGATAAGGGAGGTAAAGGCAAAAAAGGCTATGGTGGCAAAGTAAATACAATATAGCAAGTAAAACACTGGAATGGTAGATTTGCAAAGTACAAATAAAAATAATGGGGTGCAAAGGAGCAAAATTAATTAATTAATTAAATACAGTAGGGAAAGAGGTAGTTGTTTGGGCTAAATTATAGGTGGGACATGTACAGGTGCAGTAATCTGTGAGCTGCTCTGACAGCTAGTGCTTATAGCTAGTGAGGGAGATAAGTGTTTCCAGTTTCAGAGATTTTTGTAGTTCGTTCCAGTCATTGGCAGCAGAGAACTGGAAGGAGAGGCGGCCAAAGAAAGAATTGGTTTTGGGGGTGACTAGAGAGATATACCAGCAGGAGCGTGTGCTACAGGTTGGAGATGCTATGGTGACCAGCGAGCTGAGATAAGGGGGGACTTTACCTAGCAGGGTCTTGTAGATTACATGGAGCCAGTGGGTTTGGCGACGAGTATGAAGCGAGGGCCAGCCAACGAGAGCGTACAGGTCGCAATGGTGGGTAGTATATGGGGCTTTGGTGACAATAATATAATAATAATAATAATAATAATATATGCCATTTAGCAGACGCTTTTATCCAAAGCGACTTACAGTCATGTGTGCATACATTCTACGTATGGGTGGTCCCGGGGATCGAACCCACTACCTTGGCGTTACAAGCGCCATGCTCTACCAACTGAGCTACAGAAGGACCACAAACATATTGCACTGTGATAGACTGCATCCAATTTGTTGAGTAGGGTATTGGAGGCTATTTTGTAAATGACATCGCCAAAGTCGAGGATTAGTAGGATGGTCAGTTTTACAAGGGTATGTTTGGCAGCATGAGTGAAGGATGCTTTGTTATTATCATTTCTACACAGTTTCGATTTGCTTTTAGTCATTTTAAAGTATATTGGGTTCACCCCCCCCCTCCCCCAAAAAATAGTTTTTGTTTCAGTTGTATTTTATTTTATAGTCTTTTTTTTTAATACTCAAGCTACCCACCGGCTGATCAATCAATCCAATTTATTTATAAAGCCCTTCTTACATCAGCTGATGTCACAAAGTGCTGTACAGAAACCCAGCTAAAACCCCAAACATCAAGCAATGCAGGTGTAGAAGCAGGGTGGCTAGGAAAAACTCCCTAGAAAGGCCAAAACCTAGGAATAAACCTAGAGAGGAACCAGGCTCTGAGGGGTGGCCAGTCCTCTTCTGGCTGTGCCGGGTGGGGATTATAACAGAACATGTCCAAGATGTTCAAATGTTCATAGATGACCAGCATGGTCAAATAATAATAATCACAGTGGTTGCCGATCATTCAGAGTATCTCTACCAGTCCTGCTGTCTCTAGAGAGTTGAAAACAGCAGATCTGGGACAGGTAGCACGTCCAGTGAACAGGTCAGGGTTCCATAGGCAGAACAGTTGAAACTGGAGCAGCAGCACGGCCAGGTGGACTGGGGACAGCAAGGAGTCATCATGCCAGGTAGTCCTGAGGCATGGTCCTAGGGCTCCTAGGGTCCTAGGGCTCAGGTCCTCCGAGAGAGAAAGAAAGAAAGAAAGAAAGAAAGAAAGAGAGAGAGAGAATTAGAGAGAGCATACTTAAATTCACACAGGACACCAGATAAGACAGGAGAAATACTCCAGATATAACAGACTGGCCCTAGTCTCCGACACATAAACAGCTGCAGCATAAATACTGGAGGCTGAGACAGGAGGGGTCAGGAGACACTGTAAAGGCAACATGCAACAATTTCAAAGATTTTACAGTTCATAGAAGGAAATCAGTCAATTGAAATAAATTAATTTCACATGACTAGGCAGGGGCGCAGCCATGGGTGGGCAAAGGCCCACTCATTTGGGAGCCAGGTCCACCCACTGGTGGGCCAGGCCCAGCCAACCTGAATGAGTTTTTCCCCCACAAAAGGAATTTATTACAGACAGAAATACTCCTCAGCATCCTCCCTCCACAGACGATCCTGCAGGTGAAGAAGCTGGATGTGGAGGTTCTGGGCTGGCGTGGTTACACATACTCTGTGGTTGTGCAGCCGGTTGGATGTACTGCCAAATTCTATAAAAACCTTGTTAGAGGCTGCTTATGGTAGAGAAATGAACATGAAATTATCTGGAAACAGCTCTGTTGGACATTCCTGCAGTCAGCATGCCAATTGCATACTCCCTCAAAACTTGAGACATCTGTGGCATTATGTTGTGTGACAAAACTGCACACTTTAGAGTGGCCTTTTACTGTCCCCAGCATAAGGTGCACCTGTCTAAGGATCATGCTGTTTATTCAGCTTCTTGATATGCCACACCTGTCAGGTGGATGGATTATCTTGGTAAAGGAGACATGCTCACTAACAGGGATGTAAGCACATTTGTGCAAAACATTTGAGAGAAATAATATGTTTGTGTGTATGGAACATTTCTGGGATCTTTTATTTCAGCTCTTGAAAAATGGGACCCACACTTTACATGTTGCATTTAAATTTTTGTTCAGTATATGTATGACACATATAAAATCAAGAATGAAATCAATCCAAACTGTGCAGCAGCCATTTGATGAATGGGAAGAGGGAGGGATGTATTTTCTGTTTGTCGAGATTGACAAAGTCTACTTATTGTAGTGTTGAAAACGCAAAATGTGATATTGAAGAGCCCAAAGTCAGTATGCTCTGTTCATTGGTTGTGTGGTGCATTGGCACAGAAACCATTTGGTGTAAAATGTGTAGCATATATTTTATACAATTGTAAATATGGCATCGAAATGTTAAAAATCTGATTTCCCCCTAACTAATCATCATCTGCATCCGGCTCTGATCGCATTGTCACGAAACAGGCAGGGAGAGTGAGCTCGTTAGTGGTGGTTGGCAAACCCTTAAACTTCTGGCCCGTAGCCCTTACGTGGCATCGACTGTGCCACAAAAGCATGCTGAAGTGGCAAAGTCGAAATCCACGTTTATAAACACAGGGTCACTACAGTTATGGTTATTTGTGGTCGTAAAAATGATTCTGAGTTCATTCTATGCTGCTGAGAGCAGTTCTCCCTCTCTGTCACACTTAGCGACCGTTCTCTCTGCACTGTGTTTTGGGAAACGCATGTTACATCACTCGTAAACCGGGGACTTTCCACTCTTCTACCTAAATCACTACAAAACCTGAACACCGCCTCCGTCTCACTTCAGGGGGTTGTGTGTGATAAAATAACCCGCTGAAACCCGTAGAGAGAAACTAACTCTTAGTGTCAACAGGATACATGTAATGGAGGTCAGTTAAAAAGGAGCTAATGGTGAGATTTATTAGAGCCATTGAAACCAGCCCAGATGGGACCACTGGATCCAGAGATACAAACTGACATTTATAAAATACAACTTATGAGGGAGAGAGAGAGAGAGAGAGAGATGAGATGAGAAAAGAGCGAGAGAGAAAGGACAGGAAGAAATCGACTGAGGAGGAGGAGAGAGAGGGAAAGAGAGACCACGTGAGGTCAAGGATGGCTAGCAGACTACTGTGAGAACTCCAAAACTGTCTCTCTCCCATTGTCTCTGTGAGCTGCCTGTTCACTGTCTGGGCTTGTATTTGTGTTTGTTTGTGTTCATAGTTCCTGACCAGAGACATGTCTCTCACTGTGTCCAAACAAAGACTTACAGTAGAGACATCCTGGGATGCCTTTTTGTACTTGTGCTTTAGTGGTCAGTGGGAAGAGACTAATGGTCATGTATCGTTGGCTATGGTTGGTTATGCGGCGTCACTATGGCGACAGTGATGGATGGCTGCAGTTTTGCCACATCACCGCTCCTTGTTGCTGCTCAGCAGCACTGTGACATCGAGGAAAACGTGTCTCCTATAGACAGACATTCTCATCGCATGGCCAAAGGTCTGTTGAAACCATGGCTTCCTTCCATCAACCCGGCTGACGCAAAGCAACGTGAGCTTGTGTCAGCAAGACTATCCTTTCCATGGCTTCAAGTTCACAAAACAGCTTGATGATTAACATAATGTATCAGTTTATTAAAACAGCATGGGGCATCATTCTGCATTGGAACTTTGGGTTTATCCAAACCATGGCTTCACCGGAACTGTCAACTCTCATTGGAACTCAAAAAACCCCAGAGTGGGTGAAATCAGTAAGTGAAAATAAGGAGAGAAAATCTTTGGTCCTGAGGAGAAAGATCTCTCTCTCTCTCTCTCTCTCTCTCTCTCACTTACTGGAGATGATCCTGCAATCCTACAGTATCCCACTGCCCTGCTTTAGTCTGGATATAAGTCTATGTTCTGGAGTCTGAGGCCCTGTAAGATTACTATGTCTGCCCCCTCTGCCTTGGTTGAGCTGAAAATAGGCTGTAACAGAACTCTTGCTTGCTCACAGCTGTAGCATTCTCTTTCTACCACAAGAGTACGCTCATCAGCTGCCCAATAAATATGTTCAGAGTCGAAGTTTCTGTGACTGACTGAGTGGGCGTCAACTGTCGCTATGTATTGGCTATGTTGTTCACAGTGATGTCTACCTGTGATCATTTCCTTCTATCGGAAATATAACATATCATTTTTCCCCCTTCTTTTTATTCCAGACTTCTCACTCCCCAGTGGAACCACACTCTAGAGGTAAGTGCCTCTCTTGTTCCTTAAGTTAAGTAATTGTCTTTTTAATATTTCATAGAGACAGTGAAGACATTGGTCCGCTGTCAATCAACCTGGGTCTGAGTGATAGTTCATTGGTCAACTCTTGTTGCAGTGATGCTGTTCCGGGAGGTTTTGGGGCGGAGTTTGTGTCATTCGATGGAGCGATTGGTGGAGGTGGAGCAGGAGTACCCTGGAGGGGTGGAATATATTTTTAGCCCTGCCTGCGTGCCCCTGTGGCGATGCGCTGGTTGCTGTGGAGACGAGAACCTGGAGTGTCACCCCACCCTCACACGTAACGTCACCATGCAGGTGGGGGTCACTTTGTGTCAGGAGGCCACATATTGCCTTGGGCTACCCTCTTCCAACCTTAAAGAGATATATGTTCCGGTAAAACACCCAATGTCAGTCCACATCTTTGAGCGCATGGACACCTCAATGCATGTGTTTGTGTTTTCCTCTGTGTGTTTGTGTGTGTGTCAGTTGATGAGGATAACTCCGACTGAGAGGACAGGACAGTATGTGGAGCTGACGTTTATGGAGCATCAGACCTGTGAGTGCAGGTAATAAAGCCTAATGTCATCTGGCATGTAATGCTATCTAAGTAATTCAAAATATGAACAGCCCTTCCACCCAGGCACATTCACTTAAAAACTGGGTTGTAATTCCCTGGGAACGAAACAGAAGCAATCAGGCCAAAACGGGAAGGGACTACCCTGACCGTATTGAATAAGAAATGCTTGTTTTCATTTTCCGTTGCCAAATGTTTTGCTATGGCGCGCACTGATGAATATGAATGACCCTGATGAGACTCATAACACCGGTCCTCTTGTTTTTAGACACAGGAAGATGCATTTGAATGAGAGGTGAGTAAATGAATGATTGCTTCTATGGTCACAGGTCTGATATTGGGTAGCACTTTATTTTACAGTACAGTAATAGTGAAATGGTAATCACATAGCAACTACCTTGGAATGACGTGTTTGCTTCTGTAGATTTGTTAACTCAAGCCCCACTCCTTTCCCTCCTTTTCAGCAGTCCCAGAGTCAGGATCCATCCCAGGAGGAGGAAGCACAGGAAAAGATCCAAAGACTGCGGCAAGTAAGTGTCACTAGACTGCCCTCAGCTGGTGATGGGAAGTCTTACACACACACACACACACACACACACACACACACACACACACACACACACACACACACACACACACACACACACACACACACACACACACACACACACACACACACACACACACACACACACACACACACACACACACACACACACACACACACACACACCAGAGAGAGACAGGGAGAAAGAAGAGAGAGAGGACAGAGAGAGAAACTTAATTGCCTACCCATGATACTGACACTCACACCGCGGTGGTGGGTTCGAGGGTGGGAGCTGAACTACGCAGCGACCCAGACCTCCTACTGTCGAAGACAACACACACTCCCATTCATATACATGTATATATATTTTGTTGTTGTTGTAATGCACATCATCTGTAATGTACATCTTGTATTGAGAGAGAGAGAGAGAGAGAGAGAGAGAGAGAGAGAGAGAGAGAGAGAGAGAGAGAGAGAGAGAGAGAGAGAGAGAGAGAGAGAGAGAGAGAGAGAGAGAGAGAGAGAGAGAGAGAGTGAGAAAAGAGGAATAGAGAAGAGGAACAGAGAAGTGCTTTTGACAGTGTGAGCATAGCATCAGATGATGGAGCATTTACTCTGCCTGTTTCTTTGCAGGTGTCAGCACCCACACAGTTAGTAGGATACTTGGATCCCCGTCCTTCCAGTCCGCTGTCCAATCACCACTCAGCTGTGGAATGAAGACAGCATAGGGCGAACCACACACCTACTTGTTTACCCCCCAGATACACAAATGCCTAAACTCATTGTCCATGAAAATACACTAACCCCAAACTGCAATTTATACCAGAGTAATAACAACTATAGTTTTCTGATACTGGATACCCAATATCAGCCTTGAGAATACTTTTACGCGGATGATTTCCCACTGTAATAGCAGATACAGTAGCTCCACCTCATGGACATAGAGGAGATGGACAGAGGGGTGGCAGGACAGGAGATAACCAATCGCCAAGGGACAAAGGGACTAAGCCGCACCTTACAGGCAGTGTTCTTGAAAAGCAGTAGGCCAATAAATGGATTTAGCTTCAATCGAGTATGGAACAACAACGAAGAAGGCTGAAACAGATGCAGAATGGGTGTGGACTGAACTCGGGAGAGAACAGACACCTTCCCAATATACCTCTCCCCATGATGATCGCATTGCAGTAGAGAATGGTCTGAACTGAAGTGTATGATCAAAGGGAGGGATGGACATACTGTAGGTTATATCAAGACCTGTAATGTTTATATCTCTTAACTTTCATCAGACAGAGAAGAATAACACATCCACATGGATTCCACTGTATTATATATGAAAATGAAATATATTCAAATGTAAATAAGTTTATAGCGATCACTGTATCAGAAACGGCATCTGGGAATTACATTTGGAGTTGTTCATGTTAGAATTACATCTTTGTCTTGGGAGTGTGCTGTGTTCATTTACTGAGTGTCATGATGTGTCTGACTGACTCTCTTGAAAAGGAGTAAATATAAGATTTTCCTCAGGTGGGTCGTTTCGATTGTGTGTGTGTGTCCTGATGCCACTCCTTGACAACTAGTATGTCATGTAACAGCACACTATGGTCTCACATCACGGATTCCCCATACAGGCGAAATTCCAGGTTGCCACTCGTTACCACAAACATAAAGTCAAAATGAGCTATATCGTGAAAATTCATGAAAACAAAAATGTGCTTTATGGTCAGGGTTAGTCCTAAGGTTAGGGTTAGGCATAAGGTTAGCAGTGCGGTTGGGTTTATGGTTACATTTCTAACAAATTGTAGAAATGGGCGGGGTTTTTGCCTTTGTATCTGTGGTAACTAGTGACGGCCGAAATGCCGGTACTGTGCAACCTAAGATGTTTATAACTAAACCAAGATAGACCACAGCCTGTCGTTTCAAACGGAAACAAATTAGACATAGTGAGAAGAACAAGCAAGGATGTGGCCAGAGCCGAGCACAAGCTAGTGAGATGATATTGGCTCGTTCTAGAACATATCGGCATATTTCCGTTAGGGCACGCCTCCTTTGTAAATTCTCCTCTGCACTCCTTTTAAGCAACACAATTTGTATTATAAACGTTTTTTTTTAATAAAGGCTAAATAAAGTCTACTAAACGTAGTCCACTCTGTTCATAACAGATTTTAGTTTTGAAAACAGAAAACTGTATTGGGATCAAATGTTTCATCGATGAGAACATTTGCGGAAGGTCGGCCAAAATCCATCTCGTTCCATCTTCTCCCACTGCCAGCCAGAGGGCTTCCTCTCACTACCGTATTTAGAAAGGCCAAGCGGATGCTTCACATTTATACATCCGGTGAAATATATGTGTCATTGTTCTATCTATGGTACAACTCCCATAGTTCACTGTTGAACACAATTTCGTCAGATGGCATACTGGTGAAATATAGTAGTGGGTGGGCTAGACAGCACAAAACAAATGCTTAGAACACGACTATACAGCCACAAACTTCCAAATATGGATAGGTGAGGTACACAGACTTTAGACGAGAAGATCGTGTCCCATCCGGTTTCTCACTGCCGGGAGAACATTGTTGATCCTTCGGAACATTAGCTACTCACTCACTCCCTTGTGGTGTTGCTGCACCGTCTTGATCAAGATTGCATCGCATCACATCGGATTCTCCTGGAATTCCTCGCTGCATGTGCGCTAGCTGGCAGGAGTGTACCAGAAGCTTAGCCCCGTGTATATGTGTACTACCTTGCCGACTAACGTTACACACTCACACCAGACCGACAGACTGTGGCGGAGAGACTGCGAGCGGACGATAGACCACAAGTTAGGATTGAGCAAGGACACGAAGTTGGGTACATTTGTATTGTTTCAATCATGTCTATGCATTGTTCTGTATTGTAATCGTTGCTAGCTAATACGTCCAAAGGAAAGATGTAACTAGATACGTTGCATTCAGACATGTTAACGTAGTTGGTATAGCTAGCTAGTGGTCTGTGACAATCAAGTAGCCAACGTTAGTTAGCTAATTTCAAAATCCAGAAATTGGAGTAGCTAGCAGTTATGCTAAAACTGCAGCTAGCTACTGAACTATAGTCCTAGCAGGAGGGACAAAGAAACGGCTAGATTCTAACAGAATGGAAAGCGTATTGCACCCCTAGAACAGTATTGCACCCCTACAACACGGAAGGAGTTGCAATAGATATGTAGTAACGAAACATATAATAATGCAGATTTTTTTTATTTGGGGGGGTGTGCATCCCAGGTTTCCTATCCATTCTACTACACTGATGTGGGTGTAGTAGTCTGAGTGACTGACAAGACCATTGAAAAGAAACAAGATGAGTAGTACCAAGAGGAAAGCAGAAGGGCAATCTAGGACCAGGAAGTCTGGAAGCTCCAGAACAGACTCGGAGAGAGACTCTGGCTTCTCAGGTTAGTCCCTCACTGAGTCCCTTCGTTCGGATGTCTTTACTACCATCTTCATCATCTTTAGCTTTGAAGGGTACTTTCTACTATACTTCCCTTTGTTGATTCCCAACTGTCTTCCCCCACCACATCATTGAAGTTGTCTTTATTTTTCTTGTCCCGAAAACACTGAATCGATCTTCTCCTTCCCTCCACAGATGCCAGCACCATAGACCTGACAGATTCTGAGGACTCATCTCACACTGTGTCCAAGAGAGAGGCCCAGCACCCTCCGTCCGGGTCGGGGTCTCATCCCTCACAGCTAGCTGTGTTGGGGGGGTCCTACTCCAACATGTCCCCCATGATCATGAAAAATGTCCTCCTAAAACAGGTATGTTAGAAATGTCCCACTAAACCATCAGTGAAGTTTTAGCTATTCATGATTTCTTGGCGTGTCTGATTTTATTTGTATTACTTTGATGGTTAATTATTATTATTTTTATTTTTATTTTTTTCAAATCATTTCCTGGGTGTAAGAACATTCTGTCTTTGCATTTTCCACCTTCTTTTATCCTAATCATGGGATTATTCATCTATGTATTGGGACTGGTTTCTATGTAGCCTTCTATAATATCTATAGTATTGTTCATGGGCTAGTCTGTATTGTGATTGACTGTGTCCTCTGTCTTGAACCTTTTGGTACTCTCTTATAGTATTGTTCATGAACTAATCTTTCTGTTTTGTGTCTGTGTTCTCTCTCTCTCTCCAGCCTGGGGACAACCCTCCCTCTCAGAAGCCATGGGGGTTCAGCCCAGCTGTGGAGATGGTCCAGCAGCCTCAGGTGGTCTTCGTCCAGCCCGTTGTCTCCCCTGTGGTCTCCCACGGCACCATATCCAACCCTAAGGAGGCCACTTCCAAACGCCGGCGCCCCAAGAAGAATCTTCCCATCCTTAGGTCCTACCCGAAGATCGCCCCTCACCCTGGAGACAGTTCGAGTTCCTCCGGGGGAGTAAGCTCTTGTTATTTCCCCGCTTCATCCCCCTCTGCCTCTAGCCACCGGGAACACCATCACAACCACAGAAACAAACAGCAGAGGCACCAGTCTAGAAGTTCTAGCTGTGGTTCTTCTGGTTCCAGCACCCCCAGTCTCCCTCCTCCCTCTAGCTCCCTGTCCCCCTTTCCCCAGCATAGGCTCACCCCCTCCCTCACAGACTCCAGTGCTTGCAGCAGTCCTGCAAGATCCTCTCTCGCCGTCAGTAGATCAGAGTTCTCCCCAGCCCCGTCCCCTGCCTTAACCGTAACACCTTCAGACACCCTCACCTCTGAGGTCCCTGAGAAAACCAAGACCCTCTCCCTCCCACAACCCACCGTCACCACAACCAACGACAACAGCTGCCACGATGACAGCAACCACGACGACAATAGCGATGACCATGACATAAAGCACAAGCGTTTCTGCAACACGTACAACATCCTATCCAAGTCTGGATTGCTGGAGATCACCCTGAGTACCAAGGACCTGATTCGTCAGAACCGCAGGACCCAGGTAGACCTGGACCGGCTCAAGGAGCACACCAACCTCTTCCTGCAGGCCCTGCAGACCGGAGATACCAGCATCTGGAGCAAGCTGCAGACCAGCCTCCAGGAAGAGCAGGAAGAGAAGGGCAGTGGGCAGCAGAGCAGCTTAAAGGCAGATACAGATTAGATCTGAACTGAGTAAAAGCAGGGTTTCATCTGTTAGACTGGGCAGAGACTGAGTTGAAGTGGGGGAGGCTGAGGCAGCTAGACTGGCATTACTATGCCCACAATTATCACACAGACATATAATCTGACCTACATACTAGCAGTAGTCTCTACTAGCAGTATATATATATATATCTTACCCCAGGCCCGGCGGTTGGATAGGAGGCTCCTGTACATTATGAAATCGCTCTATTCTCCATAAACTGCACTACTGTGACTCTAGTGCACTACTTTGATTCTAGTGAGTCTACACACCCTTTGCACAGCCTTAAAATTAAATCAAATTTTTTCCCTACCGATCTATTCCACATTTTCATATTGAAAGAAAATGTATAGAACATTTTCCAAATGAATAAGAAAAAAACAAAGATGTCTTGACTGTGTATGTCTTCACATCCCAGAGTTAATACCTGGTGGAAGCACCTTTGGCAGCCATTACAGCTGGGAATAATTTTGAATTAAGTTTCCTCCAACTTTACAAAACAGAGGGCAATATATATCCATTGTTTTTGTCAAAATACTCTACATTTGGTTGGGAATCATTGATGGACACCAATATTCAAGCATTGTCTCTGGTTTTCAAGCCAATTTAAACAGGAAGGAGACTGGACCATTCAGGAAAATGCAACACCTCTTGGAAAGCCATTCTGGGGGGCAGTGCTAGCTGTGTGCAACTAGAGATTCTGGGTTTGAGTCCAGGCTCTGTCCCAGCCGGCTATGACCGGGAGACCCATGGGGCGGCGCACAATTGGCCCAGCATCGTCCGGGTTAGGGGACGTTTTGGCTAGCAGGGGTTTCCTTGTCCCATCTGGCACTAGCGACTCCTGCGCCTGGCCCGCACACTGACACGGTAGCCAGTTGTATGGGGTTTCCTCAGACACATTGGTGCAACTGGCTTCCGGGTTAAGTGGGCATTGTGTCAAGAAGCAGTGTGGCTTGGTTAGGTTGTCTTTCGGATGACGCACGGCTCTCGACCTTCGCCTCTCCCAACTCCGTACGGGAGTTGCAGCGATGAGACAAGACTGTAACTACCAATTGAATACCACAAAATTGGGGAGAAAAAGAGATTAGGAAGAAGACATTCTTCGACATTAACATTTGTTTAATTGTCCAGCGGAAAAAATAAAACTCCCAAGCGTAAGTTTTCAGAAGACTGCAGCGGGTTTTTACCTGAGCTTTGCTCCTTTAATATTTATTTTGATCCTGACAAACTCCCTAGTCCCTGTCGGTGACAAGCATACCCATAACATGATGCTGCCAAAAAGTGTATTTTTATATTTATTTGCTGTGTTGTCTTGCAGTCTTGTTCAACGTCCTTGTTGCAAACAGAATGGATGATTTGAAGTGGATTTTTAATACAGGCTTCCTTCTTTTCAATTTGTCATACAGGCCAGTAATGTGGAGTGAATGCAAATGTTTTTGATCTTCTGTATTTTCAAGTATTGTGGTGGCAACATCATGTTATGGATGTGCTTGTCATGCTGGGTATCTCTGAGATAAGCCATATGGGGCTGTTTTACTGAAAGCTGTAAGTGTCCACCAACTGACAATTTAACCAGTTATAGGTATGACTTGAAATGGGGCATGCTGAGTTATATAGGCCTATTTTGAGGAAAGCTTGCGTGGTATGGCTAGCGAGAGTGCTAGAATGGGTACCTGAACTGAACCCAACAAACAAACAACAATTAAAATGTATGGTCTAAATTTAAAATGAAGATCTTTATTGATATGCTTTACAAGAGCCAGTAGGTTTCCACTGTAAAATGTCGAAGAAGAATGGAAAGCAGGCAACACAGAATACTTTTTTCCTCTTTGTGAATTCATGGACCTCTGGACAAGGAAAGACGGTGCTTTACCTAAAGACTCCTTCAGGATTCCAGTGAGGATTCTGTTCATCAAAGACTGACGTGAGATCATTTTCAAGGCCTTATCAAAAAGCTTAACTTTATTTAAAACCTTGTATTGTATTTTCATGGGAAGTTACTCCCAAGTAAGACTAAGTTGGCACAATTTATCATGAGGTTTAATTTATTTTTAAACCTGCGATTGTGTTTTTGTAATAGACCAAGCATCATATCTCCCTGTCCTATGTTACTTTCATGGCCTTATTTAGACAATTGATTATGTGGTGTTCAATTATTTTATTTTATTTTTCAAATAAGGAGTTCTCCATAAGAAGACAGACTGTCAGACGTACAGTAGCCCTTAGTGAGATATCTTGTTATTTTGACCTGCAAAGCATCGGAGTGCCTTGAAGTTGTTACAAGTGCAAAGAAGGTGATATAATTTGTGCTTTACTGCCTAAAATGAAAATAACAGTACATGTTATCTTCAGTGTAAGTAGTAATAGGCCGCGGGGAAGCCATTTTAAAACTTGAGCTTCCTGAATTTCTCATCTATAAGAACTGCATAAAACCTGTATGTGCTTGTTACTACAGTTCAAATAGGTTAAAAAAAAAACTAAAAGTTTGTCTTATATTTAAATGTTGGCAGCTGTTTTTCTATCATTGTTAACCTGCCTCCTCATCGCAAGGACATAAATTAAATGTAATTATATTAATATTATAAGCTCAATGTTTCAATAGTTCAGCCGTAGTAGCTTGTGATTGATAACAAAATGAGAAAATAACGCTTAACAGATTCTGTACCGCTGTTTTGTATTACTATTTTTTTTATTTAAATGATAAACTATGTAAAAGCTGCAGAAAAATAAATTGATCATGATGTTGACTTCCTAAAAGACGTTTTTCTTTTTTGCAGCTATGCAAATCAGGATCGTTTAATTGAATGATGGTTAGTAAATGCAGTATCTGTGTTTGTGTTGCTCAAGTGAACTTTTTTTTGTTCATTTTTTAGAAGATACATTGCTTGCTTAATAAACGCTATTTCCAAGAACGTGGTCTCTGTCTGTGGTGATGAAACACGATAATATCTAAGTCAATATAATTGAGCAGAGAAGATGGATGAGATCACACACACTGCTGACTCCTTTATATGTTATATTGCAACAACATAAGTAACTCATGATCGAGGAAACCACGTGAACAGACCATTGACAGTAAAATAAAACACAGTGACAGATGATTGGAATCTGTGTGGGTAGCTAGACAGGTAGGATGACTGACAATAGTGAAGGTGAACAGGCGGTCAGGTCACGGGTCAGGTGACTGAAAGGAATGGAGGAGACTGAGGCAGGAATTCCTTTAACCAGAAAGTGGTATATTTACTGGGTAGTTTGTCTGTGCTGTATAACAAAGGAAACAGAATAACATGTATCCAATCAAATTCATAATCACAAAAGTCAAATAATAACAATCATTCTCATTAACATAATTAGTTAATTCAGCAATTCAGACCAATAGGAATGATGATTGAGTCATTTAGGATCATAACCATTTATTCATAATCATGAGAATGATAATGCAAATAAATCGAACCAGTTATCAATTATTCAATCAGTAATCTCAATTAGTTTGATATCAGGATTTATCAATTCGGCAAATAATAATTACGTTTCAAATTTCATCCTTCCAGGTTTGTCTTCATATGTACATGTAATTTCGTTACATACGTCAATGGCATAATTGGCCTGTGATGATCTGTAGGGCCGTGATCATTGTCCATTATTGTAAATAAGATTTTGTTCTTAACTGACTTGCCAAATTAAATAAAGGTTTAAAAAAAAAATAAACAGTAGGTTTGAAGCGTGCGCTCCAAGCAGTGCTCCGCAGCCATTTCCACCTGACCCAATTAAAGCGCACTGGGCCAGCAAGTGGCCATGAACTAAAGGACGATTCCACCAACTCCATGGACCTTTTTTACACTAACAATCCAGAGAGAGGATCGGATGTGTTTTACCAGAGATTTGTGATAACTAACCCAAGAAAACCACAGCCTGTCGTTTCCAATGGGAACAAATGAGCGGTAATGGGCAGAACAAGCCAGGAGGGGGCCCAGAGCAAAGCACGAGGTAGCAAGATCCTATTGGCGTGTTCTGGCATGCATATTTGAATATTTCCGTTAGAGAACGCCTACTCTGTGAAGTGGGCGTGTCGGCCAAAATAATTTTCACTCAATCTTCTCCCACTGCCGGCCTCTGGGTTTCCTCTCATCACCATATGTGGTAGTGAGTAGAACCCCCAACTGGATTATTCACACTTACATATCCGGTGAAATATCTGGCTCATTGTTCTATCTGTGGTTTTACTCACTTGTACACTGTCAACACTACAAGCATGGCACAAGAGGGGAAAGTCCATACTTACATACGAAGGCTGAACTTCTTTCAAAAAGTAATTTACATTTATTTTAGAGCTGACCCAGACAGTAGAAAACTGTAAAAACAGTAAAAACTGTATTCTGCCTTTGTTGAGATAAAAGTAAAGATGGAGAGTAGTCTCTTCCTCTCTGTTTTTATACATTTAACTAATCAGTGTGGCATCGGAAAGACTGCATACAAAGACACATACTGTATGATCAGTTAATAAATACACATCAAATTCATTGCTTTGACAAGACTGACATAGACTTCAGAGACGGAACTAAAATTTCGCTACACTATCCTACCTCTATCACCTTTACCTGCAGCTGAGTATCTCGCCGGGTGTGGTGGCATGTGCCTGTAATCCAAGTCACTGGGAGGCTGAGGTTGGTGGATCAAGTGAGCTGAGGAGAGCTGAGGAGCTCTGGGCTGCAGCACACTATGTTGAACGGGTGTCCACGCTAACTTCGGTATCGATATGGTGTTCCTGGGGGAGGGGTGAACCGGCCCAGGTCGGAAACGAAGCAGGCCAAATCCCCCGTGCTGTCCAGTAGTGGGATAATACCTGTGAGTAGATGCTGCAGATTCATGTCGTTGTATTTGTTTTAAAAAATAAGCAATTTGCGGTGGAAGCTGCATCACACAAAAAAGTAAAAAAGAAAGCAGACGAACAAATTTAACAGGCACTTTTCTCCTGAACATTTTGAATTATACTGACTTCTACTGGCGAAGGGAGTGATAGTACAGTATTTAGAACAGCTCTTCGAAAAGCAGCCTTTTTATTTGATTTTTTATGTTTTTTTATTCAAAATACAGATCAACAATTAATTCTTACATCATACAAAACAGAATGCAGGTATTAAGAAAATACTAAAACAAACTATAAATATTTTTTTAATTAAACATAAACATTTCTAGTGCAATTGGTAATTGGTAAAAAAAAATCTTATTGTAATGATGTTGTAAAATGTTATTCCAGTTATAATTTCACTAGGGTTAATGTTTTATAAAATAGTTCAATTCAATATAAAAAAGTGTAATTTTGGTATAGAATTATGGAATTTTTGTTTTTGTATAAAGTATTTGGCAACAATATTTTTTTTAAATCACAATAATTTCAATGGTCTTGTTATAATTGCAATAGTAACATATTATATCTTTCATGTCAAAAACATGGGTAGTGTTCATAATGGTAAATAAGTATTTTGCAAGGTTTTCACAAAATTCGGACACAAATTTACATTCAAAGAACAAGTGAGACAGATTCTCACTTTCTTTTTCACAAAACAACGCAGATATCATCAATAGCCACACATTTGGATATCATAGAATTACATGGATATATCTTATGTCAAATTTTAATGTGCACTTCCTTAACTTTGTTTGGTATACAATATTTGTAAGGCCTTAACCAGGAATAAGCATGTTCCATAAAAATGTTCCTCTCGGTGTAAGTTGGTTGTGTGAATGAAGAATTTGTCTTATATATTTATTACAACAAGATTTCTCAAGTAAGCCCACGCCTTCCAATCCCAGTTCTGGATCAACTTTGTGATCATTACCAAAGCTAAGATGAGTTTTCTTTAGTGTAGTTAGACCACTGGGAACGGCTTTGATCACAGAAATAAACTCTCTGAAAGGGATTGGAAACTCTTTTAATGTTATAAATTGTTCATATGTGAGAATATTACCCTTGTTGTTGAAAACATCAAGAACAAAGTCAATATTCCTCTCATGCCTACTGGAGTAGAACAATGATTACTCCTTATAGTTATGTCTGAATTATTCCACAAAAGAGCTTTATGTGGGGAAAAAATTGTGCAGGAAACATATTTTCCTGGCCATTAAAGCTTGTTGGTGAAACCTAGCCAATTTAGCGGGTAATCTTTCAAGAATATAATTACATTTCAGTAAAAACTGAAGACCTCCCAACTTATGAAACACATTATTTGGAATGAAATACCATATTGAATCAGTACTGATCAAACATCTATTCAACCAGTTGATCTTGAAAGTGTTATTTATGTCAACAAAATCCAACACTTCCAGACCGCCTTCAGCCCTTTTATTACAAAGGACTGACTTTTTAAGAAAGGTCTTGTTGATCTCTTTACAAGTAGCAGGATTTACACATAACGATAATGAGGGGTACACAAAACAAGACAGTCCCTCTGCCTTGGACAAAAGTACTCTCCCAAGTGTAAGAAAGATCTCTTTGTAGCCAATTATTAAATATAGTTTTGGTTGTCTTAATTTTAGGAGAGAATTTCAAATGTTGTCTGATTAAGTGGTTTTTTGACAGATGTATTCTTAAATATTTAACACAGTCCTTTACAGGAATATTTTCTATTTCTTTATCATCAGAGTCAAATAAACATTTGATTTCACATTTAGAAACATTCAGTTTTAAACCTGATGCAATAGAAAATGCAGTTACAGCATTAAGGGCGACCTGGTCTTTGTCTCTTAAGAAAAGAGTAGTATGATCAGCCAGTTGGGAAATGTAGATTTCTTTGTTAAAAATGGTTAAGCCATACAAATGTGCTTTATTCTGAATATCTAGAAATAGAAGTTCCGCAACCAAAATTAATAAAATGGTGAAATTGGGCATCCCTGTCATACACTTCTGTTGATACTGAATATTTTGGAAGTATTAAGGTTTAGTAACACAGAACTATTTATATCTTTGGAAAACATGCAAATTACTTTGATAACATTTTCACCGAATCCAAAAAGTTTGAGATCTAAAGAGAAATGTATGTTTGATTATGTCAAAGGCTTTACAGAAGTCCAAAAATAAGACAACCATATCTGAATAATCTATAAGGTCCAAGACTAAACAAATGTTAGAGCTTATGTGACGGCCCTTCATAAATCCTGTTTGAGTCTCATTTATAATGGTGTCTATTCCTTGCTTTAATCGTTTGGCATAAACCAGAGCAATCCATTTGTAATCAATATTTAATAAAGTAATTGGTCTCCAATTGTCAATGAGAGAAGGGTCTTTATCGGGCTTCGGAATCAATGAAATAAGGTCCTGTTTCATAGTGGAGACCATTTCCCCACTTTTAATGCAATCTTGAAACATTAAAAATCAGGTCTTCCAGTATCTCCCAAAACTGTGTATAGAATTCAACTGACAGGCCATCAGGGCCAGGTGATTTCAACTGACAGGCCATCAGGGCCAGGTGATTTCAACTGACAGGCCATCAGGGCCAGGTGATTTCAACTGACAGGCCATCAGGGCCAGGTGATTTCAACTGACAGGCCATCAGGGCCAGGTGATTTCCCTTTTTTCATTGAATTCAGAGCCTCTAATTTCTCCCATTGACACAGGTGAATCGCAAACGGAGTGGAAATCATCCTCAATTACAGGGACATAATTCTGAATGTGGCAAATGTAGCTTTCACAACCATCTTCCTGAAATTGAGAGCTGTAAAGGTTTTCATAAAAGGAATTGACAAATGATGATATTGTAATGGGATCTTTGCATAAAACATTGTTCGTTTTAAGTGCAGTTACAGATGTTATTTTGTAGTTTCTCTTTTCAAGTGGAAGAAAGTAACTCGTGTTTCTTTCTCCCTCTTCAATCCATTTTGCTCTTGACCTTACAAAGGCACCCTTTGCTAGGTGTGTAAAGCTGTTCTAATACTAGTTGTAAAGACTTGAATAGAGACTCCTCTTCTTCAGATAGATTATCTTTCTTTAGAAAACTGTCATGCTTGCTCATCATCTCTTTTTCTCTAAGGTTCTTTAAGTGCATCAGCTCTTCGCCCGTTTAATGGCTACCATTGACTTTATATTTGAAAAATTCCCATCTACTTCCATGACCCAAGTCATATCTTGCAAAAAATATCTTTAGCTAACGATTTGATGTTTTCAATGAGAGTAGTATCTTTAAGAAGTGTGTTTTTTAATTTCCAATATCCTTTGAATTTTTTAAGTAGCTTGTAAACTCAGGGAAATCAAGTGATGATCAGAAAAGGGAGCCAACGGATGATCTACATCTATAACAAATTGTAACAAAAAGGGGGAAAATAGGAATAAATCTATTCTAGATTTACGTAACATAGTTTTGTTGGCCAGGTAGAACCCTTTGCACCCGGATTGAAATAACGCCAGGCATCCTCAAAACATATATCATTGCATAATGTAGTGATAATATTGCTATTTTGAGGGCTTTGACTCGTTCTAGGAGGAAAAGGATCAGGAGATGCATCGGGTGTTTCATTAAAATCCCCTGAATTAATTAGAAAAGCCTCTGCTCGAAAATCAGGCTTCTTTTTTATTTTTATTTTTTAATAACAAATCAAACATAAAGCACATGAGGGAACACAAGCATACATAGATTACAAACAATAGACAATCGAACTAGGGGGTACAATATCACATTACAATTACACAAGGACCTTAAGGGACATGCATATACTTACAATTCTAACAGATTTTTTGTTAGTAGAGCATTTAACTGTCTTAAAATACAGTTCAATTTCATTTTGTAGGGTACAAAAATGTGGTTTTCTGTTTATAAATTTACATTTGTGTATATAAATTTGGCCAAAAGAATAATGAAATTAATTACATAAAAATGATTCCACTTATTTCTATTGTATGTAAAGAATCCAAACAGTACATCTCTCCACAATAGTGTAAAATATCATAAATGTGTTCAATTACAAACCTACTGATGTCTTGCCACAGTTTTCTTACATGCATACAATGCCAAAAAATATGCAAAACTGTTTCTGGGTGGTCATTACAAAAGGAGCAATTTGAGTTGATGTTTTCCTTAAACTTCTTCATATAGTGGTTGGCAGGATAATATTTATGAATAATTTTAAAGGCAACTTCCTTAATTTTGTTAACAAGTAGGTATGTGTATGGCAACATCCAAACTTTTTTTCCAACAGATATTATCAATAAATCCATTCCAATAAGGCATGACATAAGGTATACAACATACAACATCCTGCTGAAACAAGGATCGTATCGCTCTGTTTAATAAGATGGTTAAAATTTAGTACGCCTCTTGACTTCTGATCCTTTGTAATGGTTATGCCTAAATATGTAAGTTCTTCTTTTACTGGAATACCATAATATGAAGGTGTCACACAATCTTTGACAGCCATGAATTCACATTTCTTAATGTTAAGGTATAGACCAGATGCTTTGGAAAAGGATTGCATCACATTGATCGATATGGGAATTTGGTTAGCGTCTTTCAGAAAAAGTGTAGTATCGTCAGCCAGCTGTCTTATAATAATTTCTTTACCAGCTATGGAAATACCTTGTACAGGACTATTATTTAAAGAATTTGCAAGAAGTTGGGTGATTAATAAAAACAGGTACGGAGAGATAGGACAACCTTGCCTAATTCCTCTCTTTAACTCAAATCTAGATGAGGTGCCACATTTCAATTTGATAGAGCTGTTACCATTTGCATAGAGTCTTAATAGCCTTACTGAAAAAATCCCCAAAGCCAAGTCTCTCAAGGGAGTGGAAGAGAAACTGATGCTCTACTGTGTCAAATGCTTTATAAAAATCTAAAAATAATATGAAGCTATCCTCAGTTATTAGGTCTGAGTAGTCAAGTACGTCTAATACTAGTCTGACATTGTTAGAAATATGTCTGTTCCTCATGAAGCCAGACTGTGTTTCATCAATGACTGCATCCAGGACTTCTTTAATTATTTTTGCAAGTAGTGAGGCTAATATCTTATAGTCATTATTAAGAAGACAAATTGGACGGCAGTTATCGATGAGCAGCACTTCTTTTATAGGTTTAGGTATCAGTGTTATTAACCCCTGACTCATTGTAGGATGGAGAACATTGTTTTTAATACTCTCTAAAAAAGACTTCAAATAGGAAGGGAGCTACTTGTTCAGAAAATAATTTGTAAAATTCTGATGTAATTCCATCAACACCTGGTGATTTATTGTTCTTTAGATGTTTGATAGACTCTATAATCTCTTCAACTTTGATGGGTTCATCACGCTGTTTAGATTCTATATCACTGATAGATTGAACATTATTCAGTGAGTTAAAAAACATATCTGTGGATTCCTGACAGTACGTAGAGCTATACAATTTTCTGTAAAAATTGCTGCAGTATTTAGCGATTCATTTTTGGTCATCTGTAATAACACCATCAATGTTTAACTTATGGATAGTGTTATTTTTAGTGTGAAATTTCTCAAGTCTAAAGATATAGGATAAATTATGTTCTCCCTCCTCAATCCATTTTTTCCTAGATCTAATAAAGGCTCCTTCTGCTTTTAATTTATATATATTATCCAGTTTATTTTGTAACTCAATTAGATCCATCTTCTCCTGCCCCAAGAGGTCGGCTGGGGACCTCTGAGAAAGGGAAGTTATCTTAATGATCACCTTTTCCTCCTCAGCTCTTCTGGTCTTAGCAAGATTACTACCATATTTTCTAAGATATTTGGACACCTCAAATTTAAAGAGCTCCCAGTTCTTGCAATACGATTTTTCTTCACAAGCGCTTTCCCAAAAGTGTGAGAGCAGATCTTTAACCTCAAATGTAACTATATCATTATTTAATAATGAGCTATTTAGCTTCCAGTAGGATGCTCTACCAAGGTTCGTATCAGGGGTAAATATTTTGATATCAATGTAAATAGCCCTATGGTCTGTGAGGGGAGTAGTACAAATATTTGTAGTAACACACTCACTATCAATACATTTGGATATAAGCCAAAAATCTATTCTGCATTGTCTGGAGCCTGTTTTGTTACTCCAAGTGAATGATCTTTTGGCCGGAAACCTCTCACTCCATATATCAGTAAGATCAAACTTTTCCATAAAAAGTATTAAACCCAAATTCTGATTGGTTGGCCTACCTGGGGGCCATCTATCAGTTGAATTATCTATTGTAATCTTAAAGTCACCTCCTATCAATAATAACAAATTGGGAAATTTAGATAACCAATGAAGTATATGTTTCTCTATAGATTCAAGCAACTCATCATTTTCATGTTTGGTGTTGTACCCGTAGAAGTTTACAGTAATAAGCGTAATGTCATTGTAACTGATCACAAGACAAATAAAGTGACCAAAGGGGTCACAGTCCGAGTGTAGAATATTACCACCAAAGGTATTTTTCATTGTAGTGACACCAGCAGAGCGTTCAGATCCATGGGAGAGCCAAATATCGTTGCCCCACTGTGACCTCCAGATGTTGGCATCAGCCAAAATTGAGTGAGACTCTTGAAAAAAGCAAAAATCTGTTAGAAATTGTTTAGCAAATAAAAATAAGTCCTTGCGCTTCACACTGTTTCGTAACACCCTAGCATTAAGAGATAATATAGACAAAGACAAAACAAAGATTATATAAAAGTATAAACTGTAGTAGGATGAGTCAAAGACGTAGGAGCAGTGAATGTAAACGATAAGGAACCGAGATCTGCACCATTTAAGTAAATTTAAAGTGAAAATAGTTTATTCCATAACCTTTGAGCTAGACGTTATCTGGCTTTGAAATTCAACTCAACTGGAAATTATGTTCAAGACCAAACCAAAGCAGGCTTCTCTAAACGGGAAGGGGAGGCAAGACGACAAGGTTTTTGAGGTTTGGCAACGCGAGACTACAGCTGACCACACAGCAACCAGCGGATATCAACTGCCGTTTCCAAAACTGAAATGCGGAAGTACCAGTTTTGTCTCTCAGGAAGTCCCGTAGAATTGGATTGGCTGGTACGTTTATTTGATGTACAAATAAGAAAACAAGGTAAAATGTTTAAATGAATCTTTAGTAATGAATGTTTTGTCTTAGTGTTTTGATTATAGTGTAGATGTGCGACGTAGATTGACTGTTGAGAAGCTTTGTTTTGGCATAAGAAGCTAGCAAGCTATTGACTGCAATGTTAACAAACTCACCGGCCAACTAGCTAACGTTAAAATAGCCACAGTTTTCGGTTCAGTTTTAAAATATTTTTTTAGCTGCAATGGGAATGAAAAAATATCGTACTGTATGAAGATAGTCAGAAACTGCTTAGCCAATAGAAATCACGGTTGTAGGCGATGATTGCCAGCTGCTCATGCGCAGTTTACGTCATCGTGTCTAACGGTCGTCTCGTGCCGAATTTCCAAGTGCAGGCGGTCAAATTGAAGGCACACCTTCGATATAGTGTTTTTTTTTTTACGAAATGGAAAACTTGTCAGTTTGTCACTTTCAGGAAGGTGGAGTAATCACATGTTCAAATTCTTAAAACATTGTCTCGAATATAGGTTGTTCCTGTAGATTTTGAGAAAATTACCAACTAAGGAATTATTTTTTACTTCTCACATTGATTTCTTAACTCTCCAAACCCCGGCCTGGTCTGTTTGGTCTGTTTCGCAAGCGTTCCCGGAAGTCTCGCGATGGTGCGACTCTGTGTTTAGAAACTCTGGATTTAGTTTTTACGGTTGTGTTACTTACTGTTCAATCTATCATAACTGGTAACATAGCTATATTCTGTTTGGAGAAACAGTAGCTGCTGTGCTGGTGGTAGCTTGCTATGCAGCCAACCAACCAACATTATAAATGTTGCATTAGCTAAACATTGAGGCTGTGCTAGTTAGCCAGCTAACTAGTTAGCCTTCACAGATTATGCAAAGTTTGTTGTGATTCCTAGTGAGTTGACGGACTAACAGCTCAGTTAACTAATAGACGCACGCACTTTTGTTGCGATGTTGGTTGCTAACTTCAACAAGTCATTCAACCAAATAGGTTTATATAATCTATTTAGGTTTATGACGACTTCATGAATGGAAACTGATGAAACCGAGATGATAATTCTCACCCCAACCCTAAAAGGACATCTCACTTAAAAGCTAATTTTGGGGGTAAGTAATGGACAGTAAAGTACAATACGTTTTTGTAAGAATGAAAATTCCTCCCCAGTTTAATGCATAGTTTGATTTATCCCAACAGATCTCTCAAGGTGTAATCCATGCTGTCAGATGAGCTTGACTCCAAACCTGAGGTAACAACACACTATTCACCTGCCAACATGAATGCATGGATGTATTTATTTGGAGTCTTCCATTTGCACTAATAGATCCACCCGTAGCTACATAACAGCTTGATAGATTCTCTCTTCCTCACTTCCCCCTCTACTTCTGCAGCTGCTGGTTCAGTTTGTCCAGAACGCATCCATACCTCTGGGGCAGGGTCTGGAGGACTCGGAGCCCAAACACATCTGCCTTCCCCTGCTGGCTCCCGCAGACAGCTCCCTGTGCACACGGCTGGGTCTGACAGGTCGGACAGATAGCATGAGACAGCTATCGAAGAGAATGACTGGAAATCCTCATAGACCATAAAAAGACCTTGTGTTTTTCATATTATATATTCCCACTTAGACTAAATCTCTCTATGAACCTGCTCTGTCATTGGTCCTCAGGCAACTAACCACTCCACTAATGTAATCTGTTACTTTATTCCTCAGAGGGTGGTCTCAGCCATGTGTCAGCAAGGTCTCCATCCCGTTCAGAGTTTGGGGGTGCAGAGCGGAGCCCCATGGTGGTGCACCACCACCCCCGCAGCCCTCACATGCCCCCCAGCCCCCCTCCCGTCCTCCATGACCTGCAACGGTCAGAGAGCACCTCCTATGTCCTTCTGAACCTCGCCAAAGGTATGGAGACGCAGGCCCCAGGCATAAAAAAACAACACTTCTATCACCATATTTCTAAATAGACAGCTACCTTTTCTTCCAGGGCATGCCTGCATGTGGTGCTGTAAAGTGAACATGAGATGTTGATACTCTTTGAAGAGGTAGGGTTTCAGACATTTTCTGGTATGGGCATAGACTCTGCTGTCCTAGCATCATGGGGAAGCTGGTTCCACCATTGGGATGCCAGGACAGAAAATAGCTTTGACTGGTCCAAGTGGGAGCTGACCTAAGTACTTGAACAAATTTCACTTTTGGTGTATTAAAGTAGTCAAATGTAGTATTTGGTCCCATATTCCTAATGCAATTATTACATCAGGCTTGCGATTCTACACACTTGTTGGATGCATTTACAGCTTCTTTTGGTTGTGTTTCAGATTATGTTTTGTCCAATAGGAAGTGACTGGTGAATAATGTATAGTGTCATTTTGGAGTCACTTTTATTATAGAACATGTTTGTGAACACTTCTACATAAATGTTGATGCTACTATGATTATGGGATAATCATAATGAATGATGTAGCCTAGAGGTTGAGAGTGTTGGGCCCGTAACCAACCAGTCTCTGGTTTAAATCTGTAAATCTTTTTCACTCATCATTATCTACTCGCATAGAAAGAGAATTACTCCAGTCATCATTCACCATTCAGTTCCTATTTTTTCAAGTTTAAACGTTTGTACGCCAAGTATGCCAAGTGCACAGGATACAACCGGTGTAAAACAGTACAGTGAAATTCTTCCCTCGATAGCTGTTTCCCAACAATGCAGTGTTAGTAGTAATAATATAATCAAGTGAAAAAAAACACCAGAAGTGCGATATAGGTTGAAGAAACAAGAGAATACAAGTATATACAGGTCAGTGTTAGTACGTTATTCAATGTTCAGGGATACTGGAGTAGTTGAGGTTGGTTTATACATAAAATGTGACAGGGTAGTAGGATATATACAGTTGAAGTCAGAAGTTAACACACACCTTAGTTAAATGGGGCGGCAGGGTAGCCTAGTGGTTAGAGCGTTGGACTAGTAACCTGAAGGTTGCAAGTTCAAACCCCCGAGCTGACAACGTACACTGTTCCTAGGCCGTCATTGAAAATAAGAATTTGTTCTTAACTGACTTGCCTGCTTAAATAAAGGTTTAAAAAAATAAAAAGCATTTAAACTCAGTTTTTCACAATTCCTGACATTTAATCAGAGTAAATATTCCCTGTCTTAGATCAGTTAGGATCACCACTTTATTTTGAGGATGTGAAATGTCAGAATAATAGTAGAGAAGGATATGGTGGTATGGTGTTCTTCAGTTTGCAAGCCTCCCCCTTTTCCCTCCAAACATAATGATGGTCATTATGGCCAAACAGTTCTATTTTTGTTTCATCAGACCAGAGGACATTTCTCCAAAAAAGTATGATGTTTGTCCCCATGTGCAGTTACAAACTGTAGTCTGGCCTTTTTATGGCGGTTTGCTGAGTGGCCTTTCAGGTTATGTTGATATAGGACTCGTTTTACTGTGGATATAGATACTTTTGTACCAGCATCTTCACAAGGTCCTTCATCTGTATTGTTTGTACAGATGAACGTGGTACCTTCAGGTGTTTGGAAATTGCTCCCAAGGATGAACCAGACTTTTGGAGGTCTCAATTATTTTTCTGAGGTCTTGGCTGATTTCTTGAGATTTTTCCATGATTTCAAGCAACGAGGCACGGCGTTTGAAGGTAGGCCTTGAAATACATCCACAGGTTCACCTCCAATTGACTCAAATTATGTCAATTAGCCTATCAGAAGCTTCTTAGGCCATGACATTTTCTGGAATTTTCCAAGCTGTATAAAGGCACAGTCAACTTAGTGTATGTAAACTTCTGGCCCACTGGAATTGTGATACAGTAAATTATAAGTGAAATAATCTCTCTGTCTAAACAATTGTTGGAAAAATAGCTTTTGTCATGAACAAAGTAGATGTCCTAACCGACTTGCCAAAACTATAGTTTTTGTGGAGTGGTTGAAAAACAAGTTTTAATGGCTCCAACCTAAGTGTATGTAAATTTCCGACTTCAACTGTACATGTGAACAGGGCTGAAAAGTGACTGGAAGCTGGAATATTTAAACACTTATGGTAATATATACATGTAAAGAAGAGTAATAGTGACCAGTATTTAGATAACCCAAAACTAACTGCAAATGCATCCGAGCTTGTAGAGTCACAAGCTTGATGTAGTCATTGTGTGTTAGGAATATGGGACAAATGCTAAACTTTTGATTACATTACATGGCCAAAAGTGTGTGAACATCATCGAACATCTCATTCCAAAATCATGGCCATTATTATGGAGTTGGTCCCCCCCTTTGCTTCCATAAAAGCCTCCATTCTTCTGGGAAGGTTTTCCACTAGATGTTGGAACTTTGCTGCGGGGACCTGCTTCCATTCAGCCACGAGCATTAGTGAGGTCGGTCACTGATGTTGTGCGATTAGTTCTGGCTCGCAGTCGGAGTTCCAATTCATCCCTAATATGGTTAGCTAGGCGAGGCAGCATTTGCTCCCTGAGCTTGTCTACAAAAACCAACGAGTCCATTCAGATTAAACAGCCTACTTGATGGTTGCTCAGTGTAGCCTACAGTCTGCTCGTTCTCATTTAGCTAACTTTGAATTCCTTAATCTTAATTCCATTTTGCATTGCATCTCTCACTTTACTTTCTGCACATGGATCCTCTTTGGCTGTAGTGGTGCTTTGATAGGCTGACAAACACCTAGCTATACACATGAAGGCTACCGGTATGTGTTATGTTTTTATAGGGCACACGTCATAAAAACTACATTCAGTTTTATTAAATTAAGAATTTCAAATGTCATGGTATATAACAATGTCACATGGATATTTTAAATTAATTTAGACAATGGCTTTCATTGTTAAAATAGGCCTATACTACAACAACAACAACAACAGTATTCACACAAGTAATCGAATACTAACGTCCGTTTGGGTATTAGAATAACCGTGGCCATCCCTAGTTTTGAAATGCAGTATTTAACTGTTATCTGTACTGTGGTGTGACAAAGCAGCTTTGAACTGTCATGCAAATGCACTGACAAGTGTTTATTATCTCATCTCTGGATGCTCTGTCTTTGCCATGCTCTGTCTCTGTCTGGCAAATGATCACAATTATTCTCTTATGACCTTGTTTTGTTTACTTTGTAGGACTGAGATAACATGACAAGGACACTTCATCATGCCCTGACAAACTCTCTCTCCCCTCCACCCTCCTTTTTCTGTTCGCCCTCCATCCCTCCCCTCCCTCCCTATTCTCCCAGGTCTAGCAGCCTCCTCTGAGCCCCTAATCTTCTCAGCAGATGGTGCAGAGGAAGAGGAAGAAGAGGTGATCTCGTCCGGGGATTGTGGCGTGGATGGCACTGCCCCCCTGGTACCTGAGGGTACAGGAGCTGGCGCACGACAGCCTCATCGCAGCCACGCGGGCACAGCTGGCTAAAGATGCCAAGGCTAGCCAGGACGCTAGGGCTGGGAATGGCACCAACAGTAATGTCACTTCTTCTTTTTTTGAAGGGTTGTTATGGTGGTGGGTTGACTTTAATGATGGTTTACTGTAGGGCTGTCCCTGACAAAAAAAAAAATCTTGCTCAGTCAAGAGTTGTCCTGTTCTTTCGACCATTCGATTGGTTGAATCAAATCAAATCAAATCAAATCAAATTTATTTATATAGCCCTTCGTACATCAGCTGATATCTCAAAGTGCTGTACAGAAACCCAGCCTAAAACCCCAAACAGCAAACAATGCAGGTGTAAAAGCACGGTGGCTAGGAAAAACTCCCTAGAAAGGCCAAAACCTAGGAAGAAACCTAGAGAGGAACCGGGCTATGTGGGGTGGCCAGTCCTCTTCTGGCTGTGCCGGGTAGAGATTATAACAGAACATGACCAAGATGTTCAAATGTTCATAAATGACCAGCATGGTCAAATAATAATAAGGCAGAACAGTTGAAACTGGAGCAGCAGCACAGTCAGATGGACTGGGGACAGCAAGGAGCCATCATGTCAGGTAGTCCTGGGGCACGGTCCTAGGGCTCAGGTCCTCCGAGAGAGAGAAAGAAAGAGAGAATTAGAGAGAGCATATGTGGGGTGGCCAGTCCTCTTCTGGCTGTGCCAGGTGGAGATTATAACAGAACGTGGCCAAGATGTTCAAATGTTCATAAATGACCAGCATGGTTGAATAATAGTAAGGCAGAACAGTTGAAACTGGAGCAGGAGCATGGCCAGGTGGACTGGGGACAGCAAGGAGTCCTCATGTCAGGTAGTCCTGGGACATGGTCCTAGGGCCCAGGCCAGTTGAAACTGGAGCAGCAGCATGGCCAGGTGGACTGGGGACAGCAAGGAGTCATCATGTCAGGTAGTCCTGGGGCATGGTTCTAGGGCTCAGGTCCTCCGAGAGAGAGAAAGAAAGAGAGAAGGAGAGAAATGTTGAAATGTTTAAACTTATTTTTCCATATATAGACACACACCCTATTTGAATAAAACCAACTACATATATGTCTGATTCAATAATTAAGACGCACAAATGACCCAAGAAAGAGCCCGATGGTCACACTGTGTTAAAAAAATGACAGTGAGTGCCTGTGTGACTGGCGCACATTGTCTCGCTCTCCTCCCTACTGCATCGAAAAGGCACCACAGCACAGCAAGTGTTTATTCCTGTCCTTGCTGAAGCTGCAACATAGTTACAGACATTTAGGGTCTTACTTGTTTCTGACTGAAAAGCATCTCCTATTCCCTCAACCCTTGCTCTCTTTACATGAAACATGTAAGAATGGCATGCATGTGACTAATAGGGCCTAACCAATATCCTATCGTAATCACATCAATAAATTGGTTATAACAAACTCTGAACACGGTAATGTCGACAGCAGAATGGAAACGGAAGATGTGAAAATAAACTCAATGGGTGATTGTTTACTGGTTGCGCAGGGAGGGAAGGGGAAGTCAGATCTGTGGAAGACATTTGAATTAGTTGTGGAAACTACTGGAGATCCAGAAAAAGGAAGGTATAGGAGCAGGCATTGTGAGTGTGGCAAAAAGATGCTGTAAGATTACAATATCATTTTCTTCTGACCATTTGGAACAGTGTAAACGGCATTTGGTAAATAAGTGGACCAGAGAGTCTGTTCTAATGAAAAACAAGATATTTAAAGCCTTTGCTACAGCAGACGAAAAACAGTTGCATGCCTTTGTGAATTGCAGTTTATTTATTGTTTAGGCTAATTATTCAAAGCTCCCTTTGTTATTTAACTTTAAAACTAAAATGCTCGATTGCATTTCAAAGCATGAATGTCCCATATGCTGTGTGATGGCATGAATTAATAAATTATTGGTTGATACAGTAGCCCAATAATTAAAATATGCAGTAGGCCTAAGTTAGGTTATTAAGCCTAAATAGGACATGTTCTTAGGCCTACAGCTCGATGGTGGTTATACAAGGCTACTATACTAAGCCTGCTAATGATAACGACATTACTTATTATAATGATGATCATAATAATAATTGTAATAATAAGAAGAAGGAGATCTAGAAAAAGGAGGGTATAGGAGTGAGATCTGCTTGTATATTGTGTGTGACAAACAGGTGCTGTTAGATTACAATATTACTTTTCTGGTTTGGAACAGTATAAACAACACTAAGTAGTAAATAATGTCATTTTTTTTATTTTACTTTTTCTTTTCCCCAATTTCATGATATCCAATTGGTATTTTTTTTTTACAGTCTTGTCCCATTGCTGCTTCTCCCGTTGGACTCGGGAGAGGTGAAGGTCGAGAGTCATGCGTCCTCTGGAACATGACCCCGCCAAGTCGCACTGCTTCTTGACACACTGCCCGCTAAACTCGGAAGCCAGCCGCACCAATGTGTCGGAGGAAACGCCATACAGCTGGCGACCGAAGTCAGCATGCATACGCCTGGCTGCCACAATGAGTCACTAGAGCGTGATGGGACAAGCACATCCCAGCCGGCCAAACCCTCCCCTAACCCGGACGACGCTGGACCAATTATGCGCCGCCTCATGGATCTCCCGGTCTCAGCCGGCTATGACACGGCCCAGGATCTAACCCTGATCTGTAGTGACGCCTCTAGCACTGCAATACAGTGCTTTAGACCGCTGCGCCACTCGGGAGGCCCCATACCAGTCTGTTCTGACGAAAAAATGTGGCTTGGTGCTCAGTAGGTTATTAAAGAATCACTCGGAGGCAACTGAAGCAAGAACTTTCTTATTTCTGTAGATATACAGTACCAATCAAAAGTTTGGACACACCTACTCATTCCAGGATTTTTCTTAATTTTTACTTTTTTCTACATGGTAAAATAACAGTGAAGACATTAACACATATGGAATCATGCAGTAACCAAAAAAGTGTTAAACAAATCTAAACATGTTTTATATTTGAGATTCTTCAAAATAGCCACCCTTTAACTTGATAACAGCTTTGCACACTCTTGGCACACTCTTTGCACACTCTTGGCATTCCAGGTAGTCACCTGGAATGCATTTCAATTAAGAGGTGTGCCTTGTTATTTTGTGGAATGTCTTTCCTTCTTAATGCATTTGAGCCAATAGTTGTGTTGTGACTAGGTAGGGGTGGAATACAGAAGATAGTGCTATTTGGTAAAAGAAGTCCATATTATGGCAAGAACAGCTCAAATAAGCAAATAAGCTCAATAAGAAATGACATGTCAGTCAATCCGGAAAATTTCTTGAACTTTAAAAGTTACTTCAAGTGCAGTCTCAAAAACATCAAGCGCTATGATGTAAGTGGCTCTCATGAGGACCGCCACAGGAAAGGAAGACCCAGAGTTACCTCTGCTGCAGAGGATAAGTTCAATAGAGTTACCACCTCAGAAATTGCAGCCCAAATTAATGCTTCACATAGTTAAATTAACAGACATCTCAACATCAACTGTTCAGAGGAGACTGCGTGAATCAGGCCTTCCTGGTTAAATTGCTACAAAGAAGCCACTACTAAAGGACCCTAATAAGAAGATACTTGCTTGGGCCAAGAAACATAAGCAATGGATATTAGACCAGGTGAAATCTGTCCTTTTGGTCCGAGTCCAAATGTAGATATTTAGTTCCAACTGCCGTGTCTTTGTGAGACGCAGAAGTAGGTGAACAAATGATCTCCGCATGTGTGGTTCTCACTGTGAAGCATGGAGATTTACATTTACATTTAAGTCATTTAGCAGACGCTCTTATCCAGAGCGACTTACATGTGGGGGTGCTTTGCTGGTGACACTGTCAGTGATTTATTTAGAATTCAAGGCACACTTAATCAGCATGGCTACCACAACATTCTGCAGCAATACGCCATCCCATCTGGTTTGCGCTTAGTGGTACGATAATTTATTTTTCAACAGGACAATGACCCAACACACATCCCCGCTGTGTAAGGGCTATTTGACCAAGAAGGAGAGTGATGGAATGCTGCATCAGATGAGTTGGCCTCCACAGTCACCTGACCTCAAACCATTTGAGACTGTTTGGGATGAGTTGGACCACAGAGTGAAGGAAAAGCTGCCAACAAGGGCTCAGAATATGTGGGAACTCCTTCAAAACTGTTGGAAAAGCATTCCAGGTGAAGTTGGTTGAAAGAATGCCAAGATTGGACAAAGCTGTCATCCAGGCAAAGGGTGGCTACTTTGAAGAATCTAAAATGCAGTTGAAGTCGGAAGTTTACATACACCTTAACCAAATACATTTAAACTCAGTTTTTCACAATTCCTGACATTTAATCCCAGTACAAATTCCCTGTTTTATGTCAGTTAAGATCACCACTTTTTATTTTAAAGATGTGAAATGTCAGAATAATAGTAGAGAGAATGATTTATTTCAGCTTTTATTTATTTTATCACATTCCCAGGGGTTCAGAAGTTTTCATGCACTCAATTAGTATTTTGTTGCATTGCCTTTAAATTGTTTAACTTGGCTCAAACATTTCAGGTAGCCTTCCACAAGCTTCCCACAATAAGTTGGGTGAATTTTGGCCCATTCCTCCTGACAGCTGGTGTAACTGAGTCAGGTTTGTGGGCCTTCTTGCTCACACACACTTTTTCAGTTCTGCCCACAGATTTTCTATAGGATTGAGGTCAGGGCTTTGTGATTGCACTCCAATAGCTTGACTTTGTTGTCCTTAAGCCACTTTGCCACAACTTTAGAAGTATGCTTGGGGTTATCTTCCATTTGGAAGACCCATTTGCAACCAAGCTTTAACTGACTGACTGATGTATTGAGAAGTTGCTTCAATATATCCACATAATTTTCCAACCCCATGATGCCATCTATTTTGTGAAGTGCACCAGTCCCTCCTGCAGCAAAGCATCCCCACAACATGATGCTGCCATCTCCGTGCTTCACGGTTGGGATGGTGTTCTTCGGCTTGCAAGCCTCCCCTTTTTTCTCCAAAGGTAACGATGGTCATTATGGCCAAACATTTCTATTTTTGTTTCATCAGACCAGAGGACATTTCTCCAAAAATGGCGATCTTTGTCCCCATGTGCAGTTGCGAACGTAGTCTGGCTTTTTATGGCGGTTCTGGAGCAGTGGCTTCTTCCTTGCTGAGCGGCCTTTCAGGTTATGTCGATATAGGACTCGTTTTACTGTGGATATAGATGCTGGAGGAAACAGGTACAAGGTCCTTTGCTGTTGTTCTGGGATTGATTTGCACTTTTTGCAACAAAGTAGGTTCATCTCTAGGAGTCAGAACACATCTCCTTCCAGAGAGGTATGATGGCTACGTGGTCCCATGGTGTTTATACTTGCATACTATTGTTTGTACAGATGAATGTGGTACCTTCATGCATTTGGAAATGGCTCCCAAGGATGAGCCAGACTTGTGGAGGTCTACAATTTTTTTCAAGAAATTTGTTTTGTTTTAAAACTTGTTTTAATGACTCCAACCTAAGTGTATGTAAACTTCCAACTTCAACTGTATATTTTGATTTGTTTAACGCTTTGTTTTGGTTACTACGTGATTCCATATGTTATTTCATAGTTTTGATGTCTTCACTATTATTCTACAATGTAGAAAATGTGTACAAAATAAAGAATTCTCACGGGACTAGTATTACTAGAGAAAGTTGGTTACGTAATTATTACCCCATAATGTTTGTTATTCCAGAGGATGACTCAGATGGGATTATATTTTATCCAAACTGCCCCCTGTTATTCTTTTTCCCCAATAAATTGACAGTTATGATTAAGCCTGGAGGTTTTTTTCTTGGCGTGAAAATAGTTCAACACCTCCAGGCGATAACAGGATACACTGATAACTCCAGCTTGGTTCACAAGTTTCTAAACCGTACCAAACCAGCTTTGGCATAGTGTCTCCATAGTATTTGAATTGAGAAAATGAGATCATAATCAATAGGATATTTTAGCGATCTGCAGTAGACGTCCTAAATGTCCCCCAGCCATCATATGTGAGCTAAACAGTGTACTTGCACTTGAGATGCTTTTTAAGGCTATGGATGTGAAAGTGAACTACAAACGTTTAGGTCAGTTACATTAAATATCCGCAATATTTTTTTACTGATGCATTTGGCAATATTCAATTCATATTTCATAAGCACAAAACAGATGAACAACAGCATTCACTGTAAACATTGATACATGGAGGCCCTTCATATATAGGCTATGTGCAGCACTTCGTTCAATTTATCAAATCACTTATTGTTTCTTCTCAAACCTTGTGCAACCCCTGTCAAACAGATATTTCTCTCAAATCACAGAGATGGCGATTCGCACGGGACTAGTATTATCGCCAAAAAACAGTAGGTTTTTCTGGCTAGAATTGTTACTCTCTTGCAATGTACAAATTACTAACATGGCAGATTGGTACAGGACTAAAATGAAAGATGTGGTGTTTTGCGCTGGTACACATAATTACATTCCCCTCCCCAGTAAAACTAATCCAGTCCGAATAGGGTTTAAGGACAGGGCCGTTTCTGCTGCTGCTGCCTCTGCCGCATTGTTCTTAATCCCAATATGCTGGTTAATTGAGCTATTATGCACATTGCAACATGGGGTAAGGCGCCAATTCTACAGTGCACTGAAGTTTGTTTCAGAACCGCGGACAGCGACCATATCCAACGAGGGAGAAGGCACATTTGTTGTAAAATTATATTAGAGTGCACCATTATTTTTTTACATACAATAACCATATACAATTTCAGCATCACATATTTTAGAGCGATAGACTGTGCCATCCCTGTGGTCTCTGCAATTGCTTAGTCCACGAGACAGGCGTGAATCAGATAGTTGTCTTGTGCACCATGGGAAAAAATAAAGTTGTGACTGCTCGACTAAAGAAACCTCGGTTGACCAACAGCCTGTTAACCAAAAAATCGACCTGTCGACTAAATGGGGTCAGCCCTTATTTACTGTCACCAACTAACCACTGAAGAGCAAGTGTTATCGCTGATAGCTGATACTTTAGCTGATACTGGGTATTTGGTACGTATTAGGATCCCCATTAGCCGCTGCAAAAGCAGAAGCTACTCTTCATGTGTACTATAATGCAAAGGAAGACATCAGTATATGGTATCGCATCCCATTTCTGCTTTTGTTGTCTAGGTGACCACCTGCCCAGCTTCCTATCGGAGGGGGCGAAGAGAGAACAGCCGGCGAGGCCCAATCGTACACTGTCGTCTAAACAGATCCTCCGCTGCTCCTTTGAGGGCTGCTACAGAACCTTCACCTGGCCTGCTCACCTCAAATACCACCTCAAAACACACAGGTATATACACACACACCATATTCTCCATATTCTCAAATATCACCTCAAATGTTCATATATGTGCGTGTGTGTGTGTCAGGAACGACCGCACGTTCCGGTGTGGGGCAGAGGGCTGTGGGAAGAGTTTCTACGTGCTGCAGCGTCTGCAGGTCCACATGAGAACTCACAATGGTGACAAGCCCTTCATCTGCAAAGAGAAAAACTGTGGCAAGAAGTTCACCACCGCAGGAAACCTCAAGAACCACAAACGCACACACACAGGTGGGGACAGTCAGAAACACACACACCACACACACGCAGAGGTACACAGCGCTAGAGCTCAAGTGCACATATGCAGGAAGGACATCTCTTTTCGTCTGCTCTGTATCCAGTAGTAGGGCATAGAAGTAAACTGTATTATGTGTATTCAGTGCTGTGGGAGGACATGGGATAAGTGTATTTGTGTGGGAGAGAGTGGTATAATGCTTGGTCTGAGAAAAAAAGTGTAATCATTGTATTTGTATTTATTATGGATCCCCACGCTTCTTGGGGTCCAGCAAAATGAAAGGCAGTTTATACGATTTTAAAAACATTACAATACATTCACAGATTTCACAACACACTGTGTGCCCTCAGGTCCCTGCTACACCACTACCACATATGTACAATACTAAATCCATGTGTATGTATAGTGCGTATGTTATCGTGTGTGTGTATGCATGTGTCTGTGCCTATGTTTGTGTTGCTTCACAGTCCCCACTGTGTTTTTTCTGTTTTTTAAATCTAATTGTACTGCTTGCACCAGTTACTTGATGTGGAATAGAGTTCCATGTAGTCATGGCTCTATGTAGTACTGTGCGCCTCCATAGTCTGTTCTGGACTTGGGGACTGTGAAGAGACGTCTGGTTGGGTATGCATGGGTCTCTGAGCTGTGTGCCAGTAGTTTAGACAGACAGCTCAGTGCATTCAACATGTCAATACCTCTCATAAATACAAGTAGTGATGAAGTCAATCTCTCCTCCACTTTGAGCCAGGAGAGATTAACATGCATATTATTAATATTAGCTCTCTGTGTACATCCAAGGGCCAGCCGTACTGCCCTATTCTGAGTCAATTGCTATTTTCCTAAGTCCTTTTTTGTTGCACCTGACCAAACGACTGAACAGTAGTCAAGGTGCAACAAAACTAGGGCCTGTAGGACTTGCCGTATTGATAGTTTTGTTAAGAATGCAGAGCATCACTTTATTATGGACAGACTTCTCCCCATCTTAGCTACTACTGTATCAATATGTCATGACAGTTTACAATCTAGGGTTACTCCAAGCAGTTGTCATCTCAACTTGCTCAATTTCCATGTAGATTTAGGGTGTAGTGAATGTTTTTTCCCTAATACAATGCTTTTAGTTTTAGAAATATTTAGGGATAACTTATTCCTTTGCACCCACTCTGAAACTAACTGCAGCTCTTTCTTAAGTGTTGCAGTCATTTCAGTTGCTGTAGTAGCTGACGTGTATAGTGTTGAGTTGCTATGTATGAGGATAACTCAAAGTCCGTGGCATGTCGTTAGTAAAAAAAAAAAAAAAGTTTTTTTTTAAACCAAGGGGCCTAAACAGCTACCCTGGGGAATTCATGATTTTACCTGGATTATGTTTGAGCAACTTCTATTAAAGAACACCCTCTGTGTTCTGTTAGACTAGTAACTCTTTATCCACATTATAGCAGGGGGGTGTAAAGCCATAACACAATTTTTTACAGCAGCAGACTATGATCGATAATGTCAAAAGCTGCACTCAAGTCTAACAAGACAGCCCCCACAGTAATTTTATCATCAATTTCTCTCAGCCAATCATTAGTTATTTTGTAAGTACTGTGCTTGTTGAGTGTCCTTCCCTATACGTGTGCTGAAAGTCTGTTGTCAATTTGTTTACTGTGAAATACAATGCTATCTGGTCAAATATAATTTTTTTCCAGAAGTTTACTAAGGGTTGGTAACAGGGTGATTCGTTGGCTATTTGAGCCAGTAAATGGGGCTCTACTACTATTGGGTAGTGGAAGAACTTTCGCTTCCCTCCAGGCCTGACTGAGGGCACACACTTTCTAGTAGGCTTAAACTGAAGATGTGGCAATATCGTCTGCTATTATCCTCAGTAATTTTATATCCAGATTGTCAGACCACGGTGGCTTTTCATTGTTGATAGACAACATTTAAAAAATTCCCCTCTTCCACACTGACTTTACGGAATTCAAAGTACAATTCTTGTTTTTCATAATTTGGTCCGATATACATGGATGTGTAGTGTCAGCATTTGTTGCTGTCATGTCATCCCTAAGTTTTCTTATCTTGCCAATTAAAAAAATCATTAAGGTAGTTTGCAATGTCAGTGGGGTTTGTGAGCCAGCTGATTCAATGAATGATGGAGCCGAGTTGGCTTTTTTCCCCAAAATTTAATTTAACGTGCCCCAAAGCTTTTTACTATGATTCTTTATATACTTGATATTTGTTTCAAAGCTTTTTACTATCATTCTTTATATAATTGATCTTTGATTCATATTATATTTTATTTGTATTTTTGTTTAGTTACATGATTTCTTAATTTGCAGTACGTTTGCCAGTTGGGCTGCCAGACTTATTTGCCATACCTTTTGCCTCATCCCTCTCAACCATACAATTTTTCAATTCCTCATCAATCCAAGGCGATTTAACAGTTGTTACAGTCATTTTCTTAATGGGTGCGTGCTTATCAGTGATTGGAATAAGCAATTTCATGTGTCAAGTGCAGCTACTGGTTGCTCCTCATTACACACCACAGACCAGCAAATATTCTCTACATCATCAACATATGAATCACTACAAAACTTTTTGTATGACCTCTTATACACTATATTAGGCCCAGCCTTTGGAACTTTGGTATTCCTAGATATGGCTATTATATTGTGATCACTACATCCTATGGATTTGGATACTGCTTTAAAGCAAATTTCTGCAGCATTAGTTATCAAGCATTTCACACATATTATCCAGATACCGACTGTTAGCACTTAGTGGTCTATAGCAGCTTCCCACAATAATGGGCTTTAGGTGAGGCAGATGAACCTGTAACCATATTACTTCAACATTATTTAACATTAGATCGTTTCTAAGCTTTACAGGAATGTGATTCCTGTACTGCAAAATCGCCCCTTTTCGGGAGATGTCATAACCATGTATTGCTACCACTGTACCATCAAAGGTATTATCTAAGTGAGTTTCAGAGATAGTCAGAATATGAATGTCGTCTGTTAACAAGCAAGTTATTGACTGATTGCTTCTCAGGCTACATATGTTAATATGGGATATTTTTTTAGCACATTTCTGGGTTGCTTGATTGTCTTTAATTCTTTACTGGAAACTTATCAGAAGTAGACTTACTCATGTTATTTACATTGGAGCTGATAGTGCAGGGTGAGCTGCACAAAGTGGTCTTCCTGCTAGGGCACACCACCTCAGTGCTAACAGTGTGTGTCTACAGGTGAGAAGCCTTAAAACTGTATGTGCCTTCAAGCGTGTGTGTGTGTGTGGGAAACATGTGATCATTCATAGGTGTGTGTGTTGTCTGCAGGGGAGAAGCCCTTCTTGTGTGAAGCAGATGGTTGTGGTCGGTCCTTCGCTGAGTACTCCAGTCTACGCAAACACATGCTCGTACACTCAGGTGAGAACACCACGCCAGTTTCAGCTTTTCAGTCTATATATAGTGAAATTACAACAGTTAGCTTCGTTTATCTATGTCAACTGAATATGTGGAAATCAAGTTCCTACTGTCTACAAACACAACTTTAGCTTCAGTGTGTGTCACTGGTTGTCTCTCATGACACCCTATTCCCTATATAGTGACTCCTTTTGACCAGAGTCTTATGGCCTTATGTGCAAAGGTAGTGCACTGAATAGAGTTCCATTTAAGATGCAACCACTGATATGTGTTATCGTGTTCCAGGAGAAAAGCCCCACCAGTGTGGGATCTGTGGGAAGACGTTCTCTCAGAGCGGTAGCAGAAATGTTCACATGAGGAAGAGACATGGAGAGGAGGCTCAGGGGAACGAGGGCAGAGAAACGGGTAACACACACACACACAAACTAGGCTAGTGGTCTCCGAGCCTGGTTACGAGCGTTCTTTCTTCCAGTTCCAACCCAGCACAAACGCACCTAATTCAGCCGCAGCCTTGTGTGTGTGTGTGTGTGTGTGTGTGTGTGTGTGTGTGTGTGTGTGTGTGTGTGTGTGTGTGTGTGTGTGTGTGTGTGTGTGTGGAACCAGCCCGTTGTTTTCCATCTGGAAAGTTCAATATGGCACACAAACATACCTGTAATGTACAGTATGTCCCCTGTGTGTTATTGACAGGTGAGGCTTTGACACACAGCAGTTTACTGGAGGCCGACGGGTCGCCCGTCGACACCATGGTCACCATGACTACAGGGGTTGATCCAATTAACGTCCACCATGCCATGCTGCGAGCCCAAGGTAGACACACTCTCACACCTTGTCATACAACCCGTCACAAATGCAAAACCCAGATACTCTCCAACAGTTAGCGACGCTGTTATATTCTTGTCCAAAAACCATGGGAACAGCCTATGACCATGTTAGTTATTTAATGCCTTCCATCCTCCTCTTCCTTTCCTCCTCCTTTCTAGGCTCGGCAGACTCTGTGGTTGTTCTCTCTCAACCCCATGACCTGGTCACCATGACAACAGCAAGCCACACATACCCAGAGGATGTGGTGGCCCTATTGTAGTCAAGTCTGTTGGGCAAATCTCAGGCATTTGAGGCAAAGCTCTCTGTACATAGATGCATCCTTCACTTTTAGCCCTGTAGATATCTGTAATTAGCTACTAAGGGTTTTATTTTGAGAAAGACAGTATGAAATGTTCTAGAACTTGTACAAATATGTTTTCTGTAGTTTATAAATACAAATAACTATCAGGTGACTTCCAAAGAAATAAGACAGATATACAAATCGTGAGTTTTATTAAAAGAAAGTACATGTAGATACCTGGATTTGTCATTGTGAAACATACTAAATCAACTGTGTAAGCTCAACATGCAGTGTTTGGTAAAACAATATTAAGGCTGTTGCTTTTAGCTTAATTCACAAATGAATCAAGTCTATAGCTGACGTAAGACTATTTGAAAAGGACATTAAATGTGCTCCACAGCAATGTGCTCCGTCCTCCATCATTAGTAGAAAGGAAACGTTGAAATCAGTTCCAAACTCCCAAGCTGCTATTGGAACTAAAGCACAGTAAGATTTGATGCACAGAGGGCTGCATGTAGAAAAATTTAACACACTTTTTTTGCAAAGCACACACTCATACCAGTTATATTTTTTTAATGAAAATAAAGATCACACCCAAGTGATATTAAACAGACGGTCAAAATATCCACCTTTTATACAGTAACACAACTAAGTGGCGTTTCAGTCAGCGACAGCCCCCAGTGCTTTAATAGAGATGTAAATAATATGAGACCATTGTGCTATAGCAACCAGTCACATGAAAACAATAGACCTACTGAACTATAGGACCAACCATTTAGGTGTTGGGTAACAAAAATAGTTGTAACAATTGTAATGTTATCTCAGAAATGTCAAATCTTGATAGTCAAATAGTAAGTCAAAGATGCAAGGCATATTTTTAAGACATTACAATTCACAATAAGGCAGGGTCAAAGGCTGTTTAAAACAACAATGGTTCCTCAGTCCATTTATTTTTGAGCACCATCTAATCCAGTGGTTTTCCCCTCCTGCCCACCCAGACCCGTGGCTCCTTGTCTATCTGTGGATCTTTAGGTTCTGGAAGTGGTTGAACGTGGCACCTAAAGCCCAGCTTGTCTCCACGTTGTTGACTTTCTTAGTCAGCTAGGGAAGAGAGACAACCCACACCAAATCACTCAACATGTCTTTTTGTATTTATTCAAATGAATAAAACATTTGAACTGATCCTGTCTTTAAAAAGTGTTTTGCTTTACTGACTTGCCAAAAAGGACTATTGTGCATTACGGCTTTACTGTCTCACCTGCAGTACAGTGTTCTCCTTGAAGCCAAAGCCGTCTTTGAGCAGACAGGTGATGTAGGTCATGTCCATACACAGGAAGGGGCTGATTGGACGGTACTTAGACATCTTGTTACACACTGGAATAAGAAACAAAAATCAGTTTCCAGATCAGTGCAGTAAAGGAAAGAGGAGAGGAAGACACTTTCATCCAATGAGACTTCTCCAGTACACAGCGCAGTAAGTCTGATATGGGTATAATACATTGCCATGCACGGCATGTCTGAAGTGCACTGCGCAGAGAAGATAGTCTCTCACTAAATAGTAATGATAAATCCATTGCTATGCATATCATGATTCAGGCTTATCTGGTTCTCACCCTCTTTAGCTCTCTTCTTGAAGTCCCTGACCTCCAGCATCCCTCCTTGGGTCCTGTCTGAAAGAGAGGAGCGATTGGGGTCGTTAACCTTTCCATCAGACAGAAACACCTATCACACTATCATTCATAATGACAGCAGGGCTACACAGTACATCCCCATCATACTAACAATTGGGCCTGCAACCTTTCTCATCTCACTCACTGAGTCGACAACCAATGACACCACTGTAATAACTCCACATCTTTAACGCACCACTGAGTCCAGTGTTTCCCCTACAGTTTAAGTCGGACGTTTACATACACCTAAGCCAAATACATGTAAACTCAGTTTTTCACAATTCCTGACATTTAATCCCAGTAACAATTCCCTGTTTTATGTCAGTTATATCACCACTTTAATAATGTGAAAGGTCAGAATAATAGTAAAGAGAACGATTTATTTAGGCTTTTATTTCTTTCATCACATTCCCAGTGGGTCAGAAGTTTACATACACTCAATTAGTATTTGGTAGCATTGCCTTTAAATTGTTTAACTTGGGTCAAACATTTCAGGTAGCCTTCCACAAGCTTCCCACAATAAGTTTGAATTTTGGCCCATTCCTCCTGACAGAGTTGGTGTAACTGAGTCAGGTTTGTCGGCCTCCTTGCTAGCACACGCTTTTTCAGATCTGCCCACAAGTTTTCTATGGGATTGAGGTCAGGGCTTTGTGATGGCCGCTCCAATACCTTGACTTTGTTGTCCTTAAGCCATTTTGCCACAACTTTGGAAGTATGCTTGGGGTCATTGTCCATTTGGAAGACCAAGCTTTAACTTCCTGACTGATGTCTTGAGATGTTGCTTCAATATATCCACATAATTGTCCTCCTCATAATGCCATCTATGTTGTGAAGCGCACCAGTCCCTCCTGCAGCAAAGAATCCCCACAACATGATGCTGCCACCCCCGTGCATCACAGTTGGGATGGTGTTCTTCGGCTTGCATGCTTCCCCTTTTTACTCCAAAGATAACAATGGTCATTATGGCCAAACAGTTCTATTTTTGTTTCATCAGACCAGAGGACATTTATGCAAAAAGTACGATCTTTGCCCCCATGTGCAGTTGCAAACCGTAGTCTGGCTTTTGTTATGACGGTTTTGGAGCAGTGGCTTCTTCCTTGCTGAGCGGCCTTTCAGGTTATGTCAACAGGACAAATTTTACTGTGGATATAGACACTTTTGTACCTGTTTTCTCCAGCATCTTCACAAGGTCCTTTGCTGTTGTTCTGCGATTGAATTAAGTATGTTCATCTCTAGGAGAAAGAACGCGTCTCGTTCTGCGTGATCCCATGGTGTTTATACATGTGTATTATTGTTTGTACAGATGAATGTGGTACCTTCAGGCGTTTGGAAATTGTTCCCAAGGATGAATCAGACTTGTGGAGGTCTACAATTATTTTTCTGAGGTCTTGGCTGATTTCTTTTGATTTTCCCATGATGTCAAGCAAAGAGGTAATGTGTTTGAAGGTAGGCCTTGAAATACATCCACGAGTACACCTCCAATTGACTCGAAATATGTCAATTAGCCTATCAGAAGCTTCTAAAGCCATGACATAATTTTCGGGAATTTCCCAAGCTGTTTAAACGCACAGTCAACTTAGTGTACATAAACTTCTGACCCACTGGAATTGTGATACAGTGAATTATATGTGAAATAATCTGCCTGTAAACAATTGTTCGAAAAATGACTTGTGTCATGCACAAAGTAGATGTCCTAACCGACTTGCCAAACTATAGTTTGTTAACAAGAAATTTGTGGAGTGGTTGAAAAACGAGTTTTAATGACTACAACCTAAGTGTTTGTAAACTTCCGACTTCAACTGTAAATGCATTTAGTAGCAGCACGCCACTGCAAAATCGTTGCCACCAATGCAAAAAAATATATATTTGGGGATGGTAAAATATTGAAGTGTAAACTTAAACTACTAAAACCAGATATAGTATGTAGAAAATATAATGGCGCAATATATTTTCAAATATGATTTCAAACTGAAATTTGTCTCTCAGCCTCAGGACAAAACCTGTAGAATTGCAGGAAACTAGCTTTACAACTAAAATGTGCTCTGCCCAATGGAAAAATGTATAGAATTACAGGAAATATGCCCTAAAACCATGCATTGGCCCCTCCCACTACCATGAACCACCAACCCTCTAACTTTTCCACTGCTGCTGAAAGAAATCCCAGGGAAAACACTGGAGTCAATCACCTCAGCAATGAGTATTGTTTTCCCTGTTGAGAGGGAGGAGGTGAATAAATCTAATTCTAGCAGTGAGTAATTATACTAACTGTGTGTGTGTGTGTGTGTGTGTGTGTGTGTGTGTGTGTGTGTGTGTGTGTGTGTGTGTGTGTGTGTGTGTGTGTGTGTGTGTGTGTGTGTGTGTGTGTGTGTGTGTGTGTGTGTGTGTCCTCTCACTGAAAATTCCACTGCTTGGTTGAAGTATTGTGTGTAAGTCATAGTGTGTGCTTCCTCTCACCAATAAGGCCTGCATCCACGGCTCGGTCAAAGTAATAGGAGAAAGCGTAGAACACACTGGTGTCTTTCAACTCATAGGGCTGGTGAACTATTCCCTTTACCACCTTCAACACCTCCTGGTAACATAGCTTGTATCCCACATAACCTGGGACAGCGACAGAAACAGGATACTATTATGACACGTTTTCAATCAATCAATGAAATGCATGTGTATAGCACTTTTCACACACATTTGTAACAAACTGCTCCACAGCACCCAAGACCTAATACCCCAATGAGCAAACTCAGGTAAACCTTACCATCCTGCATAGAGGACACATTGATAGGTACCTCAGCATGCTATGTTTTGTGTTACCATCCAAAGAACTGTTCCAAGGTTGATCTACTATGGTACATATTTGACTGTACTTCTAGCAGATATAGTGAGTTGGCTGACTCACCATCAGGTATCCCACTGACTATGTAGGTGAGTCCTCCAAAGCTCCACTCCTCTCTGAACTTCTTAGGCAGGCAGGAGCTTTTGAACACTCTCCACTCTAACCCTGGAGTGTAAAGTAACAAAATAATATATGGGGGTCTATGAATAACATGGCAAAGTAAACATTTTATACATGTTCTGAAACCTATATTGTCTAAATGGAGATAACATGCTGATGATGATATGTAAAATATGTAATCCCTGTACCGTCTGCCCCCAGTGCTCCTAGGGCTGCCAGTCTAGCTGCCATCAGTCCATTACCCAGGTAGCTGTCAATTCAATCAATCAATCAATCAATCAATCTTACTTGGAAAACAGTTTTACAAATACCTACCTTACGGATTTGTTACGAAGAAATATTACTGTTTATACTTGCTGCATCAGTGGATATAGATTGTATACCTGTGAGTGTAGAGTTCATATGTCGAGTTGAACATGTCAATTCTGGCAATGTAGTCATCAGGAGAACTTCCAATGGTTTTCTGCACAGGAAAAATCAATCAATAAATGTTATTACCATTCCAATAAAAACTGTTAACACAATATAGAAACACAATATTGAAAATGAATCAACTTGTACAAATGGACACTAACCTTGGATTTAGGAAGAAAAGTGATTTGAGTCGATCCTCCCCCCAGATCCAGTATCCCCACTGTCTTCCTGGTCTCAGCATACAGGTGACCTAAAATAACATGCTTCACATTTGAACCAACTTTATTGACAAGTTCCCTCTGAAGACGGTGGGAGTTAGCTGTCTGATTTATGTGTATATACAAGTAACTGCCAAAATAAATGAAACACCACCATAAAGCGTCTTAATAGTGTGTTGGGCCCCCACGAGCCAGAACAGCTTCAATGCACCTTGTCATAGTTTCTACAAGTGTCCGAAACTCTATCGGAGGGATGCAACACCATTCTTCCACGAGAAATTCCATTATTTAGTGTTTTGTTTGTGATGGAAAACCTCTCAGGTGCCGCTCCAGAATCTCCCATAAGTGTTCAATTGGGTTGAGAACTGGTGTCTGATAATGCCATGGCATATTGTTTACTCGTGCCCTTTGGATGGGGGCATTGTCATCCTATGGTGGCATAACCATGGTAGCAAAAATAATGGCCTGCCCAGAATTTTTATACATTACCCTAAGCATGATGAGATGATAATTGCTTAATTAACTCAGGAACCACACCTGTGTGAAAGCACTTGTTTTCAATATACATACGTTGTTTCCCTCTTTTACTGTGTTTCCATTATTTTGGCAGTTACCTGTTTATAGCTGACCCTACAACCTGATAATATAATAGCCTAAACAAAATTGTTTGAAAAGTGACAATAATGCATTACAATATGTACTATGACAAAAAGTTACAAGCTTCACCTGTCAAAAAGTTCACAGTAACCCACGCCAAGATTCCTACAAGAACAAAAAAGTATAATTCAAGTGAGGGTAATACTGATCTGACAGTGCAGTTTAGTGCAGTTAACTCATCCCTTGTTTGACATGCATAAGCATTAGTTTGACATTAGTTTGTGTAAGAGGGCTATCATTTGAGACAAAATGCTGACAAATCAATTACACCACACAAGGTTTGGTAAACCACTAAATCCATTCACCCCATAATTACACCTTTTTGAGGTGTAACCAAGACAGACTAACAACAACAACCCTCTTTTTCTACAGCGTCATCATAACAGATCGGGGTTAAGAAAGTGTACAGCAAGCTGTCAAAGGAGAACAGTGACTGATGCCACCAAGACGCGAGCACTGCTGAAGCCTGCCTCTGGTGTGCTGATGAATAGCTCTGACTGGAGGTTGACTACGGGTTATGGGTAGACGAGACTTTACCTTCATTTGTACCATTCATTATGCTGACGCTATCGTCTGGGACGAAGAAGGGAGATTCATCAAAAACATCCTGCACCTGTGGGGTGCAGTGGGAAGACAGTGAGATGACAGTAAAAAGGGTGAATGCGGTGTCAACACCTATGGCAGTAGCATACCTGATTTAGTAGTGCTCCAGCCACTATTAGATCTAGGAGTGCCCTAGCTCCCACCCCTACCTGTTCCAGTAGAGCCTGGGCTTTCTCTGAGGGCAGCAGCCTGAGTCCTGCTGTAGCTTTCAAGACCAGCGGGGTTCTCCTCCATTCCAGCCGGGGGACGGTTTTCTTAGCCACTTTCAGAAGCTGCCTCACTGTGTACCCACCCTGGAGAGAATGTGGTGGTGGAGATGATGATTATGATGTGCATTTTAGGGACTCAAGCCATTTGAAGTGTTTTTGAAATATTTGAATACCACTTGCTGCATCGACAATTACAACCACTGCTGTCTCACCATTTCAGGCATGTCTGCATATGCTGACAGACCAGGCTTGATGGAATGGAACATCTCATTATCCAACACTGGTAACTCCTCTGTCAGGCAAAAGTTACACATGAACGATCCGTCAACAACAAAAAAAACATACAATTGAGATGACAAAATCCACTTGGAGCAATAAGCATTTAATTTACAGTTTGCAAACATGAACAATGTTTTATGAAGATGCGCATAGAGTTATGTTTATGGATGAGCATTTAATAATATACCAATTCAATTTTGCTTGAACTAAACGGGCAATTCAATAGCACTACATTGTGCAGAGTAACACATCAGGGAGCATCTAAACACCTCCTCTCTCTCCAGTAGTTTTAGCATAACTCACCAGGGTCTTTCTGTATGAAGGTATAGACATGGATGCGTGTGCCAGTGCTGCCAGCGTCAAACATTACCCCATAGAAGATCCGGCTGGAGTTGGCTGGTCGGCTGAGGCTTGGGAGGAGGTTACCCAGGCTGGCTGAGAAGTCCAGGACAGAAGCCTTGGGCTGGGCATGGGTCAGCCCTGTCAGAGCCCACACAACCAGAACCAGTGACAGGACCACCGCAGGTCGGAGAGAAGCTTGGGAAGACATCTCTTGGGAAGGAGTAGGAAATGAGTGTCCCTCTGATGGGTACGAGGCCAGGAGGATTAGGCTAAAACTGAGGGACTGAAGGGTATCTTAGTCAACTCAACTAATAGGAGAGTGGACACTGAGGCAGTCATGCATAGGAAAGTTTAGTTTAGCCAACAGCACGCTAGATAATTGACACTGTTCCTGAGTCCTGACCTAACTGGATAGATGACACAAGGTCCCAACTAGAAGCAACAACCAACAGAAGAGCCCCAAAGCAATAGCATACAGTTATATGCACTTTAACCACACCCTAACTAGCCATTCACCAATCAGAAGGGAGCCTTCTGGAGGATGACGTTGACACTTCCACCAAGCAGGATTGTTAGACAAATGTATAGTACTCCCCTTACAACTGTTTCGCCCGAGTGGCTCAGCGGTCTAAAGGCACTGCATCTCAGTGCTAGAGACGTCACTACAGACCCTGGTTTGATTCCAGGCTGTATCACAACCCGCCGTGATTGGGAGTCCCATAGGGTGGTGCACAATTGGCCCAGCGTCGTCCGGGTTAGGGTTTGGCCGGGGTAGGCCGTCATTGTAAATTAAAATGTGTTCTTAACTGACTAGCCTAGTTAAATAAAGGTTAAATAAATATAAATAAAAAGAACCAACTATCATATGTGTGACAAATACTATAGACTATTGTGAGAAATTCAGATGCTCTCTCTCCTGTCCATGCAGTCCATCTTGAAAAACGATCTGGCCACGTATACTGAAAACGGTTCCGGTACAGCCAGAACAGGACTGGCAAGCCCTGCGGGCCTGGTTCCACTGTAGGTTTCTTCCTAGGTTCCTGCTTTCTAGGGATTTTTTTTCTAGACACTTTGCTTCTGTCTGCATTGCTTTCTCTTTGGGGTTTTAGGCTGGGTATCTGTAAAGCACTTTTTGACAACTGCTGATGTTAAAAGGGCTTTATAAAATACATTTGATTGATTGGCCTTGTTTAAAGGAATGTGTTATTGGTTTTTAATAGTGAATAAACATGTTATAACCTTATGTTATATAAGCTAACCCCATGGAAAACCTACAGTATTGCAAGTGAAACCACAACGCTGCAGCTGTCAAGAATATAAACAGTTCTGTACTGAGGCTGTTAAAAGGCTACTCTGTTCAAATTTCCAGTGCAGTGCTGTCAAATTCCCAAGACTATGATAGCTAGCTGCTAGCCACCGTTCACCAGAGGGCTTCCTCTTTGGTTCTCAGTTGATGCATTGAAGACTGCATGGGATTGTGTACAATAATCCCGAAGTTTTGTCTACACTTTAATAATGCTTGTTTCCAATGAATGCGATTTCGAAAACCTTTGGAAATGTACTATAATCCAGAAAGATTTTTCATTAAACAAATTGTTGAATTACGACACACACCTCTATAGCGTTAGGGTTCCCTCATGTCCATGTTACAGCGCTTGTTGACCCGTTCTAGTAAACTATAGCGTCACCAAACGCCGGTGTGTAATGAAAGGACGCCAGAAGTGTTGTAACTGAACTGAACTAAAACAGAGCACAGTAGTGTATATTTTGCATTTGTGAAATTATTTTTTGATGTGTTATGAAAGTAGATCTTATGTTTCTAGAACCATATCGCAATTGAGAATCGATTCATGTTTAGAGGGAGCATTTGACTGTTTTGGCTGCCAAAGCCAGTTTACCTCTGATAATGTCATGGTCCTGCCTTGTCGACTCGCCTACATTTCTTTAATGAACACATTTTTGTGCTAGCTAGCTAACTTACACTGCATGCAAATAAAGAAACGATAGCTGCTACCTATATAGTGGCATGTTGTGTAAATAAATGCTGGGAATAAAATAGGCACAAAAGTTTATATTGAGCTCATTTCTGACAGCAGTTGACCCATGCGGTTGCACGATTTACCAATTGACAGCTAACGTGCTAGCTATCTAACTAGGCTAACCAGTGACTTCTTCCAGAAGAGACCACAAAATGTACTGCAAATAAAACAAAATTATATACATTTCTTTTCGGGCAATACATGTCGTCACAGCCATAAGAAAAAATACACATCTAGCTAGCTAATCATTTTACTATTCATGTCAACATCCACCTGCTACAGCTAAACTGGAGGGCGTACCTACGTCATCAATGTTGTGCTCATGAACGTGACCTCATGGCTCTTCGCCCTATTGATGCTGCAAAACAACAATGTTGCAACACACGTACCTACTTGTGAACAAAATTATTCATAAATATTATCCTGCCAACCACTACATGAAGAAGTTTAAGGAAAACATCAACTCTAATTGCTCCTTTTGTAATGACCACCCAGAAACAGTGTTGCATCTTCTTTGGCATTGTATTCATATAAGAAAACTATGACAAGACATCAGTAGATTTATAATTGAACACATTTATGAAAATCTTACACTGTTGTGGAGAGATGTACTGCTTGGATTTTTTGCCTACGATAGAAATAAGCTGAACATTTTTTATGTAATCAATTTCATTATTCTTTCGGCCAAATTTCATATTCACAAATGTAAATTTACAAACAAAACACCACCTTTTCTTACCTTACAAAAGGAAATTGAACTGTATTTTAAGACAATTAAATACTCTACTAACAAAAAAGCTGTTAGAATAATAAGTGTATGTATGTTCCTTAAAGGTCCTTGTGTAATGTAATATTTTACCCCCTAGCCCAATTGTCCTTTGTATATTATTTATATATACTTGTGTTCCCACATGTACTTCCTGTATTGATTTGTTGTTAATAAAAAATATATATATTTTTTAAAAATCAAATATAAAACAACATGCTGCAAAACAATTGGGAACTCAAAGAAAAAAAAGCAGGTAAAATCATGACGTTGGTGATCTTCAGGTCGGACAGTTAGAGCTCCAGAAAGATGACAGAATTTCCCTCTTGGAATTCCGAGTTGGTTGACCGTTCAAAAGACTGTCAAACCACTGATCAAAGAAAACTGTATAATTCTCATGTAGATTGTTGTTTTCCATACATTAAGGTAATCTTGCTGACAATGTAAATGAAGACCGTAAAGGTTAATCCCGAAAGAATGAACATGCTGAGGAAACGAAATAATCAACCCACAATACCAATTTTCAGCATGTTCAATGCAGTCAAGGGAAACTCACTGTAATTAGTTTTGTGCCAGCACAGCAGAAGCATATTTCTATTGTTGGGATTTTGCAACAAGTACCATGGTCTGTCTGTCAAAACATAGGAATTTCTTAGCCAGCCAATTACCAGTTTTACTGCTTAAAGTTTGAAACTCTGCCGCTTTACTGTTCACAATGTCTACATGAAAGGGTTTTCACAACCAAAATAACCACCAGACAGCAGATTTAGGATTGCTAGGAAAATCTCTGTGCCCTGGTCAGGACTCCGTTATTGATGAATAGAAAAGCAAGCTCTGTAGCCAAAAAAAAAATTGCAAACCCCATGGTAATCTGACTACCTAGTGTTGTCAAATGTTTATGATAAACATTTACATCCATGTCTAATTCTGTACTTTAACAACAGCAAAGCCTTGTCAAAGCTTGTTTATGAAGTTCTGTTTATGTAAGTTACAAAATGCAAACATCCATATAACCTACCAGTCGCATGTGTTATTCTGTGGCCCAAATAACATATAATCAAGAACTTCAGGGACCACAAAGCTTAACCACTCATCAAAGGGTGGCTCTAAAAGGTGTCTGACTCGTACATTTACAACTTCTCAACAAAACTTGTTTCCCCCAGATTCATGCTTGAGAGAGCATGAATCTGTTATACTTAGTTATAGTTGCAATATATAGAGCTCATCGATGAGGCATAGGAATGTAAAACAGGGTGCATCATTGCATCATTTTTATTTAAGTAGGCAGGTCAGTTAAGAACAAATTCACTGGATGTCATAAGGTGAATGCACCAATTTGTAAGTCGCTCTGGATAAGAGCGTCTGCTAAATGACTTAAATGTAAATGTATCCCGGCCAAACCCTAACAACGCGGGGCCAATTGTGCACCGCCCTATGGGACTCCCAGTCACGACCGGTTGCGATACAGCCTGGAACAGAACCAGGGTCTGTAATGACACCTCTAGCACCGAGAGGCAGTGCCTTAGACTGCTGCGCCACTCGGGAGCAGAAGTCTAGGCACTAACATCACAAATTGTATTATTGTAATGTATACTCACTGAAATACTAACAGAGACCTGTCAGCACAAAATACATTTGTAGAAATCCCATTAAGCCTTTTTATGTGAATAATGCACATTTCGGATAAAAACATGATGGAAACAGCAAAATGTCAGTAAACTTTCCAAATGTCGACAAAACAAAATACACTAGTTAAGGTGAGATGTTTTCGTATCTGTACAATTAGTTATATTAGAAATGCCGGTGGAAACGTCTTTATGCGCAAATATGAATATAATAGCCATTATATCGCAGTAAACTTGGAATAACGTGATATGTTGCGTGGTCCTTCCACTACCACTCAAGAAAACATGCTGTTTACAGCAGTCGCGCAGCCAGTGACAGGCCTAAAAAAATGTCATGCGATGTTTTACCGCAACAACCTGCCAACGTCACATGGCTAATCTTTGTAGCGCATAAGCTAGTACACTCTACCACGCTAGTTTACTCGAATCGACTCACCAGCTAAGGCAATTTAGTAGTTCTAGCAATGGTAAACCAAAAGGAGTGTGTGCCAGAAAATAATTTGGATCAATCTACCGATAGCTTCCAGAATGAAACATTTAACAGGTGGCGCCAGGATTGAAACAACCGCAATCACAACCGCCAATGCCACGTCGAGCCAGGCATGCTTGCCTAACGGTGAACCAGCAGTAGGTCCACCGACGGATTTGTCTCCCGTTGATGAACCAGCCTGTCAACCAAAAGCTAGCAAAGTTCCCAATGACCAGTTCGTGTGGATTGAGTATAGTAAAGTGAAATATACAATTTATTGTAAGTTTATAGGCACTTTCCTGGGGCAAATGTCGAATTCAGATTTATATGAGAAGGATTTAAAAACTGGAAACTCGCAAGAAATGCTTGCTGCAAACACGAGAATAGCAAATTACATGTTTGTGCCCTTTCAATATGTGAATCCTACAAGGCAACCCATGGGCCTAGAGGTCATGGGACTGTGTTGAACCAAATGCATGGTGATGCAAACATGGATTTTATAGAAAAAAGTGCACGTTAAAGTGGTCATAGATATTGTTTTAATGTGTGCAAAGCAGGATATTTCACTCAGAGGGCATAGAGAAACTGAAGAGGCAATCTATGGTAATTTTTTTGAAATGTTAAATTTCATCTCAAAGTATGAAATAGAAAACAGGCCTAAGGATCTGCCCCTTTTCCCCTAAAATGACATGCCCAAATCTAACTGCCTGTAGCAAGTATATGCATATTCTTGGTACCATTTGAAAGGAAACATTTTGAAGTTTGTGGAAATGTGAAAGTTATGTAGGAGAATATAGATCTGGTAAAAGATAATACAAAAGAAAAAAAACAACAGTTTTGTATTGTTTTGTACCATCTTTGAAATGCAAGGGAAAGGCCATAATGTATTATTCCAGCCCATGTGCAACTTAGATTTTGGCCACTAGATGGCAGCAGTGTATGTGCAACATTTTAGTCCGATCCAATGAACCATTGCATTTCTGTTCAAAATGTATCAAGACTTTTGTTTATTAATAACTTTGTTAAAAAATGTGCACTCTCCTAAAACAGTAGCATGGTATTCTTTCACTGTAATAGCTACTGAAAATTGGACAGTGCGGTTCGTTTAACAAGAATCTAAGCTTTCTACCAATATCAGATATGTCCTGGGAAATGTTCTTGTTACTTACAACCTCATGCTAATCACATTAGCCTACATTAGCTCAACCGTCCAGTGGAAGGGACACAGATCCCAAATAAGTTTTTAATGGGCTACCTCGCAATGCCACGCTTATGAGCCCCGAAATTCAGAATGAGTTACAGCATCATTGTTACTGTGGAGGATAAAAGATTAAGTTCATTCTGTGCCTTCCACGTATTTTGCCATACTAGCAGATTAATGAAGATCAATCTAAACGAGAACTTATTGATGTGTGCATCCGATACATTCATTGTAGAATGATTCAAGAAAATGCTGTTGGGTTTATGGAAACCGCTGATTACAGTGTAGTCAACTTCATTAGGGAAAACATTCAGCATCAAGAGTGACAGTGACCTGAGGCAACTTTGTAACAATATTCTAGACAGACAGATTACTGAGTTGAACTCAAGATTTCAAGAATACACATACAAATCATGCAAGCGGCAGCCTTTTCCAAAGACTACCAAACCTGCGGCCTGGAAACCACAGCAGCTGCAAACCACATGCGATCATTATGCAATATCAATTGAGGATTCTGAATTCCCTGTTTTTATTCAGCAGTTGAGTCGCAAAATGAACATGGGAAAGAGTGACTTTTCCTCCATAATGAGTGTACTCGACAGCTGCCCTGATGATATTTCCCCTAATATAAACTCTGTTAATAAGGATCATTGTCACACTTCCAATGACATCATGCAGTGTGGAGACACAACTGGGATTTTAAAGATCGTCTTCGCACATCAATGACAAGCGGCTGGCTGAACCACTTCAGTTTGCTGTCTTTTGAGGTGGAACTGACAGATACATTGGATTTATGATGAAATCATCACCATATTATGATTTTTCAATACCGATACCGATTATTGGAGGACCAAAAAAAAGTAGTCTATACCGATTATTGGCGGACCCAAAAAAAAGTCTATACCGATTATTGGAGGACCAAAAAAAAGTATACCGATTATTCGGACTATTTTTATATATGTATATATATATGTGTAATAAATTACAATTACAATACTGAATGAACACTTATTTTAGCGTAATATAACAGTGTTTCCTGACCCCTCCTGTCTCAGCCTCCAGTATTTATGCTGCAGTAGTTTATGTGTCAGGGGGCTAGGGTCAGTTTGTTATATCTGGAGTACTTCTCCTGTCTTATCCGGTGTCCTGTGTGAATTTAAGTATGCTCTCTCTAATTCCCTCTTTCTTTCGCTCTCTCGGAGGACCTGAGCCCTAGGACCATACCTCAGGACTACCTGGCATGAGGACTCCTTGCTGTCCCCAGTCCACCTGGCCGTGCTGCTGCTCCAGTTTCAACTGTTCTGTCTGCGGCTATGGAATCCTGACCTGTTCACCAGACATGCTGTTTTCAACACACTAGAGACAGCAGAAGTGGTAGAGATACTCTTAATGATCAGCTATGAAAAGCCAACTGACATTTACTCCTGAGGTGCCGACTTACACCCTCGACAACTACTGTGATTATTATTATTTGACCATGCTGGTCATTTATGAACATTTGAACATCTTGGCCACGTTCTGTTATAATCTCCACCCGGCACAGCCAGAAGAGGACTGGCCATCCCTCAGAGCCTGGTTCCTCTCTAGGTTTTGGCCTTACTAGGGAGATTTTCCTAGCCACTGTGCTTCTACCCCTGCATTGATTACTGTTTGGGGTTTTAGGCTGTGCTATATAAATACATTTGATTTGATGATAAATAAAATCTATTCCGTCTCAAATAATGAAACATGTTCAATTTGGTTTAAATAATGCAAAAACACAGTGTTGGAGAAGAAAGCGATATGTGCCATGTAAAAAAGCTAACGTTTAAGTTCCTTGCTCAGAACATGTGAAAGCTGGTGGTTCCTTTTAACACGAGTCTTCAGTATTCTCAGTTGAGAACTTTTAGGTTGTAGTTATAGGAATTATAGGACTATTTCTCTCTATACCATTTGTATTTCATAGATCTTTGACTATTGGCACTATAGTATTGCCAGCCTAATCTCAGAGGTTGATAGATTTGAAGTCATAAACAGAGCTGTGCATTGCGAAGAGCTGCTGGCAAATGCAGGAAAGTGCAGTTTGAATGAATGCTTACCAGCCTGCTGCTGCCTACCATCGCTCAGTCAGACTGCTCTATCGAATATCAAATTATACTTAATTTTAATATAATAAAACAAGGTCATTAATATGGTCAAATCCAGAAACTATCATTTTGAAAACAAAATGTTTATTCTTTCAGTGAAATACGGAACAGTTCCGTATTTTATCAAACGGGTGGCAACCCTAGGTCTAAATATTGCACAACCTTCAATATTTTCATAATTATGTAAAATTCTGGCAAATTTATTACGGTCTCTGAAGAAATGGTCTTCACACAGTTCGCAACGAGCCAGACGGCCCAAACTGCTGCATATACCCCGACTCTGCTTTCACTGAACGCAAGAGAAGTGACCATTTCAGGCACAGCATTGATTATATGCAACGCAGGACAAGTTAGTTAAACTAGTAATATCACCAACCATGTGTAGTTAACTATTGATGTTAAGATTGTTTTTTAATAAGTTCAATGCTAGCTAGCAATTTTCCATGGCTCCTTGCTGCCTGCACTCAGTAACAGGTGGTCAGCCTGCCACGCAGTCTCCTCGTGGATTGCAGTATAATTGGTGTCCAAAAATGCCGATTACCGATTGTTTTGAAATTGTGAAAAATCGTCCAATTAATCGGCCGACCTCTACTTATGATTTATGTCTAAAGGTTCGGTACCATTTTATAATACTACTGCCCACCGTGGTATACAATTTAACATCAAATATAGTCATTTGCCCATCGAGATTAAAGTGTGTCTGAAGAGGAGTTTGTTGTTGGCAAATTGGCAACTGTTCTAAAGTTAGTTCTATTTTAATATGCTGGGATAGGTCATTATTTGTATATGCAACGAGGTTGCTCTAGGTAGTATGCACTAGTAGAAAACGATTGTATTACGAAATAATATATGGTGCAAGTCGCAAAATAAATTAAGTAGACAAAACATGCGTATCCAAATTTTTCTAGGCCTATCCAAAAAAATAAATACTAATAATGGCTACGCCCCTGGGCTACAGATGAAATAAGTCAACTTCATGGTGGATGGAAGTGCACGGTGATGAGATTGATGCTCCTTTCGAATAAAAATGAAGATTCTTGTGACATCATGATCAATGCTTGGCTGCAGTTTATTTTTGTCAATCTCACTCCTTTGTCCATAATAATCTCATGTTGTCGGCTGTATCCGCACTGCAAACGGTTGGCTAGAGCGCATGTGCCAAAACCGGAGTGGGCACAGTCGCTATATAATGCTACATTTGATGTGACAAATCCATCAGAGTTAAATGCGATGGAAGTCAATGTACAGTGCATTTTGTTTTATTCGTTACATGGGAATTTAACTGCAAAAGTTATTTTTAATGTGCACTACGTCATAACCCACAGCCTTTAAAAAATATATATTTAAAAAAAAAAAAACGGCAACAAGTCAACGTGATGGAAACATCTCTGGTGAGAAAATTCACATTGATGCGAATATTCTAAAATCGGCATACAATCTATCGCCAATTGGATGGAAACCTAGTTAGTGTCTCCGTTTCACAGATTGGGAACACTAATGCCCACAAGGGACTGGGTGAAGCCGTTTGTCTATGGTGTCCCGCTGTTCCCCTCCTAATAGTTGTAGTTAAGATGCAAGCGGAGTAACATCTTAGATTTTAAAAATAAAATATTTTTCAGATGCAACCTTAGCTAGGCAAGTCAGTTAAGAACAAATTCTTATTTACAATGACGGCCTGCTCTGAGGCAGCCAACAGATCTTTACCTTGTCAGCTCGGGGATTCGATCCAGCAACCTTTCGGTTACTGGCCCAACACTCTAACCACTAGACTAGCTGCTACTGGCCTTCTCTCACCCATTGCATTCCACCTAGTACATCCTTCCAATGTGACTCCCAGGGTCAGCATATGACTAGTGCTTGAAAAGGATTTGTTGCTACAGTAACAGTACAGTTCAGATTAAAATCTGCCATCACCCTACCGGAAGTCATTTCAATAACAGGGTCAAACTCAAATACAAAAACGTTTCTCATATAGTACACTCGGTATAAAACATATTCCATGACTGTAATAGACATCAGTTGTTCGTACCCCTTGGGTGCTAACCCCTTCTGAATGTTAACGCATGTCAGTCAGTATGTGGAACGTTGTGCCAGGTAGAGACCACCACATTAACAAGTGTACGTTCCGTTTAGCGTCCCATGGTCGGCATGGTAACGGCTGGGCTCTTCGTGGTGGCGTCGTCGGCCTTCCACTGGGATGTAACCGTCTTGACCTGAGTGTAGAATTGGATGCCCTGTAGAGACAACACAGAGAAGAGGCGCAGACAGTCAACACAAGAAAATTGGCACCTCATACTGTACAGTTGACTGCAGAAACTATTCAATTAGGACCAATATGGTCATATGATAAAAAAAACATGGGCGAGAAACAGTTGTGGGCTTGTGCTGGTTGTTGTGAGCTAACCTGTTTGCCGTAGAAGTTGGTGTCGCCTCTGAAGGAACCTCTGGAGCCGGTGAAGGAGAACATGGGAAGGGGGACGGGGATGGGCACGTTCACACCAATCTAAATGAGAAACACAGAGTAGGGTTTAATATTTCCCCCCAAAAATATGTCAGACAGCTTGTTGGCTTATTTTTACGATAACCCGTTTGTGGTGACTCAGATGATCCCCTAAATAAATCAGATAAACTAATAGTAGCCCTAGGCCAGCGGAGATTCAGCACCACAGATATCGCAGTTGATCGCAAATCTAACCAATTGGCCCACAGTGCGCTTGCTTTTGTTAGCATACCATCATGAAACAATGTTGCAAATGTAAATTTCCTCAAGCACTTTATATCTTGAGCCTCTGCCAGTGTCACACGTTAGTTTGGGGATTTCAATGTGAGCTGGAGATTGAACGTTATCTACCATAACTGCGTCGAGAGGTTGTGTGTAGCCTGCACATATAGTAAGCAATTAAAATGTATAGAAGCTATGCTGTAGCCCAAGGGCCTAATATCTGCTAATTTGCCCTTCTTTCTCAGCATATCCTCTCACCAGTTGTGAATAGGGCTGTGATGGTCTTGAAATTTAAGTTAAGTTACGGTGATTGGCTGGGGGGCATTTGCGCATATCAGACAAAAGAAAACGTGGCTTCTCTCCGAAACTTCACCATTACATTATCAGTACCATTATTATTATCCATGTTCTCTAAATATTAGTCGACTATACAAATTAAGAAGTTTCAGATTGGCAAGGAATCCCCCCCCCCAAAAAAATAAAATACAAATTCGACGCACTGAACCAGTCACAACAAGTTTGATAAATTTTTCCCCCTCCACTTTTCAGAACAATTTCAAATAATGTCACAAATACTGCTGCGTTCATTGTCTGTGGCAATATGTTGTTTAAAGCCACTAAAGAGGATGCAGTTATGGCGGCAGGTAGCCTAGTGGTTAGAGTGTTGGACTTTGAAAATATTTGTATGCTCTGGAGCAGGTTGACGTCAAGGATCTGTCTGTACTTTGCTCTGTTCATCTTTCCCTCAATCCTGACTAGTCTGGCAGTCCCTGCCGCTGAAAAACAGCCCCACAGCATGTTGTTGCCACCACCACCATGCTTCAACGTAGGGATGGTGCCAGGTTTCCTCCAGATGTGGCGCTTGGCATTCAGGCCAAAGAGTTCATTCTTGGATTCATCAGACCAGAGAACAGTGTTTCTCATGGTCAGAGTCCTTTAGGTGCCTTTTGGCAAACTCCAAGCGTGTTGCTGCGTGCCTTTTACTGAGGAGTGGTTTCCGTCTGGCCACTCTACCATAAAGGCCTGATTGGTCGACTGCTACAGAGGTGGTTGTCCTTCTGGAAGGTTCTCCCATTTCCACAGAGGAACTCTGTAGCTCTGTCAGAGTGACCATAGGGTTCTTGTTAACCTCCCTGACCAAGTCCCTTCTCCCCAATTGCTCAGTTTGACCTGGTGGTTCCAAACGTCTTCTATTTAAGAATGAGGCCACTAAGTTCTTGGGGACCTTTCATGCTTTGGTACCATTCCCCAGTTCTGTGCCGACAAACCTATCTCAGAGATCTACGGACAATTCCTTCGACCTCATGGCTTGGTTTTTGCTCTGACATGCACTGTCAACTGTGGGACCTTATATAGACAGGTGTGCCTTTCCAAATCATGTCCAATCAAATGCATTTACTATGGGTGGACTCCAATAAGTAGAAACATCAAGGATGATCAATGGAAACAGGATGCACCGGAGCTCAATTGAGTCTCAATACTTACGTAAATAAGGTATTTTTAATACATTTGCAAAAAATTCGAAACCTTTTTTCGCTTTGTCATGATGGGGTATTGTGTGTAGATAGAGGGGAAAAAATGTATTTTAACACATTTTAGAATAAGGCATAACAAAATGTGGAAAAATTAAAGGGGACTCAATACGTACCCGAATGCACTGTATATATGGAAGTAGTTTAGTGCCTAAAAAAAGGGTTAAATGTGTCAACAAACTACATATCTTTCTCTCAGATTTGGGACAGACACTTCAAAAATAAACTTTCCCGTCTAGTACCGGGTCGGATCTACCTTTGCCTCCAGAACAGCCCGAATTATCAGGGGCATTGATTCTACAAGTCGGAAACTTTCCACAGGTATGTTGGTCCATGCTGACGCGATACACCGTCGCCACTAGCCTGGGTCCATTGACTCATGCCAAATCCTAACTGCCATCAGCAGGACCTGGGATTTGTCGGACCATTATTGAATATATACAAAGCAGTCATCTATCAGACTCCCATCCAGAGTGACACAGAAGCAACCAGGGTCAACGCCCTGCTCAAGGACACGTCGACAGATCTCCCACAAGATCAAAAAAATGGGGACACGAACCAGCCACCCATCAGCCACCGGCCCAAACTCCCAACCACCAGCCCTCCAAGATCCCCCCCCCCCCCCACCGTTCACTAAGAGCTGCCCCTCAACCATCTGAGAACCCCACCCATCCCTCGTCCAATACACCAACAAAATTAACCAAAGATAGAAAGGGAAAACAATGCCCTACGTTAACCTACAAATTACACCTTCAACGACCCATGAAAAAGACTTGCATACACAACAAAAATAGTGAGGTAAACAATAGATGACCCCGTGTGGCTCAGTTGGTAGAGTAGGCCACTTGCAAAGGGTTGTGGGTTCGATTCCCGCAGGGGACCAGTACGAATTAAAAATGCATGTACTAAGTCGCTCTGGATAAGAGCATCTGCTAAATAACTAAAATGTAATTAAAGTTGCATTAAATTATCCTCAGAGTTACCACAAGCTATGAATCACTGCATAGTTGCCCATCTATCTAGAAATGAAGTTAAATGGGAAACTACTTTTACTGTTGGACGCCAATCACACAAGTCTTACTTCCCCAAGCACCTACCGGAGGTCTCTGAACTATGGCTCACCTGTCCGACATCCACCTCGTGTGTGTACTTGCGGGCGGTGGCGCCGTTGGTGGTGAAGATGGCGGTTCCGTTGCCGTACTGGTTGTTGTTGACCAGGGAGATGGCTTCACCCAGAGTGTCAGCCTCCAGAACCACCAGCACCGGCCCAAAGATCTCCTCCGTGTAGCACTTCATCGCTGGCTGGGGAGGGGAGGAAAAAGCCTGAGATTAAGTAGTGCATCATCAGTTTTCCTCGTCATTTCCCTCATCAGTGCATACTTTAGAGAGCCATTTATAACTTGTCAGAAATGTCCAGATCAACTAGCCCATATCTAGGTTTTGTAGCCCTAGACTGTCGTGTTGGGTTCTGAGAATATGAAATACTTATTCAGGGAGAGAGGGGAATGTATAACGTTTCCATTCTGTCCGGATATGTTGTTAGCCATCGGGGATCCTATGGGAGGAAAGAAAGACCGTCTGGTACGAGTCAACATAACAGCCGTGAGTTGGAGAGGAGTGAGCACTTTGGGGCAGAGGTCAGATGAAGTGAGGAAGAACAGATATCACCAAGGCTCTGTCAAGCAACAGAGATGCATTGGCTGTTCAGATGTGTAGGAAGAGACTCAGCCTAGGAGAAAGGGATACATATCAGTGCTCGTGTGAATGTCTTTTGTCTTATGCAGCTGTTTGACCCAATGTGGTTATAAACTTGGCTTGAGCTTTATTAAGCGTCCATGACACTTTAGAAGGTTCATTTTAGAACCTAACACTGGTATGTCAAAAGTTTGTATATATTTTTTTTGTACTTTTGTCAAGGTGTAATTTCCACTGTACCAAAGTTTAACATTATTCTGAGATACTCCACTGATGTGCATGACCCTTCCAAGTGTAGTGGAGATGGTTCACCAAAATGTACATGATGTATGAAATATAGTAACCTGTATAGTTTGTAGATGTGGAAACCTAGGGTTTAGCTGAGCGTGCTAACAGTCAATCAAAACTTAAACGACACAATTCTTGCAAACTGAAATGTTATATATAAACTCTGCAAAAAAATGAAACGTCCCTCTTTCAGGACCCTGTCTTTCAAAGATGGTCCTTCTGTAGCTCAGTTGGTAGAGCATGGCGCTTGTAACGCCAGGGTAGTGGGTTCGATCCCCGGGACCACCCATACGTAGAATGTATGCACACATGACTGTAAGTCGCTTTGGATAAAAGCGTCTGCTAAATGGCATTTATATAAGATAATTCATACAAATAACCTCACAAATCTTCATCGTAAAAGGGTTTAAACACAGTTTCCCATGCTTGTTCATTGACCCATTAACAATTAATGAACATGCACCTGTGGAACGGGCGTTAAGACTAACAGCTTACAGACGGTCGGCAATTGAGTGTCCTAAGTTCTTATAACTGTGACCTTAGGACACTAAAGAGGCCCATCTACTGATTCTGAAAAACACCAAAAGAAAGATGCCCCAAGATCCCTACTCATCTGCGTGAACGTGCCTTAGGCATGCTGCAAGGAGGCATGAGGACTGCAGATGTGGCCAGGGCAATAAATTGCAATATCCATGAGACTGAGATGTCCGTGAGACTGTGAGACTCCTAAGACAGCGCTACAGGGAGACAGGACGGACAGCTGATAGTCTTCAGTGGCAGACCACGTGTAACAACACCTGCACAGGATCGGTACATCACACCTGCGGGACAGGTACAGGATGGCAACAACAACTGCCCAAGTTACACCAGGAACACACAATCCTTGAAATACATCCACAGGTACACCTCCAATAGGCTAATTGACATAATTTGAGTCAATTGGAGGTGTACCTGTGGATGTCTTTCAAGGCCAACCTTCAAACTCAGTGCCTCTTTGCTTGACATCATGGGGAAAAAAAATCAAAATAAATCAGCCAAGACCTCCACAAGTCTGGTTTATCCTAGGGAGCAATTTCCAAACGCCTGAAGGTACCACATTCACGCAAGTATAAACACCATGGGACCACGCAGCCGTCATACCGCTCAGGAAGGAGACGCATTCTGTCTCCTACAGATGAACGTACCTTGGTGCGAAAAGTGAAAATCAATCCCAGAACAACAGCAAAGGACCTTGTGAAGATGCTGGAGGAAAACAGGTACAAAAGAATCTATATCCACTGTAAAATGAGTCCTATTCGACATAACCTGAAAGGCCGCTCAGCAAGGAAGAAGTCACTGCTCCAAAACCGCCATAAAAAAATGCCAGACTACAGTTTGTAACTGCACATAGGGCAAAGATCGTACTTTTTGAAGAAATGTCCTCTGGTCTGATGAAACAGAAATAGAACTGTGTTGCCATAATGACCATCAATAAGTTTGGAGGAAAAAGGGAGGCTTGCAAACCGAAGAACACCATCCTAACCGTGAAGCACGGGGGTGGCAGCATCATGTTCTGGGGGTGCTTTGCTGTAGGAGGGACTGGTGCAATTCACAAAATAGATGGAATCATGAAGAGGACAATTATGTGGATATATTGAAGCAACATCTCAAGACATCAGTCAGGAAGTTAAAGCTTGGTCGCAAATGGGTCTTCCAAATGGACAATGACCCCAAGCATACTTCCAAAGTTGTGGCAAAATGGCTTAAGGACAGCAAAGTCAAGGTATTGGAGTGGCCATTAAAGCCCTGACCTCAATCCTATAGAACATTTGTGGGCAGAACTGAAAAAGCATGTGCGAGCAAGGAGACCTTACAAACCTGACTCAGTTACACCAGCTCGGTCAGGAGGAATGAGCCAAAATTCACCCAACTTATTGTGGGAAGCTTGTGGAAGGCTAGCAAAAAATTTGGCCCAAGTTAAACAATTTAAAGGCAATGCTACCAAATACTAATACAAACTTCTGACCCACTGGGAATGTGATGAAAGAAATAAAAGCTCAAATTTATCACTTATCCTAACTGACCTAAGACAGTTTAATATATTTTTACAATTACCTTAGGGTTGGATCAGCTCTAATATTAAAGCTGATCCAACCCTAAAGTATTTTTAATAAAAATAATTAAAAAACAGTAAATCACTCAGCTAAGGTTCAAAGCCAGGTCGGTTAGAGAGACAAACACCCCCCCCCCTTACCGTAACATTGGCGATGATGGTGGGCCCTACAAAGTTGCCATTCTCGTATCCTTTGACGTGGACATTGCGTCCATCCAGCAGCAGCGTAGCTCCCTCGTCCACGCCACTCTGGATCAACATTTCAACACGGGCCCTGGCTTCAGGGGAGATCAGAGGACCCACGTCGGCACCCGGCTGGTCACCTAAATACACACAGAGGAAGAAAACACACAATTAATATATGCCATTTAGCAGACGCTTTTATCCAAAGCGACTTACAGTCATGTGTGCATACATTCTACGTATGGGTGGTCCCGGGGATCGAACCCACTACCCTGGCGTTACAAGCGCCATGCTCTACCAACTGAGCTACATTAGAACTCTATTCTATGACATACACTATGTGGACTGGCACTGGAGGTCATATTGGATGTACTATTTGAAATGTTTAATTAAATCAATGTTCTCACACATAGGGGGGGGAAACATTTTGATTTGTAGATTTTTTTGGGGTGTTTGTATCATTTGATTTACGCAACATGCCTACCTCTTTGAAGATGCAAAATATTTTTTCCTTGTGAAACAAACAAGAAATGAGACAAAAAAAAATGTACTTGTGTGCATAACTATTCCCCCCCAAAGTCAATAGTTTGTACAGCCACCTTTTGCAGAAATTACAGCTGCATGTCTCTTGGAATATGTCTCTATAAGCTTGGCACACCTAGCCACTGGCATTTTTTTCCCCCATTCTTCAAGGCAAAACTGCTCCAGCTCCTTCAAGTTGGACGGGTTCCTGCTGGTGTACAACAATCTTTAAGTCATACCACAGATTCTCAATTGGATTGAGGTCTGGTCTTTGACTAGGCCATTTCAAGACATGCAAATGTTTCACCTTAAACCACCCAAGTGTTGCTTTAGCAGTATGCTTAGGGTCATTATGCTGCTGGAAGGTGAACCTCCGTCCCAATCTCAAATATCTGGAAGACAAACAAGTTTCCCTCAATAATTTCCCTGTATTTAGTGCCATCCATCATTCCTTCAATTCTGACCAGTTTCCCAGTCCCTGCCAATGAAAAACATCCCCACAGCATGATGCTGCCACTACCATGCTTCACTGTGGGGATGATGAGAGGTATTGGGTTTGTGCCAGACATGGTGTATTCCTTGATGGCCAAAAAGCTCAAATTTAGTCTCATCTGACCAGAGTACCTTCTTCCATATGTTTGGGGAGTTTCCCACATGCCTTTTGGCGAACACCAAACATGTTCTTATTTTTTTCCTTTAAGCAATGGCTTTTTTATGGCCACTCTTCCATAAACTCCAGCTCTGTGGCATGTACAGCTTAAAGTAGTCCTATGGACAGATACTCTAATCACTGCTGTAGAGCGTTGCAGCTCCTTCAGGGTTATCATTGGTCTCAGTTGCCTCTGATTAATGGCCTCCTTGCCTGGTCCATGAGTTTTGGTGGGCGGCCCTCTCTTGACAGGTTTGTTGTGGTGCCATATTCTTTCCCATTTTTTAATAATGGATTTAATGGTGCTCCGTGGGATGTTCAAAGTTTCTGATATTTTTTATAACCCAACCCTGATCTGTACTTCACCACTTTGTCCCTGACCTGTTTGGAGAGCTCCTTGGTCTTCATGGTGCCGGTTGCTTAGTGGTGTTGCAGACTCTGGGGCATTTCAGAACAGGTGTGTATGTATGTATGTATGTATTATTTATACACATACTGGTGAACTTTAATGGACTTTAATTAAGTATGTGACTTCTGAAGGTAATTGGTTGCACCAGATCTTATTTTAGGGGCTTCATAGCAAAGGGGGTGAATACATATGTGCACACCACTTTTCTGTTGTCTAAAATAAAATAAAAACAAACAAGTTATTGTTTTTCACGTCACCAATTTGAACTATTTTGTGTATGTTCATTACATGAAATCCAAATAAATATCAATTTAAATGACAGGTTATAATGCAACAAAATAGGAAAAACGCCAAGGGGGTGAATACTTTTGCAAGGCACTGTACCTGCATTGACGCGCAGGGCTTTGGAGCACTCCACCAGCTCTGGGAGCCATTCACGAGCCTCGCCTACGAGAATGGCGGTTGAGAGAGCCATACAACGCTGTCCTGCAGCGCCAAAGGCTGCGCCCACCAGCTGGTTCAGAGTGTTCTCCTTGTTTGCGTCAGGCATCACCACACCGTGGTTCTTAGCTCCCTACGAGACAGAATACAAGGGTTGGTAGGTTTACTGACATGAGTTTTCAGAATGTGCAAAGACATAGACCTAAGCAATAAGAAACTCAAGGAACTTTAGCCATCTACTGGTTCAGGATTGATAATGCGGTAGAACTATTCATCTTGCAGTATGGTTAAGGGCACTGTAGACAATTTAAGGCAGACATATTTCCCTAAGCATCTAAGGGTTCCTTTCATTCGTTTAGTCCCCAATTGGCCCTATTCATAGACACTATTCGGTTATCATATTTACCATGTTGGACTGTACTCTCTTGCCATTCTTGGATCCTCTCTCGTAGATGTACTCTCCTGCCTGGTTGGAGCCCACGAAGCTGATGGCCTTGATGGCAGGGTGGTCACAGATGAAGTTCACAGCTACGGAAAGAGGTCAAAGGTCATATTATTTCACTCCTCAACATAGCACTGTAAGGGCACAAGATGGAGGTGTAATCAACTTGGAAATGAAACCTGCAACAAAACAAATAGTGTTTCCTACATGGACTGCTACCCCCTACGGCACTTAAACATTCACCTACACATACATTAGGCAAAGCGTTTACTTAACATAAAGTGCTGGGTCTACAGGACATTCAAAGACTACCAATATACCTCAGGCACTAGCTAACACACATGATCAGCATAGCCTGGTTTTTCCTTACATCCTGGGAAACAGGACACACTTCAATAGCATGTTTTATAAAGACTCACACACACGCCCCCTGGTCTTACCAGCGTGCTGTCCATGGATGATGTTCAGGGTCCCGTCGGGCATCCCTGCGTCCTGCAGCAGCCTGGCCAGCAGCATGGTGCATCCTGGGACGCGCTCGGAAGGCTTCATCAGGTAGGTGTTGCCACACACCATACCCATGGGGAACATCCACAGAGGGATCATGGCGGGGAAGTTGAAGGGGGCGATACCAGCACACACCCCGATGGGCAGGCGGTAGGTGTAGGTATCCATGTCTTTGGTGATGGAGGGCAGAGTCTCCCCCAGCATCAGGGAGGTGATGCTGCAGGCGTGCTCTGCCACCTCTAGGGGGCAGAGAGACGGTGAGTAAAGCCAGGAAGCAGAAGGTCAAACTGCTACTCTTAGAGATAAGAGTAGCAGTGAAAGACATAGAAGTGGTGGGCAGAGGGTCAAATATTTGTGGTGCAAGGAGATCGCGATTGCAGAACAGAGATTTCAATACAGACTACAGAGACAAGTTGTCGTCGTATCTCCCAGTTGCAATCAGTTCAAACATTTTCTCCGTGTTTCCCCATGCCTACTTAGCATGACTGGTCTACCTACGCAATCCTCTGAAGACGTCTCCCTCCGCGTCAGCCAGAGTCTTGCCCTGCTCCAGGGTGATCAGCCTGGCTAGCTCTTTCTGAAAACAGATAAAAATAAATAAATGAAACAAACATCTTTGATGAACATTCATGTTTTAGACCCCGATTGTTGCAAAGAAACTTGTGATCCAAAGAATAAGCTACAAACAATCTTCAATACAGCTCAAAAGGCATTATATTGAACAAAATATTGGGAACCATTCCTATGGAGGCCCATTTTCAGACCAGGGTCTTTCCTTACAATGTTTTCCTTGATGAGCTGCTGGTATCGGAGGAAGATCTGCTGGCGGGTGAGGATGGAGGTCTCGGCCCAGGAGGCGTAGGCCCTGGAGCAGGACTCTACTGCAGCTAACATCTCTGTCTGGGTGGCTTTGGGCACGCGACCCACCACCTCATTAGTGGCCTGAGGTAGGGAGAGAATAAGGACAATATATTAATAATCATGTCATTGTGAACGGAGACACTACATAAGGGGCCTGTCCAGGAGGGTGTAACGTAAAAATTGATTGTGTACAGGTATAACGTTATATCATGACATGTAGAATAGGCAGTTGAGTCAAATAGCGCTTCATTATGGTCTTTAGTGAGACTGAATGCTTGAGGGGGACTTGTCTTTTACCAGAGTTTTAGCATTATAAATAATACATAAATCATTTTTAGGCTAACTTTTAAATTAAATTATTTGTAGGGAAGAGATTTAGGGTCTTCTGGGTGTGTAGCTGATTCTGCATTCAACAGCAGTATATAGTTGCCTTGCCAAAAGCAAGTCAACAGCAAGTTTCCCTGAAGTAGATGCAGAGTTATAGTTAATGTTAGTGTCAAGGGTCAGTTGGCTGTGAAGAATATGCTTGCTTCCATTTCTACACTTTGCAAATCATACAGATTAAAATATGACACCCTCAAGACATTTTCAGCTTCCGACCGACCGGCTTATACATTGTGTACACCTGTTGTGGTGTGTGTGTGTGTGTAAGCATTGACACTTACAGGGTTGTGAATGTCCAGCCATTCTGAGGTGCTGGACTCTACAAACTTGCCGTCAATGAACAGCTTGGTGGTGGGCTGCAAGAAGACAGGAAATGACAACCTCACAATGGACATGTCATCGACAATGTCAAACATGTCTGTGCAGGTGTAGATTGCATGAGCCTATATTTGACTACAAGTCTTAGCGAGCTACAGTATACATACGACCACTCATAAATCTAGTTATTATACGATTGCAAGATATTAACTCACCACTGATGATGATGAATAACACACGAGACCCATCTGAAGTGGTGCCTGAAGAGAGGACACACGAGGATCAATTGTCAACGTTACGTTCTCATTGCCATTGACCAGCTAGCTAAGATCCAAAACCCTACCTTTCTACTAGCTAGCTAACCAACTGTGACATTGAAGTTAGCTAGCTAGTTGACTCGTTCAACCTGTTAATCATGCATTGACCGCATTGCTACAGAATATAGCTAACGTTGCATGGCAAAAAGGATATAATCGTACATGTCTGCTTAGACTTTTTTCCCAAAAATTTGTGGCGATAGTTAGCTAACTAGCTACCGTGCCATGCTACTATGCTAGCAATGTATATAGCTAGCTAGCCAATCAAGTATAAAACAATGCATTTAGCTAGAAAAGCTGCACGGGGAATGTGGTTGACCTTTTTGCTCCATAACGATCTCGCTAGAATCCCTGCCATGGTAGAAGAGATTGTGATTGCTTTCCGCCCAAAGTACACACACCACAGTCCCTAAACACAGACACCTCTGGCCATTTATAAGGTCAGCTATCGAGCAGTTATACGTTGATGAAGTCAAACAGACTGAGAACGTAGAAAACGCAAAAGCTGCACCTTTTATTCGATCTTTCAATGAGCTAGCAAAGTTAGGCCACGTTGATGAATGCAGCAAATACTTTATGCATCTGTGAAATGGAAACGCTTATAGAGTCCCGTGAAGAGGACGCAACATGTGAGGGACAAACGCTTGGACAAGAACCAATCAGTTGGCGAAAACAAAAACACGCCCCAAAATGTACGAAGCGGATTGGCTGGCCTTTCATGATAGGGACCAGTCGTCGTTGACATTGGGCAAATTCGTTTTACACGGTCCGGTATTCCGGCTGAGTGGATTTCACGTAAGGACCAATGGAATGGTCTAAAATGCATCAAATCCAAACACCAAGGACACCGAGCCATGCTAAATAATTTACCCTTGCAATTAGTGCCCGCCCCAGCTCTGTTACATGTCTTTCATTGGTGCAAAATCGAGTCCATCATTTCACCTTATGCATTTTCTTCTTATCCAACAGAGCTTAAAGTATCACGTGAGAGCGGGTCTTTTTTCGCAACATACATTAAATTAAGTAAATTGAACTTTCTAGAATAAGGTAGAATACATTATAATAGTATAGAATAGACCATAGTCAATAAGTCACTACATTACTTTATTCCTGATTCCACTTTTTATAATGTGACAAACACTTTTTACATTGGCCTTGGTCTGAGTTTTTATGCTATAATTAAGTTACCTATTTCTATACCTAACATGTTATATTTAGGCGTGAGCAAAGTAATTTGACCCAATGGAAAACTGTGGCTGAGCTACGTTAGCTTCTTTCCTTACAGCTAGGTTGAAGATGACATAAACACTTTCAACCTAGCTTGACATGTGACCGTTTCTATGATACCACACACACACACACACACACACACACACACACACACACACACACACACACACACACACACACACACACACACACACACACACACACACACACACCATGGCATTCCTTAGGATATCCACATTATACAGTGAGTGAGCTATCACATTGTTTTATGAAGTTACTAATTTCTTTACAATGCCAAATAACTTTTCAATTTTTATTTTTGCTAGCCTAACATTAGTGCACAGCAGTCCACTTTGCTGATGGCGACTAGTCAACGACTCTGTCTTTATCCACCCCAGGCCTGTTTCACTGAGAACCTCATCACAGGTAAAAAGCTGATTTATGTAAATTACCACTATCTGTCAAGATTAGGAATCACAGACTTTGAGGATATGAAGGTAAAGGGAAATTGAGCTGTGAAGCTTTCAGATTCTAAGCCTGCATTGGATACTTATAGCAATTTCAGTAGAGTGATGTTGATTGAAAAGGTCTAAATGTAAAGTAGAAATAGGCTAGACTACAGTAATCTCTGCATTAAGGCACTAAAATGTCCTGGAAGCGCCACCATGAATGTATGCAGGATTGTTCCAACCCAAATAAGAAAACATTGGGCAATATTCCCATCTCGGTGGTTGGCTAATTATTCAAGATGGGTCGCACAACATGATATATCATACACAACCAAATGCAGACAATCAGATTCAGCACTGAGAATAATTCATATTTCATTGGCCAACTAACGAGGGTAGCATCTAAACTGGACCCTGGGACGACTCCTTCACCTACAAACAGCTCCTCAACGACAGGAAACAGTGAATGGAATTTGGTGTCTGATATAAGAAACGTGAATGGATTAAATGTCGGTCAGTGTGTTGTTGGTAAGAATCAGAATCACCTTTCTTTGCCAAGTATATTTAACATTTCTAGAATTTTACTTGGTGATGTGCTACTAGCAATAGACAGACCGAATACAGACAGAGGAATTTACACAAAGTTTACGTACATTATATACAAAATAGATCAAGTATGCATAGAACTGTACAGTAAGAGAATTTACAGAGAGGATTTACAAATGTACATTATAAATATATATGTGCAGAGGTAAGAATGCTCTGTTATGTAGTACAACAACAGGTGCCTATGTACAGTTCATATGCAGTGTTAATGTGCAAAGTGCAATTACGGTAGTGCGGTTATTATATGTGCAGGTCGAAGATGGCTTGATGCAGTGCGCAGCAGAGAGTGCATAGTCCCTTAGTTTCTATGGACCAGATGGCCAATTGGTGAGGAACACAGCACGGGGAAAGAAACTGTTCAGCTGTCAGGCTGTTTTGGTCATGATGGCCCTGAACCGTTTACCAGAGGGGAGAGTTCGGAAGAGGGGGTGTCTGGGGTGGGCGGGGTCGGCAATGATCTTTTCTGCACGCCTCCTTACCCCTCCTTAGGTCCTCGACGGAGGGCAGGTGGCAGCCGATGACCCTCTCCGCAGACCGGTCAATGCGTTGCAGTTTGCCCTTGGAGGGAGGAGTGGTTTAGTTGTGTATGACGAAGCAATAACGTTCCAATCAATTACAGATGTTGATGTTGACGTTGATTGCAACGACAGGGGTTTGTAAGGCGCTTTGTGATTCAATTGGTGTTGTGGAGAGTGTATGAATGTTTTTCTGATTATTTCATTTGTAATATCATTAGTGATTGAGGAGTAACACCAGGTTCAGTGCAAGGTTCAGGACTATGACCCTGTAGTTATTATACTACCACATGTGCCAATAGGATCCAGACCTCCTGGCATAGTATGCATAACAGATACGTATCCTTATCCAAGGGCCCAAGGCTATGTTCCACTTATTCTCGTTTTCTTTCTAAAAATATGTTCTACTCCACTAGCCAGCACTTCGCCAAACCAGGCTTGCGTTTCTTCCATCTCCAGATTGACCACTTATTCATGGTCCAATAGAGTAGGAAGGTTTGATTGGAGAATATTAATACTCCATTGGTCCATGAACAAGTGGGACACAGTTGCCTTGTCACAATGTCCTTTATTGATTAACTAGGTAATGAAAGCTACAACAACAGGATGTCATTTTCTGCATTCTAAAGAATATATTAGACACACGAAAACTGCAAAGGCTCCTGGAATCACCATAGATTTCTTCGTTCCAACACCTTGGGCCTACATTGTCTCTATTGATCTGAACCCTATACCGTGGCTGAATGAGGCTATATATTGATTCGCAGTAGAACTCCTCAGTGCAATGCTGTAGTAGATGAAACCCAACACCTTGTGAATTATGAGGAACTGGGCTAAGGGCTTTGTTTTGAGGACAAAAACAGCGAGTCTGATATGTTAAGAGAATGCATTTAGAGAACACACATGGCCTTTGTCAACGTGAAGACGTGCAGAATAAGATCAGAAGATGACATGACCTACGATGTATCATCCCAGGTCATCTTCTGCACGTCACAATACCGTGTAAGCCTGCGGGGCTAAAACCTAGACATTAGCTCAGGTAGCTAACACAAATATTTAGGTCTCAAGCAAGGTTGTGATTTTAATCTTTATTTAACTAGGCAAGTCAGTTAAGAACAAATTCTTCATTTCAATGATGGCCTAGGGAATGGGTTAACTGCCTGTTCAATGGCAGAACAACAGATTTGTGCCTTGTCAGCTCAGGAATTTGAACTTGCAACCTTTCGGTTACTAGTCCAACACTCTAAGCACTAGGCTACCCTGCCGCCCCATGAGTCACCGAACCACCTCCGTTACATAACCACAGCAGTAGTAGCCTTTGGCTAGCCCTGTGCTTTAGCCTGAGGAGTGGGTGCCAAAGACAGGGCAGAGAGTACCAAGATGGTTACAGCCAACCTGCCATTTTCTTGTGACCTCATTGAATGCAGAAGTAGTCATGTTGGTACCCAACTACCTGGGTATCTCATGAAAGCTTTTGAAATTAGCATATGGTAATCTTTCAGTTTGCCAATAGATCATACACATTTTAAGGCTATTATTTCACCACATGTTCAATAGCCTATACATCTTTGGTTATTTGTGTGCTTGCTTGTTTGCAGAGGTGCCTGCACCAGATCAATTCTTAAATTGTGTTTTTATGTCACTGCATCAAATCATTGAGCTTAATTGATTGCTTATAAATGTGCTCAGCTCATAATCATTGTGATGATAAATGAATAACAGCATGGTGATTAATACAGTATTTCCATATAGCCTACTACAGGGACACTGCATTGTCAGATGTGAAGCTGAGTTCATACAGCCTACTCATTTAAATAATCAGTATACAGGTGCAAGATTGTGCTGGGAGGCGTTGCAACTGTCTGTCTGTCTGTGGATGAATGCACAAATGGCCCTAGTGCTGGGGGGCGCCCTCGATTACCATTCCAAGCACAGCAGTGCACCTCTGGTCACCCGCGAAATTGAGCTGGCTCGCTGGCGGGTAAAGGTTGATAGTATAGTCCACGACTTGTGTGATGCCCGGACCGGAGGACAGAAGGGATCTAGCGGGGTGTCAGTCTGACTAGGTTGCTTTGAGCCCGCATGTCACCTGCGGACCTGCTGAGAAAAAGCGATGCGAACATCTGACTTCTACGCGATCCGAATGCAGCACCAGCAGTCAGTAGACAGCGCCGTATCGCTACAAAGGCGTTTTCTCTTCTATTAAACGGTTCATGCCGTTCGAGTGTGGTGTAGCTGGAAAGCTGTAGAATCAAAGCGATAGCGGGACCTCATCCTCCTGCCGTTTTCTTTTAGATAGCCAACACCAAGCGAGCATTTCCCACGTACATACACCGGGGGAAGTAAGTACGGCGTTGGAATGTTGCTTTCTATGGCCATGGATTTCTTGAAGGGCATCGCTGGTTTCGAAGGCCATTCTCACAGACTATATTAGGATCCAGCGCACATTTTTGGGAGACCTGAGTCGGCTCAAGGAAACACCATTTACATTACACAGAATTCTGTCAAAATGTTTTGGCGCTCATAACAACATTTGCGGAAGAATTTACGCGGTAGGCCTACTACCCCAGATTGAACAGGGTTGATGCTCCG